>NW_015505342.1:1128872-1129558 GCF_001515645.1 Sinocyclocheilus grahami | reverse complement strand
TTTAACAGTGGTTCCAGCACAACTTCTTTTTATTTGCGGTCGCAAACATGGAGATGCTTGAATATATAAAAATTTGAACATAAAACACTGATCAGTTTTAACATACAATAGGGTTATTAAACCAAGGACATCTAAAAAATGTGACTGACACACCCAACAGGAATCTGTGGAAGATTCTGTACAGAGAGAGGAATTGATAACATAAGACCTAACTTCATAACACGGAAGAGCGTGTTGCAACATTTTCCGGAGTACCAAACAAAGCACCAAAGTACCAAATAAAGCCTCTTCCTCACACAGCGATATTCAAATGCTTTTCAGACCCTCAAGGAAAGAGTTCACAAGGGAAAAATATAAACCGTGTCGACGCCTCCTTCATAAACGTGGAATTCCTACAACATCCAAAACACAAATTCCATAAAATAATCCAAACACATGGTGGGAACGTTGTATTTAAGGTATCCACGTGTAATTTGTTGCATAAGCTGCATTAAATAAGGCATATTCTGGATCTCTGTCACAAGAACACTGTTACAAACATTCACAAATGCATAAACCTGAATGGCACAACGTGAAAACATCTAAACAGCATGCTGGCGTCGTTCGAATGCACCAACTAATAAAGTGTCGACGATTTGTGCAAATTCCCAGGATAAGATAAAGCCTGCGAGCTTTAAGGCGTCTAA
>NW_015505342.1:1126347-1127632 GCF_001515645.1 Sinocyclocheilus grahami | reverse complement strand
AACATATTTTTACTAAAACGCTTGAATAAATCAAGTGTCACAGGCAACATTTTCCAGTGGCAATGCAAATTAATCATTTTGAATTGATTCACAGAAACATTCTGAACGGTCTTAACACCGTCATACTCATGACTCATGAGTCATGAGACAATGAAGGATTGCAAAACTATGTAATGACACATTATTGCCAAATAAAAAGTGCATTAAAATGTCAACATTCACAGTACTTACATTTGTAAATAGCCAGGCTGACTGGACTTTTTGTTGTGCAAGGTCATATTATCTTACCAGTCTCCTGATATGGGGGTGGTGGTCCCGCTGCATATGGCTGGCCCTGATATGGTCCCGTCGGCATGGGTTGTCCACCATAAGCTGGTGTGCCGCCGTACCCGGCCTGAGGCGGCATGGGCTGGTATGGCGGGTACTGACCTCCCTGAACGACAGGATGCTGAGGATATTGAGTGGTTACAACTGTAGTTGTTGTTGCTCCCATAACAGCTGTAAAAGAATCAAAAGCAAGAGAACATGAATAATGAGTTGATAAATTCATACATGCACATTATATAAGACACTGCAGATTTTTTTAATGCTTCTGAAAAAAGCCCCTTATGTTCACCAAGGCTGCATGTATTTGATCAGAAACACTTTAACAGTAATACTGTCAAATATTATAATTTAAAATAATATATTTCTTCTTTGTTTTTAAACCCAATAAAGAAGGGCAGCCTGATAACATTTGCAACCACAATCACAGCTGTAGTTCCTCTGTCGCAGTTAAATGGATACATTTGAAATGCACTAGACTTCAACTTCCAGTTGTGCCTTAATTATTAGATTATTAGGCTATAAATAGAGAGAGAGAGACCAGGCATATTAATAAACTGACCATTTGTTTAATATGAAGACAGATTTTCTATAACTTGCCATTTGATATTATTACATTATATAAATATTGGTATTATATTGGCCACCCTGCTCTACAGATATCCACTAACACTGTTAAAAATGGTACATTATATCGCAATTATAAATGAATAACTTTACAACAATACTTTAAAGAATATCCTTCATGTTGACCGAAAATAAAAACAACCCACCCTGTGAAGAAATGCTGTTCTGCAACTTTAAACTAACTAAAATTCTGAAATAAAATAAATCAAAATATAAAAAACATTATGAAATAAAATAAAACAAAGAAACATTTCTTATTTTAATGTTGCTTTAAAATTAAAAAGAAAAATCTCATTTTTATTCAGTTTAACTTGATGTACTAAAATAACTAAAA
>NW_015505342.1:1119450-1120705 GCF_001515645.1 Sinocyclocheilus grahami | reverse complement strand
AGGTAGACTGTATGATGGGTCCAGAAGATGTGAATACTCCTTAAACCCTTTGTCCTTCACTATAGAAAATGGCTGAAAGCCACAAGCAATCATTCTCACTAGAGCCTCATCAAGTTTGCTTTGTCTTAATGGATCCATTGGTCTTGTTACAAAACTGCTCATTGAAGTTTGCTGTTGTGGCCTCCTTGGCCTAACTGCTCCTTGGATGGTGGTGGGTGCTGCTGGTGTACTGGATACTGTAGATGTGGTCAGCATGCTAGCCAAAGCCGTCAAAGGTCCAGCAGAAGAAGTGTTGGTGGTAGAAACAGCTCCAGCTGCTGCAGGGCTATCATCTTCAGTCTCTGTTCTAACTTGTGCTAACAGCACAGTAGGATGTGAGGATTTAAGGTGCCTTCTCAAATTAGAAGTGCTTCCTCCTTTAGTTGAAAAACTTTTTTTGCATATGTTGCATTTTGCTTTAGTGGCTGAAAAGGAGTCCACAAAATTGCCACAAAATGAGTCCAAACATCACTCCTTTTTCTAGTGCTCAGTCTCCTGAGGTGTTAAAATCTGTCTGAGGCTCTTCTCTGTCCCTCACCTAGTGCAAAACAAAAGGGGATGGGTGTGGAATGGTCACCGTTCCCTTGGGGACAGTCTTGAGGGACAGTTGTCCTTCAGCTGAACCATTAGTTAAACCGGTGTGTGACCCAAGCACATTATATTTCTAAGTAAATCACTTTAACTCTCCAGTTTCATTTCAATTTGGGTTACAACTGTTGAAGCTGAAGTTATCATAACCTTAATGTTTTAAACTAACATTAATCATTCAAATTCAAAATGTTATTTGCTTTTACTTTGTCATTATGTCCTTTTTGACCAATCTTCTTATACAAATATTAGACCAATATGTCAAGTCTGCCTAGGAAAAACAATTATTATACCAGCAAACTCAAAACTGGAGTAAAAATGAACAAACTATAAGTACTTTGTAGTTGTAGGCTTGGATTATTATATTATATATCCTAGTGTTTGTTTACTGATAGTCAGACAGTGAAAAGACAAATGAATCAATATTTTATTTATAACAGGGTTTTATTTATTTATAAAATAACACACCACAGATCCGCAAGAAACCGTGACAGAAATGGACAGACCTTTTTGTATTTCTAGGAAAATGCTCATTACATATCTTTTGATCATTTTATGGTAATTCCTAAATATGAATTTAGGAAAATACAGTTTTACATTATAGTATTACTGACTGAGGTAATGGTCC
>NW_015505342.1:1037264-1119088 GCF_001515645.1 Sinocyclocheilus grahami | reverse complement strand
AGGTCCGAGTCGGTAAAATGATCCGAACTTCCCATCACTACTTCAATAGCGCGTTCCGTGCGGATGTTGTAATTTGAGAAGACGCCTATAGCCCTCACAAGCCCTGCCTTCGGAAGGAAAAAGCCCAGTCCCGCTTAACTTACAGGTTTAAATCTTAACAACGACACTATTAGGCATGTGACGTCTAGAGCGTAAACATGGGATAAAAGATGATGAAAGTTTTGTGTGTGCGGTGTGTCACGTGTGTGTGTGTAAAATCATAAAACATAACTCACAACAATGGTAATCACAATGTGCATCTCATAACCCATCAAATGCCTCTCCCATCCTGAAGCCTTAGTGGATGAAACAAAAACTAAAGTCCACACATGTATTTTAAAACTAGGTCTGGTCATAAAAGCTGGTTTTGGGAACATGGTAGCTGGTCAACCAGCTAGAAACCAGCTACCATTTCCAAAACAACTAGGCTACCTGGGGCCTCAATCTCCTTTTTTCTTTACCTCACTGTTTATTTTCTTTATTGCACATTACAGAACATGTACACACTGTTTGTATGCTGGCACTCATGCCGCATTTTAAGACTTTTAAGCATTAAGATGAAGAATTAAGTGTGAAACCACCAGGAACCCTTTAATCTCCAGTACACTTAAAGTCGGCCTTATTCACCCTATTTATTTACAGTTGTATGTTATTGATGTTATTGTGAATGATTCATCAACATATATTTAATCTTTCACTTTTTTTTACCTTGTAAATTTAGATTAAAATGTAATAACTGTATCTTCCAGTGAAACACCAGACCCCTCTCAGGTGACGTATGCCGGACTTCTCCAATCATTTAGTCCACTAAAACCGCACAATTACTTCACAACTGTTTAAAAGTATGTTCTATATAGTATGAATGTGTGTAGTATGAATGTACTACATTGTCATGTTGTCATTGTCATGTGACCTACCAGCGTGAGTGACATTCACAAATCCTACTTCAGAATCTAACCAGAAGTAGGTCAGGTACTTTTTAAATACTATGAATTCAGACATAGTGCCGTGTTGAGGCTAAGACATTACAAATAATGTTACGTAATCAGATTACTTTTTAACTAGTAAATTAATCAATTACTTTTTAATTTACAAGAAAATATCTGACTTACCTTTTCAAATAAGTAATGCCAGTTACTTTGTTTTCACATGTATTGACTGACAGCTCTACTGTCCTCATGTTGAGAAAAATCAGGAGTGAGTGCAGACCCAGGCAACACGTGAGATCATGCAATGATCACAGTGACATCACACGATCCTCATACTGTGATCCTCACCGTGTGAGTAGTATGTGAGCTCATTGTGAGTTCAAACGATCCTCATACTGTGACGCTCACAGTGTGAATAATAGGGGAGCTCATTGTGAACTCAAACGATCCTCATACTGTGATCCTCACGGTGTGAGTAGTATATGAAATCATTGTGAGTTCACACGATCCTCATACTGTGATCCTCACGGTGTGAGTAATACATGAGCTCATTATGAACTCACACGATCCTCATACTGCGATCCTCACGGTGTGAGTAGTATGTGAGCTCATTGTGAGTTTCAAATTTTGAGCAGGTTGAGAGAAGGCAGTTCAAATATTAGTCACCGGGGATAAGATCATCTACATCTTGGTTAAGATTACTAAAAGTTTCGCACCTACAGCACACATTACATCCATTGATGCAGAAATGCAGATATGTTCTACATGTCTAAAGTATATAGAGAGATAAACCTTATAAACTGCTTGATTTTGTGTAACAACTTAAATCTGCATATACAATAAACTATAGTATTAATTTAGATCTCTCTACAGTAAGGATTTTGCAGGTTTTAATAAAATGTTATTTAAGTCATCTTTATAAAATACAGCGAGAAGTAGGAGTAGTGAGGATATCAACATTTTATCAAGTTTAAGGGTTGGTCACATGTTGAATAAAACATTAAAATGAATAAATAAACATCCAACAGGATTATGTGAGCAGTGTTGCACACTTGAAATACGAGACTATAGACAAGCGTAATGAAATGAAGAGCAGGTTAATCTTTAATAAACAAAACAAGCGAAAACAAAACGGAGCACAAACATGGCACATCTCTCTTTCTTGCTCACCGCAGAATGTTCAGGGCCCGAAAACTTTTTCTAGCTGCCCCACTTGCTTTTAAGGGGGGGGTACACAAGTTATAATCATGATTTCTATGTTTGCCACAAGAGGAGTCAGTGGAACATCTATGTGTTTGTCAAAAGTATTTTAATGAGAAAGAAACAAGGAAGAAGGAACTTAGAAAGGTTGGAGTGGAAGGAATAAAGCTAAAAAAAACAAACTTATAATCACTTATGGATTAGAGAGCTTATTTCTTTATCTCAAAAGTACAGAACTGATAAAGAGAATGAAGGGTTTCTTTTATGAAATGGGTAAACTCCAACACTGAATGTGACGATAATGCACCTTAATGCTGGTGCTACCCACCATAAAACAGAAGAAGAATCAAATATCACTATTCAAGAATCAGCTACGGGAAATAGGTATAGTAGAGTTTAATGTTAAAAATATAGTAACATATGGAAATAGTGACCAAGGACGGAGATATTTGTTTAATTTTCTAAGGAGGACTGGACTGGAAGGATGAATTTAATTAAGATATAGTAAGTTAAAGTGAGACAGCAGATGGCAGTAATGCAACACTATGGATGCCAACTGCCATAAAACTCCAACGAAGAAGAAGACAAACATTACTATTGTGATGTACATTTGTGTTAGGGACTGTTGACTGTGGAATTGTTTGACATATTGTTCTCTGTGTTTCAGGATGTGTCAAGTCTTTCCAAGGGGACAAAGAATTTGAAGTTAAGAATCGAAAAGGAGTCATCAAAACATCACCAAAAGCAGAATGTATCTGTTAAATTGAAATGTCTGTCGAATGCCAACACCAAACTGAAAATAAATCAAAATGACCAAGGAAACTGAATTATAGAAATACTTTGAAGGAAATAAAAGATTAAATTCTACATGTTTGTGATATTACTGTCCAATATTAGAGAATTTTTAGGTCACAGTTAAAAGAATGAGTTTAACCCAATGATATGACAGTGGTCTCACATGGTGAGCTTTAACGTATAGAGACAGAATACTAACCAAAAAATCCAGAAAAAACATTATATAAAGGTTAGAAATAGATTTGCATTTCAGTGAGTGAAATCAGTATTTGATCCCCAAGCAAAACATGACTTAGTAAAATTATAATGTAATATCTATGTAATATAATGTCATACAGTGGGGAAAATATTTATTTGATCCCCTGCTGATTTTGTAAGTTTGCCCACATACAAAGAAATGAAGGGTCTGTAATTTTTATGGTAGGTTTATTTTAACGTATAGAGACAGAATACTAACCAAAAAATCCAGAAAAAACACATTATATAAAGGTTAGAAATAGATTTGCATTTCAGTGAGTGAAATCAGTATTTGATCCCTTGTTGGCAAGCACAGAGGTAAGATGTTTTTTGTAGTTGGTCACCAGGTTTGCACACATCTCAGGAGGAATTTTGATCCACTCCTCTTTACAGATCCTCTCTAAATCTCTTTAAGGTTTTTTGCTGTCGTTTGGCAACTCGAAGTTTCAGCTCCCTCCACAGATTTTCTATAGGACTGAGGTCTGGGGACTGGCTAGGCCACTCCATGACCTTAATGTGCTTCTTCTTGAGCCACTCCTTTGTTGCCTTGGCGGTATGTTTCGAGTCATTGTCATGCTGGAAGACCCATCCATGACCCATCTTCAGTGTTCTGGCTGAGGGAAGGAGGTTATCGTCCAGGATTTTACAGTACATGACCCCGTCCATTTGCCCCTCAGTGCGGTGAATTCGTCCTGTACCCTTAGCAGAAAAACAGCCCCAAAGCATAATGTTTCCACCTCCGTGCTTGACTGTAGGGATGGTGTTCTTGGGGTCATAGTCAGCATTTCTCTCCCTCCAAACACGGCGAGTCGAGTTAATGCCAAAGAGCTCAATTTTGGTCTCATCTGACCACAGCACTTTCTCCCAAGCCTTCTCTGAATCATTTAGATGTTCTTTGGCAAACTTTAAACGGGCCTGTACATGTGCCTTCTTGAGCAGTGGGACCTTGTGGGCACTGCAGGGCACTGCAGAATCAGTCCATTGCCGTGTAGTGTGTTACCAATAGTGACTGTGGTCCCAACTGCCTTAAGATCATTATATTCTTGCTGGTTGGTAGGGAATCAAATATTTATTTCACTCACTGAAATGCAAACCAATTTCTAACCTTTATATAATGTGTTTTTTCTGGATTTTTTGGTTGATATTCTGTCTCTATCTGTTAAAATAAATCTACCATAAAAATTATAGACCCTTCATTTCTTTGTAAGTGGGCAAACTTAAAAAATCAGCAGGGGATCAAATAAATATTTTCCTCACTGTAGTTCTAGACTAAATGTGAACATGCATTTACTCATCTCAGTTGCACAAAAACAGATTCAGTATTTCTCAAAAATGACAGCTGAACAGTTTGCTGAAAGGCTTGTTTGAGCTGCGCCTTCTACTGTACAGATGCAAATTTACATTTCCTTCAGCCAGACCAAATAGGCCGGTGGCCGCACAGATATCACCACCAAAGCATACAAAGAGCTGCTCTGAGTGCCAAAATCGGCCAGAGCGTTAAACATGTACTCTTAGTGGATTAGGACCCTGTTCACCTTCTGAATTGGGGAGTGCTAGAAGGATGATTGGCTTGTGCTCTGAATGGAGTGGAGAGCACTTTCGGCACAAAACTTTTTTTTCTTGGTTTCAGCATGACTCTACAGTCATTAGGCCCAAACTCAAGACATGAAGCACTGACTGACAGTGCCTGAAGGTCACCAACTTGCTTGACCGACGCTAAAGCCAGAAGGAGGGCGGACTTAAGTGACTGGAGGGCCCCGTAGGGCCTGAGGACTATAGATAAATCCCAAGTCGGCACAATATGAGGGCGAGGCGGATTCAATCTCCGAGCTCCCCTCAGAAACTCAACGCCTGCCACATAGACTTTGAGCGTGGAAGGGGTGTGCCCTTTGTCCAACATCTCTTTCTAAGCAGCTGCGGGCAGGCTCTTCTGGCTGACCATTCTATGCAGAGAATCTCCACTGCCTGGTGAGGATGTGAATCAGTTCGCTCTCTGCCAACTCGTAATGACCCATTGGGGAGAAGGAAGTCAGGTGTCACGAGGGGTGCTGATCCTCTCGTGTAAAACACACCGGCGGATCAAAGTGCTGCAGCAGCAGCAGCAGAGCTTCTTGCTTCTTGCTTCGACTTCCTGCTTCAGAGTCCAGTGAGGAGATGGCCTTCGTCGCTGAAGGAGAAAAATTCTGATGAAATGGCGCTCAGAGCCGACTTATATAGCAGTCGGCTCCACCCCTTTTGACAGTTTGAAGCACCATTGATTCGTGCAGCTACACAAATGTGACCAAATCAGGCTTCAGTATCAGAGTAAACAGGAGTTTCCCATAGCTTTAACGCAAAGGGAGAGACCGTTCTAAAGGGAACTACAACTTCATATTTTGTTATGTTTCAATGTGAATCAAAACTCATAAAAAACCTTTTAACTTCTCCACAACCTGACTAGTTTTCCAAACAGTAAATGTAACAACAAGTGGATTGAAGAAATCAGATGTCTATGTCCAGTGTTTTGGACTTTGGACTACCTTCCCTTGCAAAAATTAACCATGGTTTAACTAAAATAAAACCAAAAAACCATGGGTACAGCAGTTAAACTATGGTAACCACAAATTAACCATGGTTTTGCTACATTACCCATAGTTTAACCATGGTATTTGTAATATAACTGTGGTGATGGTCACCAAAAAACAATTGTTACGACACTTTTACTATAAAACCATGGTTAATTTTCATAAGGGTTGGAGTATCAATACTATGGTAAATGAATATAGTAATCATTCAGTACTAAGGAATAACAAATTACTATAAAAGTAAAATATGATTTCTGGGATCATATTTAAAACACATTTAGCCTGCACACAGAATTTTTAAATATTTAAATATATAAATAAAAAGAATAAAATATATAAAATACTCTATTACAATTAGATGATTAGTAACAATACAAACACTAGAGATTTTTTCTGTTTTATTTCACCAGTAGGGGCCCCATATACATTCAATTACTGCAAATGACAGTGGTTTCCTAATGCTTTAACAAAGCTTGCTTTAACAAAATTAACCCTTTTTCCTACCTTGACAGCCCTTCTGTGCTTAAAAGCGAGCATGTGGATTTAAACTTGTTGGTACAGAAAGTCAGTGGGACTCATGACATATTTGTGGAAATTAGAGAAGGGTCTGGCTGCAGCCTCGCACTTGCACTCTCAGACACTTGTGCTTCTGCTAGCGACGTCACTTACAGGCTTTATTTTTTATTTTGTTCTATTTTTTATTACTGTATTGTCTTTATCATAGTCCGTTATTATACAACATTAAGCATTTTGCTGTATGGGAGGACAAGTGAAAGTTTGCGCATTGTGTTCATAGCCATCTGTTTGCCTTGTAGTACATTAAATAATAACTATATATCGAATTTGATCTTTTAATTGAACTTAATGTATCTTAATACATTAAGCCATGTTAAGTGTTTATGTTTTTCTACAGGAGGAAAACGCTTAAGGATAGACTTTGCGCATTGTGTTCATATTCTGCTGTTCTGTGGCCACGGATTTGCGGGTCTTGTCTTTTTCTTGCAGGACCCTGTACGTTATAGTACTAAATTAGTTGTAATTGTTTAATCACCACAGCGTCTCGTCTCCATTGGCAACACGCACGATTTGTGTCGATTGCAAGTGACGTCGCAGGTATTGGAGAGTGCAAGTGGCGATTGCAAGTGACTTCGTAATTTAGTTAATTTTTTCTTGTCTTCACCACCTGGCTACTGTTGTAAAAAGTTAATAGATTCAAACAAAAAGTAATCAATAAATAGAACAAAATAAAAGACTGCAAGTGACGTCGCTAGCGGAAGCGCAAGTGTCTGAGAGTGCAAGTGTGAGGCTGCAGCCAGACCCTCTTGGGAAATTTGACACTCATTGTTATTAAAATGCGGTTGACACTTTCTTTAAATAGAATCACAGTTCCTGCCATTTGAAATGTAGGGGGGGGAAAACAAAACATTTATATGTGGTCTACATAATGAAACTTAATATGAAAACTCAAAAACAAAATTACATAAGCTGTAAATAAAGAGTATTAGCTAACAAAAATAATAAAAATGACAAGTTATATTTTAGATTTTAGTCTTTTTACTATGTTTGTTATATTGTGTATCCATGTATACTAGAATAATTAATACTGAAAGCAGAAAGCACTAATAAAAACTAAAACTGCATTTTAAAAAAATGGTGTAGAAACAATTTTCACTCATTGCTTGTAGAAAGATTGAAATGGTATTGTAAAACTTTCTATAGTAATCTTTGTTTTATTTACAATTCCAAAAATAATATACTAAACTAAACTGAAAGAAATTGAAAGTGATAAAACAAAATAACTCAAATTGAACTGTAATTATTAAAAACTGTAATAACCCTGACTTTAACACATCCAATAGTCTTGTATAATGCACATCAGATTAGGCACATTTTTACTGCCTTGCAAAAGTGCGTCAACCTCCACAATCCAGCAATGACTGATTTGAGAGACGGTTGCGGTTTAGTAACCGGTGTTTGGTAACAACAAGTGGATTGAAGAAATCAGATGTCTATGTCCAGTGTTTTGGACTTTGGACTACCTTCCCTTGCAAAAATTAACCATGGTTTAACTAAAATAAAACCAAAAAACCATGGGTACAGCAGTTAAACTATGGTAACCACAAATTAACCATGGTTTTGCTACATTACCCATAGTTTAACCATGGTATTTGTAATATAACTGTGGTGATGGTCACCAAAAAACAATTGTTACGACACTTTTACTATAAAACCATGGTTAATTTTCATAAGGGTTGGAGTATCAATACTATGGTAAATGAATATAGTAATCATTCAGTACTAAGGAATAACAAATTACTATAAAAGTAAAATATGATTTCTGGGATCATATTTAAAACACATTTAGCCTGCACACAGAATTTTTAAATATTTAAATATATAAATAAAAAGAATAAAATATATAAAATACTCTATTACAATTAGATGATTAGTAACAATACAAACACTAGAGATTTTTTCTGTTTTATTTCACCAGTAGGGGCCCCATATACATTCAATTACTGCAAATGACAGTGGTTTCCTAATGCTTTAACAAAGCTTGCTTTAACAAAATTAACCCTTTTTCCTACCTTGACAGCCCTTCTGTGCTTAAAAGCGAGCATGTGGATTTAAACTTGTTGGTACAGAAAGTCAGTGGGACTCATGACATATTTGTGGAAATTAGAGAAGGGTCTGGCTGCAGCCTCGCACTTGCACTCTCAGACACTTGTGCTTCTGCTAGCGACGTCACTTACAGGCTTTATTTTTTATTTTGTTCTATTTTTTATTACTGTATTGTCTTTATCATAGTCCGTTATTATACAACATTAAGCATTTTGCTGTATGGGAGGACAAGTGAAAGTTTGCGCATTGTGTTCATAGCCATCTGTTTGCCTTGTAGTACATTAAATAATAACTATATATCGAATTTGATCTTTTAATTGAACTTAATGTATCTTAATACATTAAGCCATGTTAAGTGTTTATGTTTTTCTACAGGAGGAAAACGCTTAAGGAGAGACTTTGCGCATTGTGTTCATATTCTGCTGTTCTGTGGCCACGGATTTGCGGGTCTTGTCTTTTTCTTGCAGGACCCTGTACGTTATAGTACTAAATTAGTTGTAATTGTTTAATCACCACAGCGTCTCGTCTCCATTGGCAACACGCACGATTTGTGTCGATTGCAAGTGACGTCGCAGGTATTGGAGAGTGCAAGTGGCGATTGCAAGTGACTTCGTAATTTAGTTAATTTTTTCTTGTCTTCACCACCTGGCTACTGTTGTAAAAAGTTAATAGATTCAAACAAAAAGTAATCAATAAATAGAACAAAATAAAAGACTGCAAGTGACGTCGCTAGCGGAAGCGCAAGTGTCTGAGAGTGCAAGTGTGAGGCTGCAGCCAGACCCTCTTGGGAAATTTGACACTCATTGTTATTAAAATGCGGTTGACACTTTCTTTAAATAGAATCACAGTTCCTGCCATTTGAAATGTAGGGGGGGGAAAACAAAACATTTATATGTGGTCTACATAATGAAACTTAATATGAAAACTCAAAAACAAAATTACATAAGCTGTAAATAAAGAGTATTAGCTAACAAAAATAATAAAAATGACAAGTTATATTTTAGATTTTAGTCTTTTTACTATGTTTGTTATATTGTGTATCCATGTATACTAGAATAATTAATACTGAAAGCAGAAAGCACTAATAAAAACTAAAACTGCATTTTAAAAAAATTGTGTAGAAACAATTTTCACTCATTGCTTGTAGAAAGATTGAAATGGTATTTTCATGTAAAACTTTCTATAGTAATCTTTGTTTTATTTACAATTCCAAAAATAATATACTAAACTAAACTGAAAGAAATTGAAAGTGATAAAACAAAATAACTCAAATTGAACTGTAATTATTAAAAACTGTAATAACCCTGACTTTAACACATCCAATAGTCTTGTATAATGCACATCAGATTAGGCACATTTTTACTGCCTTGCAAAAGTGCGTCAACCTCCACAATCCAGCAATGACTGATTTGAGAGACGGTTGCGGTTTAGTAACCGGTGTTTGGTGGCTGCATGTAGGCGGGGTTGTAGGCCGGCTGATTCGATGTCTCTGAAAGCATAGGAGCAACACCTGGCTGGGCAGGCGGCTGCATGGGGTACATGGCCTGGCCTCCGTCATATGCACCCTGACTAGTGGGATATCCAGGACTCACTGGAAACAGTAAAAGACACTAGTTACTTTCACAGAAAAGACTACTACATGGTCTCAGTCTATGCAGTATTAGGTGTTCTTACTGGCCACGTGATACGAGGGTGGGGGTCCTGGTGCATATGACTGTCCCTGATATGGTCCTGTCTGCATAGGCTGACCACCGTAACCCGGTTGAGTCGGCACTGGTTGGTATTGTGGGTACTGGCCTCCCTGCATTACAGGCTGCTGCTGCTGCTGAATGCATTGTGTATTCATGACTGTAGTTATATGCGTTCCTACCACAGCTGTGGGGAAAAAACAAGACAGAAATCAATTAATAATTACATTTTACTAGCCCCCTGAATAATATATAATCCCCATTAATGGAACAGTTCACCCAAAAATAAAAATTAGCTGAACATTTACTCACCCTCAGGCCATCCAAAATGTAGATGAGTTTGTTTCTTCATCAGAACAGATTTGGAGAAATGTAGCATTACATCCCCAGTTAATCCTCTGCAGTGAATGGGTGCCGTCAGAATGAGAGTCCAAACAGCTGATAAAAACATCATAATAATCCACAAGCAATCCACAGCACTCCAGTCCATCAGTTAATGTCTTGTGAAGCCAAAAGCCGCATGTTTCCAAGAAACAAATCTATCAAGACATTTTTTACTTTAAACCATCGCTACTGGACAAAATAATCCATAACAACACTTTCTCCTGTGAAAAAATCCACCAACATATTTGTTTAGAACGGTTTTGACTATTTTCACTTGTAAACAATGATTGATCTGTGCATATTTCTCTCCTGATTCAGACAAGAGCATTTTTTTTTTTACTGGAGATAGCAATATTATGGATAGAGGACTTGCATTTTGGCCAAAAGTGACAATTTAATGTTATAAAGCGCCTTAATGATGGATTTGTTTCTTATAAACACATTTTAGCCTCACAAGACATTAATTGATCGACGAGTCGTGTAGATTACTGGTGGATCACTGTGATGTTTTTATCAGCTGTTTGGACTCTCATTCTGACGGCACCGATTCACTCTCATTCTGACGGCACCCATTCACTGCAGAGCATCCATTGCTGAGCAAGTGATAAAATGATACATTTCTCCAAATCTGTTCTGATGAAGAAACAAACTCATCTACATTTTGGATGGCCTGAGGGTGAGTAAATGTTCAGCTAATTTTTATTTTTGGGTGAACTGTTCCATTAATGGGGATTATATATTATTCAGGGGGCTAGTAAAATGTAATTATTAATTGATTTCTGTCTTGTTTTTTCCCCACAGCTGTGGTAGGAACGCATATAACTACAGTCATGAATACACAATGCATTCAGCAGCAGCAGCAGCCTGTAATGCAGGGAGGCCAGTACCCACAATACCAACCAGTGCCGACTCAACCGGGTTACGGTGGTCAGCCTATGCAGACAGGACCATATCAGGGACAGTCATATGCACCAGGACCCCCACCCTCGTATCACGTGGCCAGTAAGAACACCTAATACTGCATAGACTGAGACCATGTAGTAGTCTTTTCTGTGAAAGTAACTAGTGTCTTTTACTGTTTCCAGTGAGTCCTGGATATCCCACTAGTCAGGGTGCATATGACGGAGGCCAGGCCATGTACCCCATGCAGCCGCCTGCCCAGCCAGGTGTTGCTCCTATGCTTTCAGAGACATCGAATCAGCCGGCCTACAACCCCGCCTACATGCAGCCACCAAACACCGGTTACTAAACCGCAACCGTCTCTCAAATCAGTCATTGCTGGATTGTGGAGGTTGACGCACTTTTGCAAGGCAGTAAAAATGTGCCTAATCTGATGTGCATTATACAAGACTATTGGATGTGTTAAAGTCAGGGTTATTACAGTTTTTAATAATTACAGTTCAATTTGAGTTATTTTGTTTTATCACTTTCAATTTCTTTCAGTTTAGTTTAGTATATTATTTTTGAAAACTGCATTTTAAAAAAATGGTGTAGAAACAATTTTCACTCATTGCTTGTAGAAAGATTGAAATGGTATTGTAAAACTTTCTATAGTAATCTTTGTTTTATTTACAATTCCAAAAATAATATACTAAACTAAACTGAAAGAAATTGAAAGTGATAAAACAAAATAACTCAAATTGAACTGTAATTATTAAAAACTGTAATAACCCTGACTTTAACACATCCAATAGTCTTGTATAATGCACATCAGATTAGGCACATTTTTACTGCCTTGCAAAAGTGCGTCAACCTCCACAATCCAGCAATGACTGATTTGAGAGACGGTTGCGGTTTAGTAACCGGTGTTTGGTGGCTGCATGTAGGCGGGGTTGTAGGCCGGCTGATTCGATGTCTCTGAAAGCATAGGAGCAACACCTGGCTGGGCAGGCGGCTGCATGGGGTACATGGCCTGGCCTCCGTCATATGCACCCTGACTAGTGGGATATCCAGGACTCACTGGAAACAGTAAAAGACACTAGTTACTTTCACAGAAAAGACTACTACATGGTCTCAGTCTATGCAGTATTAGGTGTTCTTACTGGCCACGTGATACGAGGGTGGGGGTCCTGGTGCATATGACTGTCCCTGATATGGTCCTGTCTGCATAGGCTGACCACCGTAACCCGGTTGAGTCGGCACTGGTTGGTATTGTGGGTACTGGCCTCCCTGCATTACAGGCTGCTGCTGCTGCTGAATGCATTGTGTATTCATGACTGTAGTTATATGCGTTCCTACCACAGCTGTGGGGAAAAAACAAGACAGAAATCAATTAATAATTACATTTTACTAGCCCCCTGAATAATATATAATCCCCATTAATGGAACAGTTCACCCAAAAATAAAAATTAGCTGAACATTTACTCACCCTCAGGCCATCCAAAATGTAGATGAGTTTGTTTCTTCATCAGAACAGATTTGGAGAAATGTAGCATTACATCACCAGTTAATCCTCTGCAGTGAATGGGTGCCGTCAGAATGAGAGTCCAAACAGCTGATAAAAACATCATAATAATCCACAAGCAATCCACACCACTCCAGTCCATCAGTTAATGTCTTGTGAAGCCAAAAGCCGCATGTTTCCAAGAAACAAATCTATCAAGACATTTTTTACTTTAAACCATCGCAACTGGACAAAATAATCCATAACAACACTTTCTCCTGTGAAAAAATCCACCAACATATTTGTTTAGAACAGTTTTTACTATTTTCACTTGTAAACAATGATTGATCTGTGCATATTTCTCTCCTGATTCAGACAAGAGCATTTTTTTTTTTACTGGAGATAGCAATATTATGGATAGAGGACTTGCATTTTGGCCAAAAGTGACAATTTAATGTTATAAAGCGCCTTAATGATGGATTTGTTTCTTATAAACACATTTTAGCCTCACAAGACATTAATTGATCGACGAGTCGTGTAGATTACTGGTGGATCACTGTGATGTTTTTATCAGCTGTTTGGACTCTCATTCTGACGGCACCGATTCACTCTCATTCTGACGGCACCCATTCACTGCAGAGCATCCATTGCTGAGCAAGTGATAAAATGATACATTTCTCCAAATCTGTTCTGATGAAGAAACAAGCTCATCTACATCTTGAATGGCCTGAGGACGAGTACGTTTTCAGTTTTTGGTGAAGTATTTCTTTAACACTACAACACTTACGTCTGGGTTTTTTGCACATTTTATAGATACAGCAGCAGGGGCAGCAGCAGCAGGTGATGAACACGATGATGAAGACCACAAACCCCACTACTGATAAGCCAATGACAATACTACTGTTTCTGCTGTTGGACAGATAAAAACATGAAGCAACAAGCAATAGAAAAAGCATCTTCTAGTATATTTAATCTATAAATCTTATTTATATTAAAATTTCATTTATTGATTTATTTTTATTTTTTATAAATGTAATGAAACCACTCTGGTTTAAGTAAAACACACTGGCTAGTTTGCTTTGTGCTTGGATTATTAAAAACAATAAAAACAAATATCAAATCAGGATTCAAACCAGGGCCATAATTGCAAACATTGCCACTAAAAAAATAAATAAAACGTTTGCTTGTCTAAAATATTTGTTAGAACGTTTTTTAACTCCTTTGGTCATGTCCTGTCTTGCCTAGGCCACCACGTTAACCCCCTTCAAAAATGAGAAGTTGCATCATGCTACTTCTCTCCTGCCTTGTCTTTAAATTGATGTGATCACTACCACTTTTTAAAGTGTTTGTTCTTTAATTAACAAAGTTGCTGTTAAAAGCGTAACATGCACCAATCAGTGAGTGGGGTGCATTTTGCAAACTGCATTTCAGTGAAAAAGACCACAACCTCTGTAGGAAATGGGTGAGACAAGTCAAGGGAAAGACAGAACCTCAACTGAACTCACCGGAAACGAAAAGTACATTTCAAGATACTCAAAAACAGACATTAACGCTAATACACACAACACATTTCAGTGTAAATCTCTGGATTGTACCATGTCTCAGTTCACAGAATTATCAGTAGATCACAGCTATGGATGATGAGGGGAATTAAAGCATTAACTGACCCAAATATATTTAAAACAATGTCATTTTTGAAGATTCAAACAATTTTGGTTTGGAATTATGTGAGGGTGTATAAAAAGTAAGTTTTGGGTCTAACGGACAATTGTATTAAGAAAGAAACGGCTTAAAAATACTTACATATTGCACATACTTTGCTCATGCCGGGATAACTTCGTAGATCCAAAGTAACAGCAGTATCTGTCATTGCAGGTTCCACAGCAGTGCTGCCCAAACCCGCAGGTAATCGAAGACCTGTACACGTTATTGCTGGTGAAGTAGCCCACACAGTCATCACTAAAACCTAAAAGACCATGCGATGATATGATCAATTCAAGAGAACGGACTTTATAATGTGAACATCGTTTAAAAAGTACCCTTAAAATCAAGTGCTGTGCAAATAAAAGTGTTTAAAGTGTTTCTTTTCATTTTTGTAAGAAACTTACCGACTGTTTCCGTGAATAAACCCGCAGACAGGAGCATAAGGACCGCTAAGGTGGACGCCATCGCGCAGCTCTTCCTCTTCAATGCCTCGCTACCTTCTCTTGATGCACACAGTATTACCAGATCGGCTCGTGGGCGTCTAAAGAACCAATTGTAGAAAGAACCCCCCCCAAAACCCCCCTTTTCTGTAAGCAACCGCACGAAAACACTGGGGAGAAACGAAAGCGAAAGTAAGAAAAAAAACTGTTGAAGTTAAACTGGTTAAATATGTAAATCTAAACATTAACCAACACAATCAGGGATTGTTCGTGATTTGCTCGTAAAATATATCACAAATATTTTTAAAAACAAAAGTTTTATATTATATATTAGTTTCTATGAAATGGATTAAGGTAGTCTGAATTTGGAGCGCTGTAAGTGGATACACTTTTAAAGGGGTGGTTCACTGTTTTTTTTCTAGGCTTGATTGTGTTTATGGGGTGCAGTCTAACATGTGTTAATGCTTCTTTTTTTTTTTTAAACGCATGTGCACCTCTAGTTTTCTCTTCCTCTTCTCTAAAGCAGCGCAGCATGGCCCCGCCCTCGGGAAAAGGCAGCAAAGGGGGCGGGGCCATCTGGGTTTATCTGGGTTTGTGAGATCACGAACCCGGGAAGTAACTCGTTGTAGTCCCTACCAGCCGTTTTTGTAGGCATTAAACTGCCAGACGAAATCTCAGTTTTGCATTGAACTTTCAGCTTTGTAACTTTGCAGATATTGTTTATGCTCAAACAGCAACATTAGACGCTAACATTAAAAAAAGTGAAATCGCAATGAACCACCCCTTTAAATATGTAAATCTAAACATTAACCAATACAATCAGGGATTGTTCGTGATTTGCTCGTAAAATATATCACAAATATTTTTAAAAACAAAAGTTTTATATTATATATTAGTTTCTATGAAATGGATTAAGGTAGTCTGAATTTGGAGCGCTGTAAGTGGATACACTCTTAAAAATAAAGGTTACAAAAGGGGGGTTTCTTAGCAATGCTACAGAAGAACCATTTTGGGTTCCCCTAAGAACCTTTTAGTGAATATTTAGAGAACACCTTCCTCCGCTATAAAGAACCTTTTGTGTGATGTAAAGGTTCTATGTATGTTATAAGAACCATTAATGCCAGTAAATAACCTTTATCTTTAAGAGTATGTCCAAAATATACAATAAAAATAGTCTTAAGATGGTGCAAGATTGTTTTCACACATGGAGAGCAGTTTAAGATTTCTGCTATTTAGTCACCTTAAGGAACCATTAATGCCAGTAAATAACCTTTATCTTTAAGAGTATGTCCAAAATATACAATAAAAATAGTTTTCACACATGGAGAGCAGTTTAAGATTTCTGCTATTTAGTCACCTTAAGTCTGAAGTTGGCCAGTGGCTGGTTGATTTGTTTGATAGAATAATGTTCAAAAACTACAATAAAATTGTACAAAGGATTGTTTTCACACGTAGAGATGATGCATTAACTTTTGACCATTAAAAAATTTAGTTTAAGATGCCATTTATTGACCATTAAACAAAAGGCCATACAACAAAAGATGTCAAAACACAGAGCAAATTTGGTTAAAATGAAGAGAAACAAACAAACAGTGGGTCATGACTGGAGTAAGAAAGTTCACAAAGCAAGTATTAACTTAGCAATGGCAAATGCACATGAACAACAACAATACTTTTATTCTCAACACAATCTTTTCAGAGTCTGTAGAAGAAGCGAAACCCTCCACAATCCAGTGTTGATAACTGGCCATTTTTTGTGTGTGTGTGGTGGTTTAACTGGGCTCTGGGTATTTCACGTAATCGAGGTTGTATGGCAGTTGAAGTGAGGTGTGGTCTGTGGGAACCACTGGTTGAACCGGTGGTTGTAGATCGTACATGATCTGACATCCGCCATATGCAGCCTGGCTGAAGGGAGCAGGAAACTGACCTGCTGGAAAACGAAAACCAGTTGTTCGGTAATTAAAGATAGGATTGATTTTCCCCCCTTTATTTCTCATGTAATGTAAAGTTTCTTATTTTCAGTTGTCTGCATCAGTCACGCCATTGCAAAATCATTCATCTCGCCCAGTCACCACAATCCTGTTCTCAAAAACTCACACACATAGTTACGCAAGAATTTATTCTTGGCACGTGAACAAATAGTTCTGTGACAATAAAAAAGAAGTTTAGGCAGTTTTGAGCTTCCACTGTTTTTGGCTCTGTACTTCCACTCACATTTTAAGTGGCTCCTTGTTGCTGTCTTGCTTGTCGAAGACGGAGCGCACACACTTAAAGATGGGTCAGCTAGATTTAGCAATAGTTCAGCCAAAATGAAAATTCTGTCATCATTTACTCACCCTCAAGCACAAAAAAGGATATTTTGAAGAATGTTGGTAACAGTTGACAGTAGCCATTGACTTCCATGGTATGGAAAATAAATACTATGGAAGTCAATGGCTACCGTCAACCGTCTGGTTACCAACATTCTTCTACATATCTTCTTTTGTGCTTGAGGGTGAGTAAATGATGACAGAATTTTCATTTTTGGGTGAGTTATCCCTTTATGTATATTAAGTACAAGTATGGCGATTTTGTTGCAACATGAACGTCTTGTCACAGACTTAAAACAATAAAAGTTTAACAACATTTGGTCTTGTAGAATGTGCTATAGGCTTTATTCTTATTATTAAACAGGTATATGTTTGCAGATCTTACCAGCCTCCAGATATGTGGGTGGTGGTCCTGGTACATGGTTGTCCCAGAGTTGGTCCAGTCGGAATGGGTTGCAATCCATAAGCTGGGAGAAGGTTATTAGCCTGGTAAGGTGAGTACTGACTGCCCTGTGAATGGTATTGTGCAATCATGACGGTAATTCTTGACACCGTATGTTCTACAAAAGATGAATCAAAAGGCAGCATTTAATATGAACAAAACCCACATGCAGCTCTTTGTACACAAATACTGACACTTATGCATACGCTTTCTCATTCTTTTACTCAGGCAGCAGGAGATGAACACAACAAAGGCCATCACGAAAAACACTATGGTCACAATGATGTTTTCCATTCGATGGGGAGAGTGACTTTAATATTTTAAGGTTTTGCTTCTGGACAGATTAGGGAAAATAAACATTAGAAACATTAGAAATTGAGTGTTACAGGTTTCAAACAACCAATTCAGTCTTTGAATAACAAGCATTGGACCAATTTGCACTCAGTGTTGGTTTATCAGAATAAAATGTATTATTCTGATATTTAAATAAAAAATTATCAGAATTACTACACGAGTTACAGCTAGTGAGGTTCGTCCTCAATTTTCCTTATAAAAGACATACATTTTTCTGCATCCTTGGTAATTTTTTTAAAAAACGCGCAGAAAAAAAATCTACCTACTTCCGTCCATCGGTTCTTACAAATAATCTACTAAAATTAACTAAAATTCTAAATTTTGACATCAAGACGGCTCTCTGTTCAATAAACTGGATCATTATGAGTCGGATCTTGAGTCGAATTGATGAACAAATCAGTCAGACCATTTTTGTTAGCCAGTTCGATTGAGTCCCGACTCAAAGCAAAGATTCGTTCAGGAATCGAGCTTAGCTAACATGTTTAGTGTAGCCTAGATGTTAAAGTTTATAAGTAATAATAATACTCACGTTTCATGTCTTTATAGTTTCTAAATAATTGGCAAGCAATATTTAAGGGTTTTAGGACTGAAAACAGCAATTATACACTCGCAATACTTTGAAAAACGATGCGTATATGACAAATGGAAAGCTTTGAAAACATCTAGAACATACATTAGTAAAATAAATCCTGAAACGTGTGACATCCATGCTGTATTCGTAGTTAAGTAACACTTTAAGAAAAGTCCGTAAAATAGGGCATAATGTAGCGATTGTGTTAATGTGAAGAAAAATTTCGTATTGGTTCTTCACGGGTGTTTTACCTGTATTTTTAATTACGCATTGCATTGTGATTTAGAGTTAAATGTTAAATGTTAAAATTGTAAATGCGGATGACGTCCTTGGCAGAAATTGACCAGTATCTTTTCCATTTTTCTACAGATTTTTTTTCCCCCTGTTTATTGAACTTTTACAATAATAACGGGATACAGATACAGGAGAATCGTGAAAAAATATTTTTACAGATTTTTTTTTATGCAGTGCTTACCAATTTGATTAAGCAAACAATTAGACACTTACCTACGGTCACCGCGAATAAAACTGCAGTAAAGAGCAGAAGAACAGTATTGTTGTAGGCATAGCAGCTCTTCCCCTTTAAGAGCTTGTTTCGTGCTGCTCGTGTATTTCCGGAGACTGCAGAACCAATTAAACCAGGTTTTTCTTGCTGTTGTAACTCAAACAATCCTGGTTAGTGGCTGTTGTGCAAATTCAAGTGTTTAAAGCTGCAGTCCGTAAGTTTTGCCTCTTTGTCGCCATCTCTGTTTGAAAACCTGCAATTGCAGCTGTTTGCGGAATTCTTCCTTGCGTGGGTTGTGCACGGCTCCAGCGCGGATGAATCTAATGTTTTGAGGAGTGTGTGTGGCAGTCAGTCACTGCAACGGTGTGGATGTTTACTGTACTTCGCTATCAAAGATTCTAGCCTACGTCTTGGAATATATGACCCAAATAGGAATTTTCACCGCATATTGTCATCTGAACAAGTAACAGGTCTGCCACGTTTGTTCGGACCAACTGAGGAAAAAAGCATTACAAGAAATCGCGCTACCAATGGTGATTTAATCTAAAGATCGGTTAGCTCATATCACATCAAACCGTGCAAATTATTATTATTGTTATACTTTATTCTCAAATTGTTAATGTTAACAACATCAGCATTATGTGACTATGTGAATATAGTGTGTATTAACGTGTAGATTTCAATTTCAGTACAGTCTAATCTCTAATTGTCATACCACTCGAATTTCATATTAAGAAATAATTTTAACCCAAAAAGCAAATTATGCTCCCTTTGAACTGGTTGTCTTTAAAATACAAATCTTGTGTAATCCCAGGCTATTAATACCAGGTTTAATAAACACACAGTCCTTTCTGGATTACAATCCGCCATTAAAATGATACATATGTTATTCCAGCTGCTGTGAGAAAAGGCTATAAACGATCCGCCACCTGCAGGATCCTCACATGCGATAGCCTAGTAGTCGGGACAACTTCTTTATGTTTACAGAAGTGACATAATGACGCAGCAGCATGCTCAAATTTCCCGCGAAAACCTACCCGTACCACTCAAATTAGAAAACATTATTATAAGATAACCGTTGTGAGTCGGACTAAAGTAAGGCGATAGATTTGAACACTGGCTGGTTATGTACTTGCTCAAATATTGATTTTGGATCATTTTTAACCAAAACAAGTTACGGACTGCAGCTTTAAAGCAAGTATAAACAACAATGGTGAATAAGAGAGCATAAATATGGCAATACTAATTGTATTAGTTTGTATTCTCAGCGACATTGTAGGATAGTGTCCACAGTAGCTGCACAATTTACAAAAGCAACGCAGAAATGCATGTGGATATTTACTGTACTTCGCAATCACAGATTCTAGACTACGTCTTGGAATATGACACAAATAAGAATTTTCACCGTATATTGCCATCTGAACAAGTAAGTAACATGTCTGCCACGTTTGTTCTGACCAACTGAGGAAAAAAGCATTACGATAAATCTCGCTACCAATGGTGATTAAATCTAAAGATCGGTTAGCTCATATCTCACCAAACCGCTCAAATTATTATTATTGTTATACTTTATTCTCAAATTGTTAATGTTAACAACATCAGCATTATGTGACTATGTGAATATAGTGTGTATTAACGTGTAGATTTCAATTTCAGTACAGTCTAATCTCTAATTGTCATACCACTCGAATTTCATATTAAGAAATAATTTTAACCCAAAAAGCAAATTATGCTCCCTTTGAACTGGTTGTCTTTAAAATACAAATCTTGTGTAATCCCAGGCTATTAATACCAGGTTTAATAAACACACAGTCCTTTCTGGATTACAATCCGCCATTAAAATGATACATATGTTATTCCAGCTGCTGTGAGAAAAGGCTATAAACGATCCGCCACCTGCAGGATCCTCACATGCGATAGCCTAGTAGTCGGGACAACTTCTTTATGTTTACAGAAGTGACATAATGACGCAGCAGCATGCTCAAATTTCCCGCGAAAACCTACCCGTACCACTCAAATTAGAAAACATTATTATAAGATAACCGTTGTGAGTCGGACTAAAGTAAGGCGATAGATTTGAACACTGGCTGGTTATGTACTTGCTCAAATATTGATTTTGGATCATTTTTAACCAAAACAAGTTACGGACTGCAGCTTTAAAGCAAGTATAAACAACAATGGTGAATAAGAGAGCATAAATATGGCAATACTAATTGTATTAGTTTGTATTCTCAGCGACATTGTAGGATAGTGTCCACAGTAGCTGCACAATTTACAAAAGCAACGCAGAAATGCATAACCCTCCATGATCCAGCAGTTTTGGTTTAGTTACTGGTCTTGACCAACTGAACTGGTGCAATCTGTGATTCCAAGTAAGCTGGGTTGTACACTGGTTGAGGTGAGGTATAGTCTGTTGGCAGCGATGACTGTAGAGGGTACATGGCCTGACCACCATCATACGCAACCTGGATGGGAACAGGATGCCCTGGACCTACTGGAAAACAAAGACAGCAATCATTTTGATGGTTTGCCATCTTGGCTCAAATAGTCTTGGTCATCTTGTTTGCAGATCTTACCAGCCTCCTGATATGAGCGTGGTGGTCCAGTTGGCATCGGTTGGCCTCCGTAAGGTGGGTTATTTGGCAAAGCCTGGTACGGAAGGTACCAACCGCCCTGAACGACAGCTGAAGGCTGCGGATTGTGTCGTCACGACTGTAGATGTTGTAGTCACAGCTGCGTGAAGAATCAAAGGTGGAGCAAGGTTGGGAGGAGGTTTTAAAAACATTCTGCCATTTTGACGTATAAACATTGACACTTACGTCTAGGACTTCTGAATCTCTTATAGAGACAGCAGCATGGACAGACCCAGCAGATGATGAACAAAATGATGATGACTCCAATCCCTAGTATGGAGGCGCAGACGGCAATAGAAACAGCGTCAATAGCGTTTTGGACAGATAATGGAGAAGAAATGCAGTAATAGGTTACAAATGGAGATAAAATCTGTTTCAGCCATTGATTTGTGTGTAAACAGAGCCTAAGATTCAGCTGTGATTGTATTCGACATGTTCACTAGACAAATCCTTTGTCGTCTTGGGACTGTATAGGGAAATGATTGCAAAAAGGTATTTCCTCTAGGGTTCCTGTTCTCTCAATCTCACAAAATAATGGCAGCTCTATCCAAAATTTTGTTTGATGGCGCTCTATTATGTATAAATCTACTTGCTTGTACCAAAAATTAACCATTTATACAAACATTTTCATATAAATAACAAGATTAATTCACTTTAAGTTCCATATGGAATTTTTCATATATTTTTTTTAAATGGTGTTTGTATTTAGTATTAGTAGTTAGTGTCTACAAACTAAACAGATTGGTTGTGCATGATTCTAACAATCTGGTTAGAAAATATTATAAATTATCGCAAAATGATCAGAATAAATACCCAGTGGTAACAGCTGGTGAGGGAGAAATGTATAACACTTAGCTCTGATTTATATGAAGAAAGAAAAAAGTCATTCCTTACAAAAGACAGTCACTTTGTTCTTCAATGGTCAACCTTTTTTTGTGGATCAGAGCAGCAGTAGTTCTCATCACAGGTCCCACAGCAGAACTCACACACTACAGCCGCAAATCTCAAAGCCTAAACAAATAAAACAGAGGAAATGTGAGCCATTTTAAAAGTAATTCCATTTTTGAACCTTTGTTTGTTATGAATCACTTGTTTTGGAGTAAAGCACCACTGTTCATGTTAAATGTTTCAGAGACAATCTAGAAACACCCTTTAACCACATTTAAATCAGATTAATAATCGTTTTGACCAATATTTTGCCAATATTAAAACTTTTCTGTTTAGTCAGTTATTGGTTGTATTGTATAAGCAACTCAGCAGCCATTCAGTATTTTATTTCCAGTAATTTATTAACGAGAAAAACAAGAAAAGTCTTGCACACACACAATATATTAGCATTTTAATGACAAAAACAACAAACGTGTGAAAAAAAAAAAAACTACTGCATGTAAACACATTTTAAAAATCTGACTCGGTTCTTTCAAAGAATATAATTTGCATTTACATTAAACACTAAAATTCAATACTAATATTCATTCAAGGGTCTGACATGTCCAAATGACATATGTCCCCATTTTTTGTGAATCGGTTCAACTGATTCATTAAAAAGATTTGACTGAAATGAACACTTCGTTCAAGGATCTAACATCTTTACTTGTTTGAAATATTACTGGTCATATTACAGTTTAAGCACCATAAACAATTTGATCATTAATAACAATAGGGAAACATTTATAACAGAAGGGACTCACTTGGTGAGCAAAAAACATGTCATTAACAATCTCGTCATCGATAACAGAGGTTTCATCCACCAGCGTGGAGACTTTACGTCGAGATCTTCGCTCCTCGATCCACTTGAAGAGGAAGATGAAGCCATATACAGGACTGAGAGGAAGAAAAGGACAGGACAGCTTCAGAATAATCAAATAAACAATAAAATATTATAGACCGATAGATAGAATTATAAAATCAAATTAAAAGTGAAATATATGTTAACAAAAACCATTTATAATTAATATTTAAATTATTAGGAAATTAATATTACTTAATAAATATAATATATAGACTTAAAATTTACAAATATATATATATTAATATTTAAAATGTTATACAATTCATTTTATATTATTAATTATTGTTTTATAAATAAAAATACACATACAGCTTAAAATGGCAAAAGGTAAATTGTGTGATAAAATATTATACATTTAGATATATATATATATAGGTAGATAGAATTATGAAAATAAATAAAAATATGAAATATTTAAATTATTAATATTATTATGAAATTAATAGTACATTATAAATATAAAAATACGGGCTTAAAACGACCAAATGTAATTGTGATAAAAATGTATACACAAACCAAAATAATACTATATACAATTATTTAAATGATTAATAATGTTAACAAATTAAGCTCAAAGACTTAAAAATGACAAAAAGTAAAAGTGTGTGATGAATCCACCTTTGACATTTGCTCTGAAGATCATAGATCTCCTCCACCTGAACGCCCTTCACACCTGCGTCCAAACATAAGCAATATACATCACTCTTCCCATATTTATTCATTCACAGATGCTTTTATTCAAAGTGTCTAACTCCATCTAATAAGAATAAAACCCTTTCATCACATTCAGACTCCATCACTCATATTCAGATCGTAACTGACACATTAAAAGCATGACTGTGCCAAACAGATCAACTCACCAAAGTCCTCCACCAAGAGTGTGAACAACCCTGAAACAGAACGAGACATCAGAAAACAGACAGTATCATAACTAACGCTTTTATATGAGATAAAGTGTCACGTTATGAGTGCCTTGACTGTTATGCATTCAACTCAAAGCCCAGCAAATGCAACTGCTATATTGCGAGATGACATGTTAACTTACAGCACATTTTATGAATAATAAAATAATTATTGATGAATAGTTAATGGTATTATATGCATAAATGTTTATTTAGAGACTCACCCGGGTCACTTTCTAACTCCAGCCAACCTTTGTTCATTTTTGCTGAAATCAGAGTCGCCAAAACTCTCCACTAAATCATCGACCAGTCCATAATATTATAAAGAACTGCATCAATCATTTCCTAGTACATATTTGATCCATCTTTGGACGGTATGGACAGCTAGTAAAAACAATAGAGAGCAGCGCCGTCGACTGTAGTTGACGTCATTCCGCTGCGCCGTGCGTCATGACGTATTACGTCGACGACGCGCTGTGCTGCAGTGAAGTTAAAGGCAGATTATTGACATGATAAACAGTTTATTTATTCGCTTATTGCTTTTTTTTTGGGGTGTACCTGTATGTGGTTGTCCTATATCTCTATCTAAACCGTTTATGTGGGATATTATTTATGCCTAAACATCACTGTACATAATTTTTTGTTCAAGTATATTTCAACAAGTGATTTGTAGTTACTGAATACTTATAGTGCATAAGGCAAATTCAGTTTGAGACATTTACTATAATATGTAATAACATCTATATAGTTTAGCATAATAATAAACAAATGAATAATTATAAAGGCTAGACACAGGTACTTTTTGTTTTTTTGTCTTAAGCTAGATTTTAAAAGTCTTGGATCTTGCACAATAAGAAACCTTTTCTAAAAGCACTGCTATTTTGTAACATGCCATAAAATGCTTCCTAATTCTATAATAAGTTACATAACCTGAATAGCATGCGCTTTAAATATATTATTATATTGAAATAATTTTAATGCATTCAAATATTAGATTTGCTATATATTAGATATTATATTTTTTAATTATATACAAATATTGTCATATTTAATATTCAAAAATAATAAAATATTATAAAGATATGTGCTAAGATGCAACATGTTAAAGTCAAAAGGCTTTGTAAACAAAGTATGATAATGAATGAAGGTACATATTATTACATTATAAATGACAAAATAATATTATATTGCAATAATACAGTCTAAAAAATGCAACAGCAACAAAAAATAGTTCAGGATTGTATAGAATAATATGATACATTACTCAAAGCATATATTATTACCTTCTAGATTATATCATTATATACATTAATAATTATAATCAAGTAAAAAGTCAAAGTCATCTAGATGGATTTGGGGAATTTAATTGTACATAACCTTTTCTTGAACTTTGCTGTTTTATAACATGCTATGAACTGCTTCTAATTATATAATAAGTTATATAACATACAAGAACTCATGATCAATAATTTATTTTAATGCAACTAAATATTTTACATATAGCCTATATCATAAACAATTATTTTAAATGATAAAAAATAATTTTATAAAATTAATATTAATATAAATAATATTTTTAATTATATAAGAACAATTATATACAGTGTATATATATATATATAAGTAAAATAAAATATTTTAAATATTTTACTTTAATGATAGAATATATTACTACATTATAATTGACAAAATAGTATATTATCTATATTATATTTGTGCCATTAATACAACCTTTACATAAACATTGCTGTTTTATAACATTTCGCCTATCATGAAACGTATGCTTATTATATAATAAGTTATATAATACTGTATGTGTAGCCTATCATGTGTATAAAACATGTCACATTACATATACTATTTTATATTTATGCAATGATTTGATATAATACTTAAAACAACCAAATGTATGAAAACTATAAAGATACATGCCAAACGACTAGAAAAAAAAAAGATGAAAGTAAGGCAAGGTCTTGTCTCGAACTTCCTTTTGTAAGTCATCTGTCTGGATTATTCCAGGCATTTACACAACACGCCACCTCGGTGTATTTACTTTTATGCAACCCCGAGTGATTATGAAACACTTCAGTGACATTCAGCTCCCCGGACCGTATGAAGAGCGGAACCTTCAGACGGAGTCCGTGCGCCTCGGGGGACGTTTGAGGTCGGTGCTCCTGCACAATTGATAGATAAAATAAAAGAATCCGTGAGTACTACACAATTTAATAGTAATAATTTAAAGAATCGCAGCACAGCCGGGAGATCCTAACAAGGGTGTAAAAAGGTAAGACGCTGGTTTACCGCCACACACGCCTGTTTAAGCGGCGATAATGCGTTTTATTAGTTATATGAGCACAGTTAGCGCGGAAGCTAACGTCAACAAAAGAGCATCGCCGCCCGTGCTAACGCGCTAACAGCTAGCGCGCTCGGTAGGCTTCAAACAATGAGGCGTTTTATACACCACGCATATAAGACGGTACAAAACATCTGGATATGCGTATTTAAAGAGGGTTGGTGGTCGTTTCGTGGATGTTAGGTGAGTTTTCCGGCTGGTTGTTCGTCTTTTAGCAGCGCCGCTGGTCACCAAGTACAGTTATGTAAAGGTGCCTCATTCAGTTCAGTCCACAGAAGCGCTTTAAAACACTCTTATGTGATGTGTCGAAGTAGGATAATATACTTCTGGTGTGGTGGCATGTGTGGATTTGTGTTTGTGGCGAGCGCAGCTGCAGAATAATCGACCTGAGCTTCAGTTTCATGTCTTTTAATGGAAAAGATGCGCTTTATTGAAGTTTAACGTGTTCCTGTTGTTGTTTTCGATGTTAATCACAATGTAATACTCGAGGTCAACCGGTTTGTGTGGAACTGTATTTCAATACATATATACAGGCAAACACGTATGTACATATACTTTGATTGAAAGTCACTGATTTCTACTGTTTTTGTTGGAACAGCTGCAAAAACCTTAAAGTAATAGTTCACCCAAAAATCTGTCATCATTTACTGTCCCTTCATGTCATTTCCAAACCTTATTACTGTCTTCTGTCAAATATATAATATTTATATTGATATTTTTGTCATATATAATATTTTTTTCTTGTACATATTTTGTATATATGTATGTGTGTGTGTGTGTGTGTGTAACTAATTATATAATTAAAATACAATTATATACATATTAAATTACATATGTGAACTAAATTATATGTGTATAAATTTATAAAAAATATGTATATAAATATAAATTTTTACATATATAATTATATTTTATTATGAAGTTATGTATATATTATGACACTTATACAGAAAATACAAAATAAAAATAGTCTGCTATGACTTAAGTGTGTGTGTGTATATATATATATATATATATATATGTGTAAAAAATTGTGGTAATTTTTACACGCGCGCACACGCTCATATATATAATTGCTTAATAGTGCTATATATGTCATGAATCAAACATATACAGAAAACACATTATAAAAATTGTCTGCTATGACTTAAGTGTGTATGTATATATAAAATTTGTAAAATATATATATATATGTATAGTTGTGGCGCTTATGTATATATAGCACTTAATAGTGCTATATATGTCATGAATCAAACATGTACAGAAAACGCATTATAAATATAGTCTGTATGACTGGGAGACTGAAGGCTTGAGTCATGTAGGCCCTTTTTTATGACTCTTTCGTGGTGTTTTTTAAAAAAAATTTAATTTTTGGTGCTTGACATCATCCAACCTCATTCACTTTCATTGTACGGACAAATTTATCCAGAACAACGACATAATTCCTTTCTTTTGTGTTTCACGGAGACTGAAAAATGATACGGTTTATTTAGACAGCCGGAGATCTCGCTTAAAGTTTCCGCCTGTCCAAAATCAATAAGCGGACACGGGCGCTGGATGAGGCAGGTGCGGTGTGAAGGTGCGGGACGGAGAGGATGAGTGTGGTTTGGAACAAGCTGTGCTGTACTGTGTGAATGTGTCAGTGTGTCACGGGCTGCGAGCGTGGCCTACATTCACACCGCTCACTGCTTTCTCTTATATAACCCGCACTTATGTAAGAAGCCTGAATCTCTCGCTCCCTGTCCTCCCTCTTCTGTTTTTTTCTTCTTCTAGTTCTTTCTGTTTCTTCTCTTTAACATTTTTTTGATGAGTTCTTTAGTGGCTCTTTGTTCTCCTATTGTTCTCTAAATAGTATTACAAATCAAAATGGACTGTTTTCAATTTTAATATATTTAAAGGGGTCATATGATGTTGCTAAAAAGTACATTATTTTGTGTGTTTGGTGTAATGATTTTGGAAGACCAAACAAAGTAGTTTCGCTTTCACAACGAATCACACAGCGCCTTCACGACATGGCGGCGGTGGCAACAACAATACTACAGCAAGAATAAAAGTTACGCCTTCTTTCTTTGCATGAAGACGTGGGAAGATTTGCATAACGCGGCCCAAATGGTGAGGTAGATATGTGGGGGCGTGTTAGAACGAGCCGTTTTAGGTAGGCGTGGTTGACTCTTAACTTTTATAAAGAATATCTCTTTGGATTTGAGACTTTAGTCTTTGCAACTTTACAGATCTTCTTTATGCACCAAGAGCTTGTAACACTCCAAAGTTGTGTTTTGCTTCATATTTCTGTGGAAATTGTGATGCACTTTTTTCAGGATTGTTAGATGAATAGAAAGTTCAAAAGAGCTGCATTTATTTGAAATAGAAATCTTTTGTAATGTTACAAATGTCTTTACTGTCACCTTTGATCGACTTAATGCATCCTTGCTGAATAAAAATATAATTTTTTCTCCAAAAACATCTTACCAACCCCAAACGTTTTTTCCACTGTATTTGTTCTTCAGGTGGTCTGAATGAAGATGTGTAAGTAATGCTCTTGGAGACCCAGGGGACACCATGTCAGAAGAGGCGATCTCAGGGAGTGACCTGGAGCCCAGCCTTAACAGCGAGGAGGAAGAGGAGATGGAGGAGGAAGAGGATGGAGAGAACGATGGGGATGATGAGGAAGACATGGGCGGTGGGCACATTTTTTTAGTTCATACTGTCTTTTCTAACCATTATCTTTCTCATCTAACACCTGTTTGAGTTTGAAGATGCATTGATTAAGGATGGCCCTATGATTTCGGCGATGTGGAAAACGTGGAATCCAGTCATAAAAACGGAATTTACTGTAAAACGCGGAATGTCACGGAATTTGTCAAAGTTTGGATGAATTATCTACTGAAGTATTCTTCAGTAGAATGTATGTACTGTACTACTACTACTTCGATTAAAATTATAAAAAAATATGTTTTTTAAGGAATAATCACACAATATTTTTTTCCATGTTTTAATTTTAATAGTAAATCCCCTTTGTTTGCCAAAAAAATTTAGTTTGTTGAATTTTCATTAAAGCTTCAGTCCGTAACTTTTTTTGTTTAAAAATGATCGAAAATAAATTTGAGCAAGTACATAACCAATCAGTGTTCAAAACTATCTGCTTACCTTAGCCCGATTCACACCTGTAAGCTTGTAATAATGTGTTCTAGTTTGAGTGATACTGGTAGGTTTCTGCAGGAAATACGAGCTTGCCGCCATTCGTCTTTGCGTCATTACGTCACGTCTGTATACATAAAGGAGGAGTCGCGGCTAGTATATATCACATGTGTGGATGCTGCAGGTGGCAGATCACTTAATATTGAATCCAGAAAGGTCCAAACGATTTATTTCTATGAAATTCAAATGGTATGACAATTAGAGATTAGACTGTACAGAAATTGAAATCTACAGATAATGCTATTACACACTAAATACACGTAGTTACGCAATGCTGGTGTTGTTAACATTAACAATTTGAGAACGAAGTATAACAAAAATAATTTGCACGGTTTGACGTGATCTGTGCTAATTTTGCGAGATATAATCAGCATTGGTAGCGCGATTTATTGTAATGCTTTTTTTTTTTTCTCAGTTGTTCAGAACAAAAGTGTCAGACATGTGAATATTCTTATTTGGTTCATACTTCCAAGACGTAGTATCTGTAATTGAGAAGTACAGTGAATATCCACACTGGTGCCACACCTACGCCTCAAAACATTAGATTCATCCGTGCTGAGGAGCCGTGCCGATGCACAACACAGAATTTCTGAGGAGAAAAAAAAAACTATTCATAAGGCTATTGTAAGAATAAATAGTTTTTATGCATTCAAATAATTAGATGGGCTAAACACAGATTTGGTAACAATAAAGCATAAGGTGATAATTAAAGTTGATTAATTAGACATGCTTGTTGATTGCTAAAATGTAATTTAACCATTAAAAAGTCCAGAAAAATTAAAACGGAAAAGAAACGGAATTTGGAAAAAAAAAAATAAAGCTGATTTCATAGGGCCCTAATTAAGGCATGTTTATATGAAGTTAAAAGCATCAGGCTTCTGTCTGGCATCGCCGCTAATGTGTGCGCTCAGCTTTCAGTCTGTGAATCAATTATTGATTGCTTGGTATTTCCTCTCAACAGACCAGCTTGAGAGCCTGGAGGCCAAGGATCAAAGAGATCTGACCAGCCCGGCACCTACCTCACCGATGTCTAGAGACTCCAGCCCTGAGCCCTCATCCCGACCCTCGTCCACCTCTCAGACGTCATCACGGCCCGGCTCTCAACCCCCATCCAGCCCAGACAGCCGCAGCAACGCGTCTGCCAACAGCAACACCAAGAAGTCGTCGTCCAAAACCTCTAAACCTGCTCACTTGAGGAGGAACATCCGGTATTCAGCTTGATTTAATGATTATGCATTAGTTCCTGCCCACTTTTTTTTTAGCGGCATCAAATCCAGAAGTATTATTTTTTTCCTTCATTTTTCAAAAAGTTTTCATTAAATCATTATAAACCATGCTGCAAAGTGAATCACAACATTACAAACTTTGATTTGAAGCAATAAAGTAATAAAGCAATAAAAACAAAAAATAAAAGTACAAGACTGTGGACTTAACAGCTTTAATGAGTGAAAGAACTACAATCCCATGAAGCATTGTGAATCATGTAATTGAATAAAAAACTGGTGAAATATAAAACATTAATTTAAAGTTGTTGAATATATCTGTAGAAACCAAATCGTTTTAGATCAGACACTACAGACAAAAGCATTATTATTATTTTTTTCTTCAGTTTTGTGTTTTTGGTTTATTTGGCTTTTCATAACATGTTGTTCCAAACTAGTGTAAAGAAGATATTCAAGATACACTTTTGAGAGTTTATTTTATTGCAGTTTATCTATTTGAGTCTGTAGATTTCAGTTACAATACATAAAATCTAAAGGTGTTTTTAAAAAATAAACTTTTTTCCTCCGCTCCAGTAGCACTTACATACACCAAAACTTACACTTTTATCCCCATCTGTATTCTGAAGGATTTTACTGAGGGGTTTGCTCATATGTCATTTGCTTGGGTTTTATAGAACACTTTACTCCTAAAAACATGGTTAAAATGTATATTATAGCTGTTGACAGTATTTTGTGATTTATGGAGTGATAAATAGAGCTATCCAAATTCCTCTGTGAAAACCTTTCAGTAAAACTAAACCTCTATTTTGAACCTAGCTTTGCCCAACATTCTGGAAAACATATGCAAATGAGTGCAAATTTAATTACATATAGCTTAATTTGTGTATTTAAACATTTCAGAAAATCTGTAATACAAAAAATGCTTGCGATTCTCAATATAATCAATTAACTATTTTTACAGCATAGCATCGCTCTCTGATTGGTGGAATTTTCTGTATAGCATAATGGGTAATGTAGTTTTCACCACATATTCAGCTGTTAAACATGATTATTTTAATTTAGTCTAAATATTGCAAATAGATGGCTTCAAAAGCATTAAAGGGGTCATATGACATTACTAAAAAGAAACATTATGTTGTGTATTTGGTGTAATGCAATGTGTTTATGCGGTTTAAGGTTAAAAAAACACATTATTTTCCACATAATGTACATTATTGTTGCTCCTCTATGCCCCGCCTTTCTGAAAGGCATCGATTTTTACAAAGCTCATCGGTCTGAAAGCGAGGTGTGCTGTGATTGGCCGAATACCTCAAGCGTGCGACGGAATTGTTACCATATTTTGATGCCGTGTCCCTGAGCGATCAGACAAAAACATTCAAACCCATTATAAACGAGGCATTTGTTGCATCCAGTGAGGACATAATTACTGATTATAGGGCCTTTCGCACCGCTTTAGTTCCAGAACTAAAAGTACAGTACTAAAGTACTGGGACGATTTTGCGGGAACTATTTCCCAGTACCATTTAAAGGGTTGCAGTCGCACCGACAGTGTGTACTAAGAAGTGACGTCATTTGTGCGTGGCGTTCAACAACAGAAATCATTAACATTAAACATATGTAATTAATGATATTTATATACAATTACTTATTTTTAGTAAACATTTATTATTGTTTGCATATAGTTTTTGTAATTATTATTTAATATGCATTATAATACATGTTTAATATTAACAATAAATATAAATAATTTTATTTTTGTCCGTGTAAAATATTATGTGATGCATGTTTGTTTAAAATGTAATCATTTTTGTTATATTTATAAACAACATTTAATAACATTTATTTACGTATTATTTAAAAAGTCATTATTTATTTGTTTGTTTAATATATTAATATATTTGTGCTTAATAATAGCAATAATATATATGTAAATTATCATGAATGTTTATTTACGTTTGTTAAATATTATTATTTACATTATTTACATATGCGTTTTATTAAATATTCATCATGTTTCTTGAGATTACTGTGTGTGTGTGTGTGTGTGTGTGGCTATATAGATTTTGTTTATAAAACCTAAAGGAGAGCAGCGGGTCTCATGTGAACGACAGCCTCAATCAACCAGACGCCCAGGGAAGGGTGCTGGTCAATATCAATCATCCTGGAGACGAGGAGGACCTGTTCCTTGCCCCGCAGCTCGCCCGCGCTGTTAAACCACACCAGGTACCCGCTGTGCTGCTTTGTATATATATATATATATATAATTGCTGTATTTAAATCCATTATTATTCAAGATTAAATAGTTATTACCTAATTATTATATAAGAGCAAATGTATTAGTAAATTAATTACAAAATTACATAATAATTAAGTTAATGTTAATAAAACAATATAATATGTCCATTAATATATTCACATATAATCATATAATTTATGCTTTAATTTAAGGTGATTAAAAAAAAATAATAATTGTATGAAAGTAATGAGAATCACCATTGACAATGTGAACACAGTGTTCGTTTTTATTTACATATATTATTGTAATAGATGATTATTATAATTATTTTTTATTTACACATATTATTGTAATAGATGCTTATTATAATTATTATTAAATTACTCAAAGGTTATTATAATAATCAACATATTTTAATAAATATTCAATAATTTTAATAATAAGGGGCATATATATAAAATATATAATTTACATATGACAAATTACACAATATATGGTCATTCAATATTTGTATTATTAAATCTTTATTATTTACATGTTATGTTATTATAACTGATTATAATAAATGTCTAATAATATTAATGATAATAACAAAACAATTAATTATTTTTTACTTATATTTGTTATATGTAGTTGTATGATACATTTACATATATTTATTATAATAAGAATTATTTGTTAATTACAAAAAAAAACATTGGATATGAAACACATTACAGTAATGAATTTGGAGAGAAAATGTGCTTAATTGTCATAAATTACAATTAAGACTTGGTCTCAAATAAAACTGTAGCCTTACTCGAGAATAGGCTAGATATAATTTATGCAAAATATAATCCTTTATTAAATTTTAAGTTACTTTTTTTTAAATTTAGTTTTCGTGAGATTTACCCGCAAAATGACAAATATAATCTCTCACAATATGTTTGGGATCCTTGTTAGATTAGAGTGTTAGTGATGATCTGTAGTTCAGCAGCTAATGGTGCTAGCAATGGCAAGGATCACACATACTGATAAAATTCATAGCTTAAATTCACTGCAAGTGGCTTTTTTAGCATCTGCTGAAACATTAAATGTATTCCTCGCATCTGGTCCAGAACCACGGTGGCCCGGGCCAAGGTGGTGGAGGACTGGACTCGTGACGGTGGGGTGCTGCTAATGGGGTACGAGATGTACCGCCTACTGTCTCTCAAAAAGAGCTTTGTGACCGGCCGCAAGAGGAAGACCAAGAAACCCGCGGGACCTGTAATTATCGACCTGGATGAGGAGGACCGTCAGCAGGAGCTCATGAAAGGTCTGTCGGGGATTTGCGGGTGAAAAATGTTTACTCTGGTTATGGTCTATACTGAACTTCCGTGTGTCCTGTGATCTTCAGGGATTGAAAGAGCGCTGTCGCGACCCGGTCCGGATGTCGTCATATGTGATGAGGGCCACCGTATCAAAAACTGCCACGCCAGCACCTCGCAGGCCCTGAAGAACATCCGGTCGCGGCGGCGGGTGGTTCTGACCGGATACCCGCTGCAAAATAACCTGACCGAGTACTGGTGCATGGTGGATTTCGTCCGGCCCGATTTCCTCGGGACGCGGCAGGAGTTCAGTAACATGTTTGAGCGGCCCATTCTGAACGGCCAGTGTATAGACAGCACGCCGCAGGACGTCCAGCTCATGAGATACAGGAGTCACGTCCTGCACAGTCTGCTGGAGGGCTTCGTGCAAAGGTGAGTAATTATTATGAAATATTTATTATTATTATTTATTTAATTTTTTTGAAAAGGGACCATGTACAATTAAACATAAATGTGTCCATTTCATGCCTTGTACTACTTATTAATTTTGTCATTTTTATTATTATCGAGTATTAATATTACATTTTCTTATTAAATATTTATATTTACTTGTTATTGTTAATAAAATACTATATTAATTGTATTAATGTCTATTAATATACATACTTTTGTAATTTGTTCAGAGTTATAGTAATTAAAATAAAAAAAACATTGTATAAAATTTTATGAGTCATTAAAGTTATGAATAATTATTTAACATTATTATTGAATATTTATTCTCTTTGTTTATTAACAAATCGGTCAATTTTAACCTTCAATATTATAGAAATGTAGTACCAAATGACTCTCATGTATATTTTACAGGATTAGTTTTCTTTTTCCTTGAGAAAATTTGGTATGTACTGTACCTGATATATATCCAAAATAATCGATATTGAATCGAATCGCAAGCTTGTGAATGAGAATCGAATCGTGAAATTTGTGTCAAATCCCAGCCCTACTTATTATTATATAAGCAAAGTATATTTTCTGGAGAAGTAAATTGTCTTGAAAATGAGTCTTATTGTTGTTGACAATATTTGCTTCTCAAGTAAATTGATCTTTTAAGGAGGTTTATGTGCAGAACGAAAATGTCATTTTTGTGTGTTTTGGGGTTGGACCATTCATTTTGAACCAAAACATTAAGCTGAACTGTTTTGTACCTGCCCAGACGAGGTCATGATGTTCTCCGCAATCAGCTGCCAGCGAAAGAGGAGCACGTGATCCTGGTACGACTGTCTCGCCTGCAGAGGGCGCTCTATACGGAGTTCATGAACCGCTTCAGGGAGGCAGGAAACACCGGATGGCTTGGACTCAACCCGCTTAAAGCTTTCTGTGTTTGCTGCAAGGTACTTGCACATCAAAGACACATGTGTTGCTATATAGTAGTCAATGTGCTTATAACTCCTTTTTGTGCGTCCCCGTAGATCTGGAATCATCCGGACGTTTTGTACGAAACTCTGCAGAAGGAAAATCTGGCCAATGAGCAGGATCTTGACCTGGATGACCTCAACTCCACCAGCGGGACCCGCTGCTCTGCACCAGGAATAAAGGGCAAGTCATCCGACCCAGCCAACAGCAAGATGGCTGCTATGGGACCCCTGAACCCCTTACAGGAGAGGGCCAACCAAGTCATCACATATGAATGGGTAAAACTTTGCAACTAAGAATTAGTTAATTTTTGTAGGAACACAGTTAATTGAAATAAAACCGAAAACGCAATATGGTGTGATTATCAAATCACAAAGGCTGTGATTTAATTTAAGGGGTCATATGATGCGATTTCAAGTTTTCTTTTCTCTTTGGAGTGTTACAAGCTGTTTGTGAATAGATAAGATCCCTGAAGTTGCAAAGACTAAAGTCTCAAACCCAAAGAGATATTCTTTATAAAAGTTGAGACTCGTCCACCCCCTCCTAAAACGCCTAGAAATCAGTGGTTAAGTTGTATTTACAACACTGTTCCAGAACAGTTTAACCCAAATATTCAGATGTGTGCGGCGCATTTTACGGAGAACGAGGACTGTTTCCTGATCCTGGGAGAGTAGACTACAATGCCAGTGTTCTCATAAATAATGCTGACTCACAGCCTGTAAGTACGTTTTCATATTTAAAGGATTTGCCACTGATGATTCAAACGCGAGTTTTGAGCAGTGTAGAGTAGAGCTTGTTGTTTGTCATTTCTCCGATCACAAATGCAGACATGGTTTTATGTTTATGCGGCGCGATGCAACGTGTAAAAAGACAGTACGAGTCATTATAATCAGTAATTATGTCCCCACTGGATGCAACAAATGCCTAGTTTATAATGGGTTTGAATGTTTTTGTCTCGTCGCTCTGGGACACGGCATCACGGTATGGTAAGGGGTGTAACATTTCCGTCACACGCTTGAGGTATTCGGCCAATCACAACGCACTGGATAGCTGGCCAATCACAGCACACCTCGCTTTTCAGACCGATGAGCTTTGTAAAAATCGACGCGTTTCAGAAAGGTGGGGCATAGAGGAGCAACAATAATGTAAAGTATGTGGAAAATAATGTGTTTTTTTAACCTTAAACCACATTAACACATTCCATTACACCAAATACACCAAATAATTTTTTAGCAACGTCATATGACCGCTTTAAATGAATGTATGTGATGCATGTTTCAGAGTAAAGCGCAGCACTGTGTTGTTTTACATGTGTGTTGACCGGTGTTTTCAGTGGCTCGATTCGCAATACATTTTCTTCCCAAATTTGGTATGAACTTTGAATAGATTTTAGTTGCAAATGTTGTGGTCATGTGTTATTCATGATGTAATTTCTGCACATTTTGAACATATTTGAATGCTTTTTGAATAATTTGTTTTAGGCAAAAGACATCATGACCAACTACCAGACGGGTGTTCTGGAGAACTCGGCCAAGATGGTTCTGCTTTTCCACCTAATTGATGACAGTGTCAAAAGAGGAGATAAAATACTTGTTTTCAGGTGGGAAATGTTTACCTTTTCCATGTGTGACAGTGTACAGATGTTTGCCTTTTTCTGTAATCTCTCCTAAAGCATCCTGAACTGTCAACCATGCTGTAATTTTGCATTTACATCAGTGCTTACACTGGCTTATTTATCGGTGTGTGATTCTTGCAGTCAGAGTCTATCAACGCTCACGGTTATGGAAGAATTCCTGAGTCGGAGGCCCATGCCAATCCAAACAGAAACTGGGACACACAACTGGGTCCGGAATGTCAATTACTACAGTGAGTTTTCAAACATTTTCTGATGCCAAGGACCAGGGTTGTTAATGTTAACTAAAACTAAAACCATAAAAAAGGTCATTACTAAAATAAACGTTAACTGAAATAAAATAAAATGTTCAAAACGGCAGCTTATTTTATTTCAGCTAGTTGCTAAGGCAACATTTCTCATTTAATTTAATTTAAAGCACTAAAAAACGAAATAAACTCCGATTATAAACATTAATTTAAAAAGATTTAAAAAAACAGAAATTACAAAAATGCACAAAGTTTTCAGCTATATATTTTAAGACTTATTTACACTGTGAAAGAAATGGTAAGTGTGGTTATTAGAATTTTTAAAAGATAATTTAAGTGTTTTGAAATTTAATGTTTAAAAATTTGGGAAATAATAATAATAATTAATAATTCAAATATATTTGAAAAATAAAAAGACAGCTTTATTTTTAAACGCCTTGTTTATACTGTGTGAGAGAAATAAGTGTGATAAGTGTCTTATAATTTTAATTAATAATAATAGTAATATGTAATTTAAGTTATTTAAGCATTTTTAAACTTTATCTGTGATTAAATTATAATGTTTAATATATATAAATATCTGAAAACTATGAAAATAATAATTAGTGATTAAAATATTTTAGCAATACATCTCAAAAGGCATTTTCATAAATATTTGTCCAAAGAAACTTTTATTGTTTTTTGTTTAACTTTGTTTAATTTTTTCTACAGACCATTATTAAATGCATATTAATTAATCATTTTCATTTCTGCGTCCTATAGATCAACTCTGCCTGAGGTTTGTGGTGGTTTAGGTTATTTGTTCTTTGTAAATTCACTGCATTTTCATCTCTTGTGCAGGGTTGGATGGGAGCACATCGGCTTCAGAGAGAGAAAGACTCATCAACCAGTTTAATGACCCGGCGAACAACCAAACCTGGGTCTTCCTGCTGTCCACCAGGTGAACTTGAGTGCAAAATATGCCACAAATAGTGACAAAATGATGAGGTGTGGACTAACAGGCTGCTGTATTTGCAGGGCTGGTTGTTTGGGGGTGAATCTGATCGGTGCGAATCGCGTGGTGGTTTTCGACGCATCGTGGAATCCATGTCACGATGCTCAGGCTGTCTGTCGCGTGTATCGCTATGGCCAGCGCAAGCCTTGCCACATCTATAGGCTGGTGTGTGACTTCACACTGGAGAAGAAGATCTACGACCGGCAGGTGTCCAAGCAGGGCATGTCTGGTAAGAGAGGGTGGAAGGTCTGGGAGTTTTTGTGTCTTCATGTGAACACCGTTCTGACATTATAATTGCCTGTTGAACAGATCGAGTCGTGGATGATTTGAACCCTGTCCTCACCTTCACACGGAAGGAAGTGGATTCACTGTTGCACTTTGTAGAGGAGGAGCCTGGTCCCAGCCAATCAGAGCAGGTCCCTAGTGAGGACATAGAAATCGTCATTAAACAAGCCTGCCTGTTATATCCACACCTCTTAACCAAGGTAAATACTCTGTTTGTCTTCCACACCAGTTTTAAAATGTTACTATTTCAAACAAAATTCTGGGAGAGTGAATTCTATTCCACAAAATTCTGAATCATACGATTTGAAAGCTTAGCTCATGAATATTAATTAGGCATTTTTCTAAATCCAAACATTCTGCCCTAAGTCTGAATCCTACTATGGTTTAGGCTTAGCTTATGAATGGTAATTACTTTGTGTTTACATAGCTGTGCAAGTTTCTCTAATCCATCTCTAATCAAGTCCAGCTACTGTTGTACAAAGCCAGTTATTCAGGCAACATTTTGAATGCTACTATGGTGCAGGCTTTGTTTATGAGCATTAAGTCACTTTTGACATTGCTTTGTAGACTTCATGGAGCTCTCCGATTGCAATCATTTTACAAATTCAAAAATTCTGAATCCTTTTACAGTGTAGACTTGGCTTATGAATATTAATTAGGTTGTACCAACATAGCTCCGTAGCCTTCCTGGAGCGTTTAGTCATGTAAGCTCATTTCTATCTTTATTCCACATAAGGAACTGTTGGCCAAATGAAGCTGTTCTGGTAAAATTCTGTATCCTAATATTGCGTAAGCTTAGCTCATGAATATTAATTAGTTTCCATTCTGGAGCGTCCAGTCATGTAACATAATATCTATCTGTGTTATACACCAACTATTTAGTCTCCAAATCAAGCTATTCTGGCAAAATTATGAATCCTACTGGTGTGAGCTCATGAATATTAATTGGGTAGAGCTTACGTTTCTTCATAACCTTACTGAAACATCCAATCATGTAACATAATATCTCTATCTGTATTATACATCAGCTGTTTAGTGCCCAAATTAAGGTATTCTGGCAAAATGATCAATCCTACTTTGGTGTGAGCTTATGAATATTAAGTAATGATTACGTTCCTTCATAACCTTACTGGAGCATCCCGTCAAGTTTATCAGAATTTCATACAAACAAACATTTATAAATTGGAATGTTTCAGACAAATTCTAAATCCTACAATGGTGAAGGTTTAACTTAGGAATATTAATAAGATTAAGTAATTAGAGTGCTAATATTCCTTTCTAGGTCATTCAGTCGCCTATGCTAATATCTGTCTGTTTTCCATACCAGCAACCGTTCCATCACGAGTCTCTCCTGATGGACCGCAAGGATTCGAAACTGACCAAAGCGGAAAAGAGAGCAGCCAAGAAAAGCTATGAAGACGAGAAGCGGGCGTCTGTGCCATATCAGCGGCCCTCTTACGCACATTACTACCCAGCTAGTGACCAGAGACTCACCAATATTCCCGCCTTCAGCCAGAGGAACTGGTGGGTCCACCACAGAAAACCCTCAATGTATTGCCTTTCAGTTTTAAAATGTGTTTGCTCATCTAAACCTTTCGTTCAGGCGGCCCCCTCCTCATTTAGAAGAGAAACCAGTTGCGAGTGTGAGGCCAGTTCAGTCCACACCCATTCCCATGATGCCCCGACAGGTACCCATGAGTGTCCCCAGTTCAAGCGCGGGATTCCCCGTCAACTACCTGCAAAAGGCTGGCGTTTACGTGCAGCGCATCGTCACCACCACTGGTACAGACGGTTCACTTGTAATCCGTGCTATTTCTTGCTATGTTTAAGGTCTCCCAGTTTGTTTCTTCATGGTTTTATATCTCTGCATTGCAGATATTGTGATCCCAGGTTCAAACAGCAGCACGGATGTCCAAGCCCGGATCGGTGCAGGAGAGAGTATTCACGTTATCAGAGGATCCAAAGGTACCTCAGTTTCAGAAGACTGTTGCAAGGGTTTCCTGTTCACTGGGAGTTGGTAAGGTTTATTCACTTAATATTCTGTCACTGGCGTTGCAGGCACATACATCAGGACCAACGATGGGAGGATATTTGCCATCCGTTCTGGAAAATCAAGACCACCCGAAGGAGGAGCCACAGCTTCAAGAGGTGTGCTAATTTACTAATTTGTTAATTAGCAGTTCTTAGCAGTCTGGCATAATCTTGAGGGAAAAAAGACTAAATTTTATAGACTTTTATTGCATTTCAAAGTCGAATTTTTCGGAAGTCATTTTTTTGCTGACATAAAGATAATGGTGAAACAAACCAGATGTCAGTAGTACCATTGTCTTTGCAGTTGAGGATATGCTATGCAATACTCTTTCTATTTTCCAAGTAGGAATGTCTGGAAATTCTTACTTGAAGCGCAGTATAATTTTGCACAGTTCATCAGTGCATGTTTTTCCAAAGATAAAAGCTCTTGCTTTAAAGACTATCCTTTTTGGGCCTCTGTTTCAAGTGATCTAGAGGTCTGCATGGGACGGATGTCTGTCCTGTTCCAGCCATTAAAAGCCCACTGATAGAGGTAGAGGCAAAAGGAAGGTGCTTTTCTCAATTGAGAATATCAAAAACTTCACCTGAAACTGTTCATCTTTCCTACCAAACCCACACTCATTATTTCAAAACTTAGCCTCATAGTGGCATAGCCTCAGTAGTCCCAGGAGTGTACAGACCTGTACCTTGATCAAGACCACAGTTTTGATTGTTGATGGATTAACCCTTTACTGGGGTTTGACTGTACAATCTTTCGGTGACCATCCCAGATCTTTACCAAGTAGTCTACACCGACATAAACTAACAAAATATTTTTCTTTCTCACAGAGGAATTGGGCTCTCCCTTGCATTCTGTCAGTAATGGTCGTGCATCTCCTCAGGAGCCGAAACGTTTAACCCCTGAGGCTCCGCCTCACCCTTCGCCCCAAGACAGCCCCAAGCTGCTCCGAGAATTCCAGAGCAACAAGGACCCGGTTCCTGTGGGAGAGAACTTACCATCTTTAGCAACACCCGAAACCTTGGGAGCAGATAGATCCATCCAGAACCCAGTTCGCATCCCTGACCAACACCGGCAGCTCAGCAATGACACTGCATCGTCTGTGGATGTTCAAAGTTTGAAACGTAAGCTTACGGAAAGTCGGACATCCAAACAGCCTAGCACCAAACGGACCTCAACGTCAACCAGTGCAGTCGGGAGTTACTCTGGGTTTCCTTTAAGCCCCGGGTTTGGGTTCCCACCTATGGGGCTGAACCCTGCCTTGTTGGGTGCCCTGGGTCACATGACTCCCCCCTCTCTTGGAAGCAGGTCGCACCTCCTACAGCAAGCTGGTCAGGCTCTGGGTGACCTTCATGCCATGTTTCCCACTGACCCACTCGGACTTGGTGTGTCCAACAGCACTCTTTCCTCGACCTGCTCGACCAACACCACATCCTCCACCCATGTTGGAATGCTGGCCTCTTCTTCATCCTCTGTGCCCTCTTCATCATCGTCCTCCACTTCATCTTCGCTCCCACCCTTCTTCATGAACCCCAGCATGGCAAGCATGCTCTCCGGCTTCCCAGTACCATTTTCCCAGCCGCTGTTCCGGGATTCCCTACTACCTAGAGGCCTGTCCTCTATGCCAACCCCTGCCTCCACTGCCTCCAATTTTCTCTCTTCCTCCAGGCTTTTGGGGGCAGCGTTCAACCGCCCCAACACTTACCCCTCACTCACAGAAAACGGCGGGAGCAGCTCGGATGACGATGTCATAGAGGTGATGGGCCAGTGATCGCAGTGATTGGCTGCCTTGGATTCCGTTGTTCCAAATAGAAGAATCAGATTGAATGGAGCTGAAATTATGTAAATCCAAATGCTGAATATGCATGGGGTTAAGAAAGGCGATATATATTTTTCTTTACCATAAGGGACCAGAGCACAGGGCTAACTTGAAGAGCCCTAGTCGTATCTCTCTCGCAAAGGGTCAGGACACAGACCTGACAAATTCCCTCGGAGTGAATGCTAATCCGAACTTAAATGTAATTGTCTTTACAGACTGTTTGCATTCATAAGAGATGACTTTAGAGATACTTAGCCGTTTGCTAGACCTTGTAGCATCACCTGGAATGATAAACGAGAAAAACATGTGTGACCTTTTTTATTATAATTGTAAGTACTACTATTACTTTTGTATACGGTGGTCCTACATGAATATTAATATTCGTTTCAAATCGCAGACTGGGCAGCGGGGGGAATTCGTAACAGTCGAATCGCAAAGCAACAGAAGCCATGCCAAGCGTTAGCACCGCCGAGACCTTTTTGCTTTCCTTCGGGGGAAAAAAAAAAATGACAAGGAAAACCTTAAACTCGAATGTATTTTCATGTTAGCCTTTAAAATTTGGTGGAGGGACGTAAGTTTAGTGCATTTAGTTCAATATTAGCCTTAAAGCAGACAAATGGATCTGTGTTCTCTTTCAATTGCGTAGCAAACAAAATCATCCGTTGTTCTCCATGGGGATCATCTTATGAATGTGTAGACTGTTATGCGACCATATTAGCCGTTGTTTTTTAAAATTTGCGCTTCGGCTCATCTGCCCGCTCGTTCAGTTTCATCCGTGTTGGGGCCATAGTCATGACCAAAGTGTTCGTTTGGCCGTTTCGAAGAATCTCGGTGTGTTAAACGTTTGTGTTAATGTTGACTCATTCGCGCGCTGGTTGACCTGTGACTGACAAATTCCTCCGCCAATAACACTGTTCATTCTCTGTGCCTATTAGAGCTCTTTATTTTGACTCCTCCCATGGTCTGCTTTCTGATTGGCAGATATCCACTTCATGATCTTTGGCCTGAGTCTGCAGACGCTGTTATATCAATATAATGGTGTGCATTTGACATGTGATTATATCTTCTTTTTTTTTGTTGTTATTTGAATCTTTGTTTTGTAACATCTTATGGCACACCTATGTATTAGTTTTGTTTTCTCTTTTAACTATGTACAAATTTACCAGAAATATTTATTTATAATGCTGAAGAGTAATTCATTTTCATTATTTTTATTTTTATACATTTTCAACCTTTTTTTAAGAAGGAAAAAAATCCCTCTAACAGAGAGACGCAGGGTTTCTTTCCCTCATAGGTGAGTTCAAGACCATGATCTGTGAGCGATTCAGCAGTCGGGACCCGCAAACACATGTGATCACATACAGGTGCTGTCCTGGGAGGTGTCCACACGTCATCTCATGTTCCCAGCATGGGGAGGAGTACAAATGACATTGTATTTATTAAATATTGTTTTAACATAAATAAACCTGACTCCTCCTGTATTCAGAATAATGGTTCACACAGTGTCGTGTATACAGTGTTGGGAAGGTTACTTTGGAAATGTAATAGGTTACAGATTACAAGTTACCCTATTTAAAATGTAATAGTAGTGCAACTTTTTCAATTACTTTAATAAAGTAATGTAACTGATTACTTTTCTAAATTTCTAATGAATGTTTATTTGCGACAGATAATCATTTTCAAACATTTACACCATGCAGGGTTAACCTTACAGTAGTGCTCAACTCTGTCAGACTTTCAAAATCCTTCTTCACTTGAATTAAGATGATCAAATTTGAACACATCCACCACAAAAAACTTTAGTACCGCCTTTTACTTTGAGATTGATCTGAAGTTCAATGCCGATTTTAAATCATAAGAAATAGTTGCAGGAAACACTGAATCTAACGATGGTTTGGAAAAAATAGTTAATTAAAAAATAATAAAAGCAAATACGGTTATCTAATAAGCATGTGTCCTATTCTGTGTACTAAACTCCTGAAACATTGGTTTCTCTTTGTATATGATATGATGATATTGTTCTCAAAATAAGTTAAATGCTCATGAAGTGACTCAGAGCAGTTCTAGAGATTGTTTATGTGTTCATGTACTCATATATTGAGGCGGCAGAGGCTGAAAACAACGCAAGCTTCAGTAGGCCTATGTGTAGTAAATGAAACCGTGTGTCTGCACCATTAATTTCCACGAGGGGTGGACTGGGAAAACATTTCAGGCCTGGACATCTCACACTCATACACCCACAACAAATTGTGAAACATGGACAACCCTATTTTTTTGTATGTGTACCTCACATGAAAAAAGGTTTAAATCCTTAGGTTGGGGACATGCAAAATAATTTAAGTTCTCTCCTGAACTGCACCTTCTCTTCCATTTTTCTTTTCAGTCTCTTTATTTTGCCCTGATATCTCTCTCTCTCATGACTTTAATACTCAAGATTTAACAAAACTATACTTTCTAAATTGCCTACATGTCAAAATTAGTACATCACTACAATATCTTTATAGAAAAATCCTAATACTGAACACGAGTCAAGTTTTTTCTTTACAAAAATTAACCATGCTTTTATTATAGTAAAAGTACTGTAACCAAAAAATTTTTTTTTATGGCAAATGGATTACCATTTGTGTTTATTTTTACTACAAATTCCATGTTTAAACTATGGTTAGTGTAGCAAAAACCATGGTTAATTTGTGGTTACCATGGTTTAACAATAGTAACCATTGTCTTTGGATTTATAGTAAAATCATCGTTAATTTTCGTTAGGGTTGTGTTGTTGTCTGCCCTAGTTCCCCCTAAACCTATTATAAAATATGATTATTTGTCTGCTAAATTACTACTGTAACATTACAATAGATGATGTCCTTTATACAGTATTTTGAGTGATGACTGATGAGCATTGGGCTGTGCAGGATTCATATATTGTCTTTTTGCGGCTTAATATTCAGACACTAGTCCATGGCGAGTTTTGATTCAAGTGCACTGACATACTTTTGATTTATTCGTCCAAAATATGGCATATTCCATCCGCGTTAGGCTATAGGACTTCCGTTTTCATGACTGGATTCTACGCACCAGTCTGTGTTTTCCTCGTCGCGGAAATTATAGGACCGAATGTCTCAGAGTAATTAGTGCAATTTGAGAAAGAAATCAATTAAATCTGTATGTGGATGTGTGTAAATATTCAAATGTAATACCCTTTGTAATCGTTAACATTTTCATACGTAACTAATTTAATTACAGTTTTTCTTAGTAACTGTAAGTGATTACAGTTACATTTATTTTGTAATTAAATTACTTAACGCCGTTACATGTAACTAGTTACTCCCCAACACTGTTTATATATATATATAGTATATTTTATGCATGATGTGCAACAGTTTAATAGAAGAGAAAAGGGGTGACTTACATTGTAAACGTGTAAATAGTGTAAAGTGTTCAGACTTGGTAATTTAAAAATAATCTACATAATATATAATCATTTATTCATATAAAGTAGGCATTAAAAACATGATCTGCAAGTTCAAATGTTGTACATTTTAACAAAAAAAAAAGTTAAGAAATACTTGTTGCTTACAGCTTGAATATATTACTATTATTTTAATAATGTATAATATTTGTAGATTTTCAAGTAATGAAAATAGCTTTCATATATGATCTGTAATTGAACAGAAAAATATTTTGTGCTTATAATAATTCTATCAAAAACTATGATCTCTGCCGTTAAGAAATATTTGTTGCTTACAACTTTAATATATTAGAATTATATCTCACTTTATGTTTAATAATAATATAAATGTAAATTCAAGTAAAAAAAAAAGTTTTCATACACGATCTAGAATTTTTTTAACTGAACAGAAAAATATTTTGTGGAACATTAAGAAACCTTTGTTACTTAAGATATTACTATAATAATAATATAAACATTTTCAATTAAAGTAAAAAGGCATAAATGTTTTCTTGCATGATCTGCAATTGTTTAATTGAATAGAAAAGGGCAGACTGGCACTGATAAATGCAAAAAAAAAAAAAGCATAAACATCAAAACAATAACAATTTAATAAGAAAAAAGAGTTGCCTTCAGTCATTTCCAAAGATATTTGCACCAAATACATGCTATCAACACCACTGAAATGCATCGAAGAATATAAACCTGTTATAAAAATACTTTTTTTTTTTTTTTTTAAAGAACATTTACATAATTAACAATAAAATTAGCTCAGTAACTTGCAATTCTGGTCCACTTAAGAGTTCACAATGTCTGTATCACTTCAGATGAACCTTGAATGTCTGTTTCAGTACTGCATTGGTTTGCGGGCCATGTAAGCATTCGTTACCTGACTCATAATGACCAGAGCGCACAGAACGGGACAGAGGACAGCCAGGTACCAGACGTACCCGCTCACGCTGCTGCTAAACCACGCCGAACACAGTCCGAGGAACAAGCTCAAACTGCCCAGCAGGTATGTGAGTAAACCGGAGGCGGCGTGGTAGCGCTTCAGTTTAGCCAGCGACCAGCCTTTGGCGAGTTTGGGATAGAGGAGCGGAAGTCCTCCGAGCGACTGCAGCCCGACGACAGCGACCGTTAAAACTCCTATCAACCCGTGCCATGTGCTGAAGTGAGGCTTGTCGTTGAGGTTTTTGTTGTAAAAGATGGCACCCAGACCTGCAGCCGCGCAGCAAACACACAAACCCTGCAGGATCCAATGCAGGCGGCCTTTAGTTTTGTGCTTCAGCTTCTTGATGGGAGAGGAATACGGGTTGAAGAGCAGAACGGCTTCAGTCATGAAGAAGGAGAACTGGAGGATGGGGGGAAAACACAGAAAATCAAACTTGATCTATGTGCAAAACATAAAAAGTCCTGTGGGCAGTTTAGTGTCAAACTCACAGCGAGAGTCATCAGAAACGGATGCCATGAGAACAGACCTGTGAACAAACACAGCATGATTTATACACCATTACAGTATTTATTCATATTTTGAATTAGCTTTTATTGTTATATTCTCATTTTACTTTTAAAGTTTTAGTAATTTTGTTACGTTCTTTTGTCATTTTTATTTGTATTATATTTGTAGTTAGCTTTTGATTTATTTTTATTTCAGGTTTAGTTACAGTCATTTTAGTACTATAAACATATTTCAGTTAGTTTCCAAGGTAACATTTCTAAGTGTTTTTATCTAATGTTTAGATTTTTTTCAGCTTTGTTTCAATTACTGAAAATGATTTTTAATAGTTTTATTCAAAATAACAACACTGACATAGAGACACCATGAGCCTCACACCCAGAAATAAGGCATTTAATTCTTTATTTATCCATTCATTCATTTGACATCATTATATTGTTTGGAGATCATTATTTTAATATATTATTTTAATTTTTTGTATATACTTAAAATTAATTGTTATAACAATAGTAATTTGTGTATTATCACCAAAACGATATTACAAACATTTGATAATATTAATATTGTAAAATGGCATATTGTTAATTTTGTTATTACTATTAGTGTATTATAATATTATAATTAGTGCTGTCAAACGATTAATCGCGATTAATCACATTCAACACACACACATATGCATGTATATATTTAAGAAAAATGTTATATTTCTATATTAAATATATTTATATATAATATAAATTATATAAATATATACATGTAAATATTTACAAAATATATTCTGTATGTGTGTGTATTTATATATATATATATATATATATTACATAAATAAAAGCTTTTATTTTGGAAGCGATTAATCGCGATTAATCGTTTGATAGCACTAATTATAATAAATATACATAGTGAAGTATACATATATAAACATACAAATAAATGAAAATATAAATATTGTATTATAGGCCTAGTTCATAATATAGTTTGATATAGTTCATAAAATTTTTTATAAATAAGATGTTATTTTATTATCGGTAGCGAATTTTTATAATAATCAACATTATACTACTACTTTTATTATTACACAAAATAATATACACAATAAACAGAGAGAGTTGGTTGTATCAATATTTTCATTACATTACATAATACATTTATATAAGTGTTGTAATGTATTATTATATGCTAGTGTTTATACTATATGTATCCTTTTAGATTTATATGAAGTTATTAGTCTTTTGTGCATACAAACATTACATTTTTTCATTTATATGTATACAATTGATAGGATATTAAGATATATTATTAATATTTTATACTTTTATTGAATTATTTTTAAAATAAAAAAGTTCTATTTTTGGCAAATATAAAAGCCTTTTCACACCAAAATTGAAATGAATAAGCCTCAGGCTGAAGGGAAAGTAAATGTACATCCGTACAGTAGAATGCAGAAGAAGAAATTACAACACACTTCAGCAATAAACAAAAACACACAAATGTTTGTCTAGAGTAATTTTTGCCTATTAGTACGGTTGAACTGGATCATCGAAGGGCAGAAGCAAATAGAATGGGATTAAATACATAAAGCATATTTGTGTTGTTTAACATTTAATTATTGCAGGTTTGCGTCATATTCTGAGTTGCATTATTTTTATGCATTTTGAGGAATGCTGAATCTGTGTGTTTTCTTTTATTGTGAGTGAGATGAATTAATGCATATTCATATTTATTTTAGAACTACAGTAACATCTTCTGATTTCTCTCAACATGGGGACAGGAGAGCTGTCAATCAATAAATTGGGAAAAAAAAGTAACTTGTGTTACTTATTTGAAAAAGTATCTCCGATATTCTCTTGTAAATTGTAAATCTTTTTTTTTGTCGTTTTCATTTAAATGTTTTAGTTTTGAAATGTTGTAGTATGCACTTGTCATTTTTATTTAATTTCTTTTATTTTCTTAAAAGCTTTTAGCTTTTAGTTTGAATTACTTTTTCTTATTTGTGTATGTTTGAATTGTTTTTAGCTTTATTTTTTTGTTTTCATTTAAATGTTTTAGTTTTGAAATGTTGTTGTATGCATTTATCATTTTTATTTTTTATTTAATTTATTTTATTTTCTTAAATGTGTGTATATATATATATATAGTATTTTTTTGAGTTTTAGCTTTTAGTTTTAATGACTTTTTCTTATTTGTAAGTCGCTTTGGATAAAAGCGTCTGCTAAATCACTAAAAGTAAAAGTAACGTTACTTTACTAGTTACTTGAAAGAAGTAATCCGATTACGTAACGCGCGTTACTTGTAATGCGTTACCCGCAGCACTGCTCGTGAGTGCTGAGTGCTGCTCTTCGCTGTACTCACTGGATCCCGGTCTGCTCAGTACAGTGATGAAGCCGCTGAAGAGCGCGCACAGCACATGAGTGAAGACGCCGCACACCGTCCTGCTGTAGCGGTACAGTTTAGGCTCCGACTCGTGACGGACGCTCATGCTCTATTTCTACTCTCAAATGTACACAATACAGCTCATTTACACACATATACAACCAAACCGCAGCGCAGACCCCTTTGAGCTACTCTCAATCTCAACTAGGAACTCTCGATTCTTTGAAGGTTTCCGGTTACAAACCCGCCTGTCAAAATAAAAGTCTCTTCTCGTATTCAGGCGTTGTGACAAAATATAAATATAAATAATATAAAATATAAATAATAATTGCTTATTTTCACTACTGTAAATTATAATCAATATAAAAACATGATATTATATTATATAACATATATTAAAATTATATAAGAATCTGTTTTCTCTTCCTGCTGGAAGTAATGTCTTTTATCTTGGTGATGATTGTAAATAATTTCTTCCAGATTGCCTCTGTTCTAGAAATTGCTTTGCTCATGCTGACGTGGGATTTGATGTTTACATGCATGAGTTTCCATCGTGTGACCTGCAGGGATCACAGTGGATTTTTCTTTTTCAGATTCTGCAAATAATCAAATCCTTCACAGTTCACTGTTATTTGTGTCAGTGCAGATTTTACCAGAAGTGAGACCCATTTTTTCCTCATTATTAAAATGTAATAAAACAGTACAATTGTATTTTGAGAAAATAGGTTTATTTATTTAGGCCTATTTAGTGATTGATTGATTGTAACTCTAACTCTAGCACTCGCTATTCTAATTCTATTCTTTATTAATAAAAATAAAATAAATAACACTTGCTTCTCTAATCTTTTTGCATTCTATCTGTTTGTTTTCTTTTTATTTATTACACGATTATAATTCTGACTTTCTGACTTATGATTAACAAAAGCAAAAAAGGCCTCTAACACTAGCTTGCTCTATCCTTTTTCTATTCTATCTGTTTTCTTTTTATTTATTATATGATTTTTTTTAAAACTTGCTACGTGTACTGCGTTAAGCTAACTGAGACTTGTTATAGCACTTGCGTATTATTGCTCTTTTGTTGATTTTGATTGCTTCTGTTGTCCTCATTTGTATTTGGATTGATTGACTGATTATATATTTTTTTCTTTGATGTTTCCTCCTGTAAAGTTTTGTATTTGTATTTAGATTTAATATTTTTTATTTTATTTTTAGATTATTATTATTTTTCCTGTTTATAAATACTGGGGTCAGTAATGTTTTTGGTTTTAAAAGTATGTTAACTTCATAATGAAAATGTGAAAGATGTACTAGTTTACTTGATGGTCACACCACTTTTATTTTAGAGTAATTCAATCACAGTTTCACTGTGAAACAAATATACTTTATGAATAATAATAATAATAAAACAAACATCTTGGCATTGACCCATGCATATACTAATGACAAATGAAACAGTTTATATTCTTGATTAAAGTCTCAATAACTGCATATTGGACATTGTTCTGAAACAAAATATTGCAGATTTGCCACTAATATAGTTACAGCCATATATCGGGGAGAACAGCAGAGTTTGTTCAGTGAAATGTCATGAAAATGACATCCAATGACCGTAACAAAATCAGACATTCACGACCAATTACTGAATTCCTGTGTCCTGTGACCCGCTGGCCCCCATCCAGACTGAACGGAGGACAGAAACCTCCTTATCTCCTCCTGTGGGTCTCCAGGCCTAAAAAAGAGAACTACATCAAGCCTATGGACGTCTGCCAGCTCCTAGTGTGCAGCAAGGTAAGTGCACTAGATTTCCATGTAGTCACTGCACTGAAAGTTTCACATGTGAAAATGGGAACTGATCTTCTAAATTGCAGTTCTTTCTGTTTCTAAAGGTTATTTCCAGCACGTATGCATAATTCCAGAGCAATATTCTGAAGAACTGTCAAATGCGACTTAAAATTCAGTCTGTTCCTTACACAAAACTAGCATGCTCTTAGAATATATACCATACCAGTTATATGGAGCACTTTTATGGCAAAGAGCTGCGTTACATTTACATTTAGTCATTTAGCAGACGCTTTTATCCAAAGCGACTTACAAATGAGGACAATAGAAGCAGTCAAAACTATACAATATATAAGTGCAAACGTTACGAATCTTGTTTTAGTTCCTCAGAGGAAAGAATGATGTGAGAGTGAATCATTTTTGGCTGCTCTGTCCCTTTAAGAACGAGTTTTAATTTCAAACAAGGTTATTGTAAATAGACCCACACTGGCGGAGGTTCGCAGTATTAGACCCGAGGGTCCACCAAACGCTTCAGGAAGTGATGTCTGCTCTGCCTTCGCTGTATCTAGGACAGACCGCACCGGATTAAGCGTTAATCTGAGTGTGCGGCGCATGCGCACAAACGCGCACTGGCGGTCGCGCTGGACAAGGTGCGCGTTCGGAGGAGAAACAGATCGAGCCGGTTGCGAGCTGCGACCGCGAAGCACGAGGAAACACCTGAGTCTTGCTGCCGGTGGAGGATCATTCTTTCTGTAGCTCTGAGCGGAATGTAAGACGTTTTCTCGGTTTTGCGCAATCACTTGCGTTATCTGCACGCAAAACCAAGAGCGGATTTGAGACATCGGACGCGTTTACCGTCAATCTGACAGCTTTGACCATTAAAAGTGTTTAAGGTATGTTCGCCTTCTTAAACAGTTACTACAAGGGGTCCAAATACGAGTGATCTGACTTGAACAGATGTACTTTCTGAAGTTTATAGGCTTTTTTTCCAATGACGTCAAATTGCTAATCTAATCTGTAAGAGATTATTTCATTATATTTGTCTGCAATTAATGCTACACAGTTTCACATTAGTTAATTTTTATCAGGTTGTTGTATTAAGTTATAATTTCTAGTATTTATGCATTTATTTAGCCTATTTATTTATGCGTTTATGTATTGTCTTACCCTGTTTATTTATTTTCTGTATTGTTGTATTCTATTCTCTTGATTTATTTCGTTTATCTATGCATTAAATGCATTTGAAGTCACATTTTAACATCTAGTCTGTATTCTGTTAATTCATTAATTAAATCAAAAGCATTTATTAATTTATTTATCATTTTTAAACTTGCATTTATAGATTTACGTTTATGTAGTTTACATAAATTACACATTTATTGGTGCATTTATTTACTGTGCGTTATTTCCCCAAAGTAATTTGCCAGTTGCACGTGCTTTGAAATCTTTATCTGGTATTCTATTCTATTCTACACTTAACTATATCTGACTATTTTATGTGTCATTTATTTGCTATTCTTTTGTGACCCAGTTTTACGCCTCTCTCTGTTCTGGTTGGTTGTTCGGGCTGTTCTCTGGATTAGGACATTAGCCAAAAGAGGTGCCCTACAAACAGTTACTACAAGGGGTCCAAATACGAGTGATCTGACTTGAACAGATGTACTTTCTGAAGTTTATAGGCTTTTTTTTCCAATGACGTCAAATTGCTAATCTAATCTGTAAGAGATTATTTCATTATATTTGTCTGCAATTAATGCTACACAGTTTCACATTAGTTAATTTTTATCAGGTTGTTGTATTAAGTTATAATTTCTAGTATTTATGCATTTATTTAGCCTATTTATTTATGCGTTTATGTATTGTCTTACCCTGTTTATTTATTTTCTGTATTGTTGTATTCTATTCTCTTGATTTATTTCGTTTATCTATGCATTAAATGCATTTGAAGTCACATTTTAACATCTAGTCTGTATTCTGTTAATTCATTAATTAAATCAAAAGCATTTATTAATTTATTTATCATTTTTAAACTTGCATTTATAGATTTACGTTTATGTAGTTTACATAAATTACACATTTATTGGTGCATTTATTTACTGTGCGTTATTTCCCAAAGTAATTTGCCAGTTGCACGTGCTTTGAAATCTTTATCTGGTATTCTATTCTATTCTACACTTAACTATATCTGACTATTTTATGTGTCATTTATTTGCTATTCTTTTGTGACCCAGTTTTACGCCTCTCTCTGTTCTGGTTGGTTGTTCGGGCTGTTCTCTGGATTAGGACATTAGCCAAAAGAGGTGCCCTACAACAAAAAATGGTCTAAAACACCCTTGAGCGCAATTTCCCTCCTCACGCATACTGATCAGCCTCCAGAAAGATGTTGTCAAGCGGTTCTGTAAAGGACAGATTTGTTTGCACAAAGCCGCTGGAATGTTAAATCCCCATATATTCCCATTTGTAGACTTTCTGCCTGATGTTTAAAGAAGCTCTTACCCTATACATACTAAACATTTAATTCTGTTCAACAAATATTAGGGTCCTCACCCTTGATAAATATATATATATATATATATATATATATATATATATATATATATATATATATATATAATGATAGTAAAACCCATGAATGGAGTTCTTTGAAGATCAGAGATATTATAACTGTCCACATTTGCTGTAATCATACAGCACCACAATATAGCATAATCTAATCTAATCTCTGTTGTTTTTCCTCAGATTGAGCCAGATGCTGCTGAAAACTGAACTAAGAGGACATCTTTCTGAAAACTCGCCAGAAAACATCATCTCTTTTGTGTTAAGACTGTAGGATCGACAAAATTATCCATGTTTGTTCTTAGCCTGGATATGCAAACACATCAGAATTTGAAGTCTGTGGGCCTGGTTTGGAGTAAACATGGTCGCTCTGATGTGGTCTGAAGTTATAAATCATCTCCCATGACGTACATGAGCCATGCTTTTCAGCCTCTCGCATTCCCAAGATGGCAAAATGTGAATTTATTGAATTGCAGGACTTGACTCCAGATGACCGCATCGAGTTAGCGCCCCCTCTGTCCCGCGCAGGACCCACTCTGGAAAGGTGGAGCAAAGAGAAGGTGGTGCGGATGGTGGGGGAGCGCGTGCGTCTGGAGGACCCCGACTGGCTGACGTGTAAACCGGGCCAGGGACACGACTTCCAGCCCTGCAGCCAGACACAGCTCAGCTGGTGCGACCTCTGCGGGGAGTTCATCTGGGGCCTGTACCGCCAGAGCCTCCGCTGCACACGTGAGTCATTTCTGTGTGCGGTACGAGATAATCGAGACCATTTCCACAGGGGTATCTGTCTTCTGCTACTGTCAAGACAATCTGACCCTCAGAGAACGTAAGCCAATAGGAAAAGGATGTTTAGACGGGAAATGGACAGTTTAGACAGCGTTTCTTGTTGGATAGAGATTGTGTGGGTGTGTGTTGTAAAGACAAAGTCAAGAAATTTAAGAGGAAATTAAAAAGCAAATCAATCAATCATGTCATTATTTAATGCATAAATACAAAATAATAAATACACTAAAATAAGTTATTGTAACTAAATAAAATAATTAGATGCTAAAAAAAAAAATACTACTACATGTATTAATATATAAATTTACATTTACATTTAGTCATTTAGCAGACGCTTTTATCCAAAGCGACTTACAAATGAGGACAATAAAAGCAGTCAAAACTAACAAAAGAGCAACAATATATAAGTGCAAATGACAAGTCTCGGTTAGCCTAACGTAGTACATTTAGCAAGGTGTATATATATATATATATATATATACACACACACACACACACACACACACACACAAACAAAGAAAAACAAGTAGATAGAATAGAAAAAATAGAAAGCTAGTGTTTGTTTTTTATATTAAAGGTACATTTAATAAATAAATGTAAATCTATAAGTAAATGCATAATAAATTAAAAACAATTTAATTAATACCTGAATTATGTGTTTAATTGAATTGTTTCATCTAAGAAATTGAAATAAAAAACTATGTGCAACTTTGAATTTAAAGTAAAAATATTTAAAGTTAAAAAAAAACTACAAAAACAAACCAACAGGACACATACAATATAGAAAATGAACATGAATACCAAACAGAAAATAAATAAAAGCATAAATAAATGCCTAACTGTATTAAAGAAATAAATGCCTTAGCAACCATCAAGAACACCTTAGCAACAGCTTAGCAATTCCCTGGCAACCTCCCAGATATCTTGACGCTGTAACAGTGAGATTTGCAAGGACTACCCACATAATCTTCAGAAAAGGTAAAAATATAGTTTTCTCTGTTTTTCTCTTTCTCTATTTGCCCAAAACATCATAATAGATAGATAATCAAATATTAAAACGATCATAAACAGCAATGTTTTCACACTTCGTAAGGCCCTTGAGACCCAGAACATACATCAGCATGACCAGCAGGCGGCGCTGTACATTCATTCATGCTGAGTCAGACTGCTCTGGACCATCAAAGCTTGAGCTCTCTAAATTCAGTTTATGCCACCAAAAAACAGACGTTTGAACTATTGAACTGTAGCTCTGTGAATGGAGAACTGTATTTAAAGAGACAGTCACCCAAAAATTAAAATTCTGTCATCATTTACTCACCCTCAAGTTTCAAGCGTGTTGAGTTTCTTTCTTCTGTTGAACACAAAAGAAGATATTTTGAAGAATGTTGGCAACCAAACAGTTGACGGTAGCCATTGCCTTCCATAGTATTTTTTTCCCATACAATAGAAGTCAATGGCTACCGGCAACAGTTTGGTTACACATGTTCTTCAAAATAGTTGGTTTCAGTTTGTGAATGAACATTTTGTCTCTTCAGACTGTAATTACACTTGTCACTACCGCTGTCAACCCTTCATTCAACTGGACTGCAGCTTGAACTGCGACGCCGTCAGCGAACAGCTAAACTGCTGCGAGGACACGATCGAGACGGACACTAATGTGGTGAGCGAACTACTAGAACTACTAGAGAGGAGAGTCTGTACCGCCAGAGCCTCCGCTGCACACGTGAGTCATTTCTGTGTGCGGTACGAGATAATCGAGACCATTTCCACAGGGGTATCTGTCTTCTGCTACTGTCAAGACAATCTGACCCTCAGAGAACGTAAGCCAATAGGAAAAGGATGTTTAGACGGGAAATGGACAGTTTAGACAGCGTTTCTTGTTGGATAGAGATTGTGTGGGTGTGTGTTGTAAAGACAAAGTCAAGAAATTTAAGAGGAAATTAAAAAGCAAATCAATCAATCATGTCATTATTTAATGCATAAATACAAAATAATAAATACACTAAAATAAGTTATTGTAACTAAATAAAATAATTAGATGCTAAAAAAAAAAATACTACTACATGTATTAATATATAAATTTACATTTACATTTAGTCATTTAGCAGACGCTTTTATCCAAAGCGACTTACAAATGAGGACAATAAAAGCAGTCAAAACTAACAAAAGAGCAACAATATATAAGTGCAAATGACAAGTCTCGGTTAGCCTAACGTAGTACATTTAGCAAGGTGTATATATATATATATATATATATATACACACACACACACACACACACACACACAAGCAAAGAAAAACAAGTAGATAGAATAGAAAAAATAGAAAGCTAGTGTTTGTTTTTTATATTAAAGGTACATTTAATAAATAAATGTAAATCTATAAGTAAATGCATAATAAATTAAAAACAATTTAATTAATACCTGAATTATGTGTTTAATTGAATTGTTTCATCTAAGAAATTGAAATAAAAAACTATGTGCAACTTTGAATTTAAAGTAAAAATATTTAAAGTTAAAAAAAAACTACAAAAACAAACCAACAGGACACATACAATATAGAAAATGAACATGAATACCAAACAGAAAATAAATAAAAGCATAAATAAATGCCTAACTGTATTAAAGAAATAAATGCCTTAGCAACCATCAAGAACACCTTAGCAACAGCTTAGCAATTCCCTGGCAACCTCCCAGATATCTTGACGCTGTAACAGTGAGATTTGCAAGGACTACCCACATAATCTTCAGAAAAGGTAAAAATATAGTTTTCTCTGTTTTTCTCTTTCTCTATTTGCCCAAAACATCATAATAGATAGATAATCAAATATTAAAACGATCATAAACAGCAATGTTTTCACACTTCGTAAGGCCCTTGAGACCCAGAACATACATCAGCATGACCAGCAGGCGGCGCTGTACATTCATTCATGCTGAGTCAGACTGCTCTGGACCATCAAAGCTTGAGCTCTCTAAATTCAGTTTATGCCACCAAAAAACAGACGTTTGAACTATTGAACTGTAGCTCTGTGAATGGAGAACTGTATTTAAAGAGACAGTCACCCAAAAATTAAAATTCTGTCATCATTTACTCACCCTCAAGTTTCAAGCGTGTTGAGTTTCTTTCTTCTGTTGAACACAAAAGAAGATATTTTGAAGAATGTTGGCAACCAAACAGTTGACGGTAGCCATTGCCTTCCATAGTATTTTTTTCCCATACAATAGAAGTCAATGGCTACCGGCAACAGTTTGGTTACACATGTTCTTCAAAATAGTTGGTTTCAGTTTGTGAATGAACATTTTGTCTCTTCAGACTGTAATTACACTTGTCACTACCGCTGTCAACCCTTCATTCAACTGGACTGCAGCTTGAACTGCGACGCCGTCAGCGAACAGCTAAACTGCTGCGAGGACACGATCGAGACGGACACTAATGTGGTGAGCGAACTACTAGAACTACTAGAGAGGAGAGTTTACTAGTAAATGTACATCAGAGACATGCGCATGTGTTACATTAAAATGTAATTAATTTTATTCCACCCTGTCATCTGTCGCTAGACGTAGATCAGTGTCTCAGCGCACCATATGCCGTCAGTGCGGGTTTTATTACCGTCCTACACACGCAGTGACGTGTGCAATTTACAACAGCGCCACGGAGGAGAGGTTGCTTAGCAACCGCACAATAAAGCAGCTGCTCACTTTTTAACATTTCAAATGTAAATAAATACATGAACTGGCCTGACTTCTTAGATCGGTTGATTTTTTTTAAGCTTTCTGAAAATGTGGAATTTATTAACAATGCTTGTATGTATAGAGTTGCATTGGATATTTGGTTTATAATTATTATTTACATAATAATTGAAAGTTGTCATCACAGTGTGGATCTGTGAAGGAGAGGTCTGTCATTGATTTTCAGTGTGAGTGAGTGTTTGTTGAGTAATGATGTGAGAGTGATATGGGGGAGGGTGAATGAACTGATCAGCTCAACAATGGAGCTCTTACCTAATTACTAATGTGCAAATCATCTTAAACCTTAAAATCCTTTTAAATACACACAAGACTTTTTCCAGCAGCACATTTTATGCAGACGGCACAGGAGTTGTGAAACATTTATACGTATATAATATTCTCCTGAAACCCAGCAGTTCTTTTGTCCACTGTAGTAAAGTATGTTGTTTGCAGCCCATCTTTTCTGTCAATAGTAATAACAATAAGAATAAGAATAATGTATTATTATTATTATATACATTTAATATGCATAAGTTTAAAATACATTTCTACTGTTATTTACAATTATAAGTGTATTATTTGATGTATTTTTATATATAACAAACATTAAATATAATGTTTTATGCAAATATTATAGAATTATATGTAGATTATATTATTTATTTTTTTAGCTGTAGTGATTTATATTGTTTGTTTGTTGCACAGCTTTTCTGTCATACCAAATGTATGTAAATAATAATTCATATTTATAATTAAAATGCATTTATACTATTATTTGCTATTATAAATATAATTAAAATAAATTTTATATTTTTGTATAACAAATATTACTATATGTAATTATTTTTATAATTGATAATTGATGTAATTATATTTTTATTTGCCCACTGTAGTGATAAAGGTACATTGTTTGTTGCACTTTGTCATACTAAATGTTTAAATGTGAACTGGTAATATTGTAGATAATAATAATTCTAATAATAATAATTTTATTTAATAAAAATATTTAATATACATTTTATATGCTTGATAGTGTATGTGTATTTAAAACACATGTATACTATTATTTACTGTTATAAATGTACTTTTTAAAATAAATGCTATATTTTTATATGTAGCGAACAATTATTATATCATTTATGCAGATTAGCAAATTGCTAATATTGGATATAATAATAATAATTATTATTATTGGAAATGTATTTATACTATTATTGACTGTTATCAACATACTATTTCAAATACATTATATATAACAAATTATATTAATCATATTAATATATAACAAGTATTACATATTACTGTATGCAATATTTTGTAACAATTATGTAATTATATGTAGATGTAATTATATTTTTATTGGTTAGAAAATATTTAGAAAGGAAATATTATCTATATATGTTTTAAACAGCAATCTGTATGCCATTGTTCTGCGGGGGCGCGAGGGGGAGGAGCCTGTGTGCGAGGGGGTGGAGCACAGCGGAAGGGTGGTGTTTCGAACACACACACACACACACACACACACTCTCTCTCTCTCTCTCACACACACACACACACTCACTCACTCACTCTAACGGTTGCATCCTGGTTGCACGAGGTCGGTCAGACAGCCACATCCTCCTCCTCCTCGGACTCAGCGGAAAGTCCTCCACGGTCCCGGTCCCGGTCCGGCTGCTGTCGGTGTGATAGTGACGGACTGCGAGTGGTTCGACATGACGTGGGGCAGCAGCGCGAGCAGCGCGTACTGCAGCCAGAGCGACGCCGAGCTCGAGCTCGAGCAGTTCTACACCGCGCGCACGTCGTTCAGAAAGACCAAAAAACGCAAGGAAAAAGTAAGACAGTGGTTAATGGTCATTAATGTACATTATTTTGGCGGCTTTCCGACTTTACAGTCCAGTTTGAACAGGAGAAACTGAACTAACGGATATCTCGCGGTTCGGTGTGCCAACAATGCGCGTGTGTGTTTATTTTAAATGATGCTTACATCAACTCCCAATAATTTTCAGTCATGTAAATAATTATTAAAAAGTATTATCAGTAGTTTTAATCAAATTATACATTATTTTTTAAATATTCTATTTTTATATAATATTTTAGACTTTTTAGATATTTGTGTGTGTGTGTGTGTGTGTGTGTGTGAGTGAGTGAGTGTGTGTGTGTGTGTGTGAGTATGTGTGTGTGAGTGAGTGAGTGACTGAGTGTGTGTGAGTGAGTGACTGAGTGAGTGTGTGTGTGTGTGAGTGAGTGACTGATTGTGTGTGTGTGAGTGAGTGAGTGAGTGAGTGAGTGACCGAGTGTGTGTGTGTGAGTATGTGTGTGTGAGTGACTGAGTGTGTGTGAGTGAGTGACTGAGTGAGTGTGTGTGTGTTACTGACTGTGTGTGTGTGTGTGTGTGTGTGTGTGTGTGAGTGACTGACTGTGTGTGTGTGTGTGTGTGAGTGAATGAGTGAGTGAGTGACTGAGTGTGTGTGTTGGGGGGGGTTCCTCTTCAGATGATGTCATGCTGAGTAGCTCTTAAGGTGATTAACCAATCAAAGCATCACTGCAGTCTGTTCATGTCTCTTTATAACTCATAATCAGTTTAAAGACTTGAATCTTAATTAAACCTTCATTACTATTCATGAAGCCATTGTATTCAAAGATAAAAGTGGACCAGGTTTATTTTTATTTATGTGACATCACTGAAACACACTGTGTATTAATCTAGTGGTGCAATGTGCCAAGTTGTACATCATTAGTGGAGTTTGTCTTTTGCATTCATAATTTATAAATATTATAATTATTTTTTAAATAGGCATTCATTTTTAGATTAAAAACAGTAGTTTATTTATTATATATTAAGTGTTTATTATATATTTATTTATTTATTTAAGAGCACTATGTATTGTGAAACAGAAGTAAATAGCACCATATGAATTAAACTTAAAAATATTTAATAATAACTGGTTAATTAGTAATCACATTTAATATAATAAATACTTAATATATCATAAAGTTACTTAAAATAAAATTGCTGGCTTAATGAATACTAATGCAATAATATGCAAATCTTTAGGGATCTCAAATATAGGAAACATATTTTTTTCACCACAAATTTAGGAAGGTTTCGTGCTTGAGAAGTTAATGGACTGACTGAAAATCTGTGAATTCTTCAGACACGTTCAGAAGCATTTAGAGTCGACATGAATGTGTGTGTGTGTGTGTGTGTGTGTGTTTGTTCCCACTTCCTGTCTGCTATTTCTGGATGAGGGAGGGTTGTTTTCTCTGTGAGTTGTGGGTAAAGGCATCCAGCTGGATCTGAAAGACGATTTCAAACCCACTTTATGCCTCAGAGTGCGATTGTTCTGCTGTACAAACACAACCAGCTATTGTTGTTCAATATAGTTGTATAAAAGTAAGACATTTTAGTCAAAGTTCTTCAAAATCTGATCCTTATTGGTTTGTATCTCAGGAAAACCCATAAATATCAGTGTTTAGGACAACTGATCAAGTTATCCCACATCTTCTCTGTTTGTTATATATCTTGAGGAATATATCAGCCAATCTGTCTCTCTCTCGAGGGTTCTTTTCCGCCCTCTTGTGGTCATGTGATGTATCACACACTGTCCTGTCCTCTTGTCCTACAGGATGAGCTAGTGGACTGGAGAAAACAGGAGCTGTCTGTCAGTGAAATACAACAGAAAGTGAAGGAATACAACGCTCAGGTCAACAGTAACCTCTTCATGGTTCTGGTAAGGAAACCTGTCAGTGTTAAATATGTAAATATATCATACTGTTTTTTTGCCGTTTCTTAAGGACTGGAAAATGGGACACCATACTTGGCCACGTCACGTCACTTTCACTTTAATTCAAAACTGTCATATATTATCAAAATTATATTTATATATTCTAACAAAGAAAATTAGATTAATAAGTTTATTTAAATATAATAATATAATGTAAGCGTATATTAATCTAGATATTGTTATATAAATATATAATCTATTAATTTATATAATAACAAACTTTATAAAATAGAATTAATAAAAAATGTGATATTATCAATATCCTTTATATATCCATATATTTTCTACAAAATAAAATTGTTTTATTTGATTTAAATATAAAGTAATTATGTGATATAGAATACTGTTTGTTATATAAAATATATCATTTATAAAAAAAAAAAAATAGTAATACATAATATATTGTTTATAAATTCATAAAAATATTTATTTAGTGGTTTTTGCATTATAATAAAACTAAATAATACATTATATTATTTTGTGTGTATATGTATATTTTTATTCGGTCTTTGTATTATAATAACTTTAACACATAATAATAATACATAAGTGCAATTATATAAATTAATATAATATCATGTGTATAATTATATTATGTATATTTATTTGTGGTATTTGCCGTAAGTATCAAATTTCAGAGAGTAACTGTAAAAAATGTTTTCTGGTCCTCCCCATCAGAACCGTGATGGATCTTACACTGGCTTCATAAAGGTCCAGTTTAAGCTGGCCCGGCCCGTGTCTCTCCCTCCTCCACAGATCACGTCCTCCTCCTCGGGACGGGATGGGGGTTGTCGGGAAGACAAAGCACTGAAGCGTCGCACCTCATTCTACCTGCCCAGAGACACGGTCAAACACCTGCACATCAGCTCCAGCACACGGGCCAGAGAGGTCATCGAAGCCCTGCTGAAGAAATTCACTGTGGTGGACAATCCGGCCAAGTTCTCACTGTTTGAACGCAGCGAACGACAGAACCAAGGTGTGCAGACCATTCGTAGCTTTTGACATCTACATCGATTCTTATAATAAACAATAAATACATTGTAAACAAATAATAAATATCATGTTGCCTTTCTCTTTCTAGTGTACTTAAGGAAGTTGGCAGATGGTGAGCGTCCACTTTTCCTGCGTCTGTGTGCTGGACCCAACGAGAAGGTCCTCGGTTTAGTCCTTAAAGAGAATGAAACGGGGGAAGTCAATGTGAGTAAACAGTCTTCTGACAGGAACTCACCATCTTTACCTGTTCACCAGAAATAATACAAATTGAAATACACAAACTAATTTTTAAAGAGATATACGCACATTTGAGGAATGACCGATATGTTGTTTCTTCTGGCAGTGGGATGCATTCAGTTTTCCTGAACTTCAGAACTTCCTGCGCATCCTGCAGCGGGAGGAGGAGGATCACGTGCGGCAGATCGTGCGGCGTTACGCTCTGGCCGGAGACAAGATGAAAGAGGCTCTGAAGAACTTCGGCACGCCGGGCTGAAACAAGCTGCTTCTCATACCTCAGAAACGAAAGGAAACATACTGAGGACGCTCGTACACAGCTTGTTACTGTTTGAATCCAAAGAGTGTGTGGAAGAACCCTTTGTCCTGCAGTGGACATGAGAAGGGTTGTAAGCGCAGTGAGAGGATTAGCGTGTGTTTAAGCGTGAGAGGAGTGTGACGTTACACTGGAAGAAATGCTGCAGTCGTAGCTGTAGATCCAGTTGTGGAGTGACGTCGTTTCTGTGCGAGCCGCAGATTATTGCTCTGTGGTGAATGCATATGTCAATGCAGATTAAAGAGTATTTTCAGTACCATTTAAACTTGTAATAGGGAAAAAATGATTTATTTTAACGTCTGTATTAAAATAACACTATTTAGTGATGCAACACTTGTCAGATATTGAAGCACCCATGTATATATTGAATATTTGTTGTCAATTAAATAAAATATTTTCCCCCTTTAAAATGACTGTTTTTGCTGTGTGCAAGAACCATTAAATATACAAATTAAATTAATTACATTTAATAATAATAACAAAACTTTAAGCATGGAAAGTAGCACTTTTGTTGCATAAATGGAAAGGGAAATCGTTTAGTCTTCAAGACATTTTCTATTTGAATACTTCACAGTGCGATGATTTTAGCAAATGGCTGCAATATAACAAAGAGTGAAAAATTTAAGGGGGTCTGAATACTTTCCGTACCCACTGTAATTAAGAAAGCAATCATTTTTGATGAAAAAATGATTTGTGTTAAATTGTTTGATAACTGATATGCCCAACCATTTTTAATGATTTTTGACTTATTATTGACTTTTGATAAATTAAATAAAAAATGTATGTGCGCACACAGTATATGATTTATGTGGACAGTATACATTTCTGTGTAGGATACATAGTGTTGTAATTCCAATGTTGGGTGCTTATCATACGGAAAAATCGATTGTCTCAAAATCTTTCATTTTGATTAAATAATGGCTTTTAAAAAAGAAAGATCAAGCGACACCAAAATGAAATAACATGACAATAATAAATAAAATTTGACTGGGTGAAAAAAAACTTTTATTATATAAAATTCCAGGACTTTTATTCTATCCATTGTCCTCAAGCGCTACCATGTAATTTCCGGTTTCAGCAGGAGCGGCTGAGCGTGTCTCGATTCCCCGTTTGATCTGCAGCGGCTCGCTTGTGAGTGACTTTACACACTCAATAAAGCAATTCAAACCGGCGTTAATTCGCATTATTTCCGCTGCTCTGCTTCATTTAACATCAGGAGACTTCATTCAAGTAAGTGTCATCATTATAAACATGAATAACCATATGTTACAGACACAAACGCTGTAGGACATTATGATGATGTTAGCCGTATTAGCATGAAAGCTACATCAATTTAGACTATTAGAAAACAAAATAATTCAGCGGAGTGTTATTTTTTAGCAACGATACTTTTATACAAATTTTTATTAATGTAATATACAAAATTTCAGTCTTGTTTTTGCTAAATTATTTAGCTGTCAAACACAATCTGTCATGTTTTAAGATGCTACATGTGCTATATGTTAATGCTGAGGTGACAGTTTGTTACATAAAGTGTCTAATTAAGAAGAACCTAAAGCAACTTGAGAGATTTCCCTTTAATAATATGTGTGAGTGGGAAAGCAGAGATCCCAGGTTTCCCATGTCATAAAGAGTAGCCATATTTCATCATGACTGACATTATCAGATCAGATATGTCAATATTTAACACTTTGAGTTCAATAACAGTTTGTTTCTTCTTCCAGAGCTGTACGGCCGTCCGAGTGTGACCCGAGCAGGAGGAGAATGTTCTGCAGCCCATGATGGGCGGCAGCGGGTCTAAAGGTAAAGGCTACTGGCCGTTCTCAGGTTCAGGTGGCGGAGATGAACCTGTGAAAGACGGCCAAGAGCAGAGCCTGGCCCGGGTGCGAAGCATCCGAAACACGACGCCTTTCGTGTTTACCAGGAGGAGGTAAATATAACCACAGCTCCTGGCATGTGACTTCATTTCAGACAGCATAACTGGACCACTGTGCCACTTACACTGGCATCAAGAAACAGATGATCTGAACAACAAACATACTCGAGTTTCTCTGCAGATTTGGAAAGTAACGTTTTCAAACTGTTGAGAGTCATTGAGGAAACTCAACCTTTGGTGTTAAGTAAAAAATTAAGTACACTGATACATCATTTCAAAATAAACCTTGACAGGGTGATCAGGTTTACTCCTCTTATTTGTAAATCTTTCAAACGTAATTAAGAAAATACGGATTTTTTCAACTGATTTATGTTTAAGTGTCTGACAACTGATATGCACAACCAATTTTGAATGATTTAATCTGCTTTTTGAAGAAAAAAAAAGTTTGTCAAACATTTATGCAAAACGATAAAAAAATATAAATTAATTTTCCTGTAGAATACACTGTGTTGTGATGCCATCGTCGGGTAATATTTATATGGGAAAATAGATTATTTGTCTCCGAATCTTACATTTTTATTACATGTTTTCTTTAAAAAATAAAAATGAAGCGACCTAGTAATGAAACATGCATTTATATGCAAAAAAAATTACTGTGCAAGAAATGATATACATTTCTTTATATAAACATCCTATGTAAACGTCTTTAGCAAGTGGGAAAGCAGAGATCCCAGGTTTCCCATGTCATAAAGAGTAGCCATATTTCATCATGACTGACATTATCAGATTCATGACATCAAATATGTCAATATTTAACAGTATGAGTTCAATAACCGTTTATTGTGTCTTCCTGCAGAGCTGTACGGGCGTCCCGAGTGTGACCCGAGCAGGAGGAGAATGCTCTGCAGCCTATGATGGGCGGCAGCGGGTCTAAAGGTAAAGGCTACTGGCCGTTCTCAGGTTCAGGTGGCGGAGATGAACCTGTGAAAGACGGCCAAGAGCAGAGCCTGGCCCGGGTGCGAAGCATCCGAAACACGACGCCTTTCGTGTTTACCAGGAGGAGGTAAATATAACCACAGCTCCTGGCATGTGACTTCATTTCAGACAGCATAACTGGACCACTGTGCCACTTACACTGGCATCAAGAAACAGATGATCTGAACAACAAACATACTCGAGTTTCTCTGCAGATTTGGAAAGTAACGTTTTCAAACTGTTGAGAGTCATTGAGGAAACTCAACCTTTGGTGTTAAGTAAAAAATTAAGTACACTGATACATCATTTCAAAATAAACCTTGACAGGGTGATCAGGTTTACTCTTATTTGTAAATCTTTCAAACGTAATTAAGAAAATACGGATTTTTTCAACTGATTTATGTTTAAGTGTCTGACAACTGATATGCACAACCAATTTTGAATGATTTAATCTGCTTTTTGAAGAAAAAAAAAGTTTGTCAAACATTTATGCAAAACGATAAAAAAATATAAATTAATTTTCCTGTAGAATACACTGTGTTGTGATGCCATCGTCGGGTAATATTTATATGGGAAAATAGATTATTTGTCTCCGAATCTTACATTTTTATTACATGTTTTCTTTAAAAAATAAAAATGAAGCGACCTAGTAATGAAACATGCATTTATATGCAAAAAAAATTACTGTGCAAGAAATGATATACATTTCTTTATATAAACATTCTATGTAAACGTCTTTAGCATGCTTGCATAGAAAAATTATTGAAAATCTGCGCAGTGGAATGCAAAAAAAATGACCAAGAGCAATAACGATAACTACAACTCTAAAGTTTTAATAATTGTTCACTTCTATGCAACACCATCATTTTAACTCTTAACGGCACAGAGGAACGACATTGTAGGAATCACTGTCTGAAACAAGTTTTTTTTTTCCAGCTAATGAACCATTAAAAACGTTGACAGCCAATCAGAGTCAATCCTGCTTTTAAGATCTCAACCATTTAAAGCGGCAGATGACAAAACCGTGATTAACAATCATAAAGAAAACGTTATTGTGTGTTGCTGTGGATGCTAATGTAGTTATCGTTGTTGGTGTGAATAGGCCTTTAGACTCATGAAAAGGTATTAAACATTGCTTATTTATGTTTTCTAACTTGTATCCACGTTTTGAAGCTCTTTGTACTTCGATGAGGACGGCGACCTTGCCCACGAGTTTTACGAAGAAACAGTAGTGACAAAAAATGGCCGCAAGAAAGCCAAACTAAAACGAATCCACAAGAATCTCATACCTCAGGTTAGTCCGCATCATAGTGTTTTGCGAACATTTGATGCATGATTTAATCGTTAAATTATCATCACAAGCATTTTATTGCAAATTTTTCCATAGGGAATCATCAAGTTGGATCACCCTTGTATCCACGTCGATTTTCCGGTAGTCATCTGTGAAGTTTGATGCCGTCGGTGACCTCATGCGAAGAATCTGTCCCCCCTCATTTTACTCCCACCTGCTGGATCCCGTACACGCTGTGTAGCGCCCCCTTGTGTTTGGGAGGGCTTGATGCGTGTATGTGGAATCCCGGCAAACGAGCCGCAAGATGCTCCGGCTGTGTGACTGAGAAGAGGCTGCGGCCTGACAATGATGTCCTGACTCTTTTTGTTTTCTCGTAATCATCCACATGAAGACTATTATGGGCTGTACGGCCAAGACACTAAGTGTGGTTTGTACGAGTGTATGTTTGTTTGTATGTGACCATAGAAATAGAGACTATTTAGCGATGTTTGACTTTTATCAGGGGCACATCATGAAGGACTCTTGAGGACCTTCTAGAACGTTCCGTTTAGAATTTTGAAGAAGCCCTTGGAAAGATCAGGTTGCATTTGAATGCTTTAATTGATGGGCGTTGTGTAACAAGCAGAGCTTCGCAGATCATCAGGACGCGATGTTCGTAGAGGTAACGCAATTAGGGTTAGTACAAAAGTGAGTAAAACTACAGCCTGAATTTTGCATGTAGTTCCTATAGAACTGATTCTGCTTTCTTTTCAGCCAGTAAGAGAGAATGAATGGCTGTTTACTATGCTGTGATTTGTTTATATGCTGATTGGATGATGGAATTGCTGCCGCTCCTTGATTGAACGGTTGAGGCACTGACTGACACAGTGCTGCCAGTCACTGTGAGAAGCCCCGCCCCCTCTCACTGTTGTGGCAGTCTTTATTTATTACAGTTGAAATGACCAGATGGCATTAAAGAAAATACCATGTATAAATGCACATCAAACTGTCTATTCATTCAGTGTTAAAACAGAATATTAAGTGAGAATTAATGTAGGTGAACCTTAATTCTACCCAAATGGATTTAAATGAGTTATATTCATTGTCTAAAAATGTTTGACTTATTCCTACTATTGAATATTCCATAAAATGTGACGCATAGGAAGTGACATCATTTGGACCCTTCTATACATCTTTGATGGTCTAAGAATGAGTACATTTCAAGCAATTTTTAATTTTTGGGTGAACTTTTCCTTTAAGTTGTCACTCTAGAAAGTTAATGAGACCTAAGGTGAGTTATTGTTGTTTTAAGGCCCTGAAACCAATATTTATTGTATTTCTCAGTGATCCGTTTAATTGCTTTCCATAGCCAGCAGGACAAGTGCAAATACTTAAAGCTATTTTATCTCTTCACCAGTCGCCCGTCTTTTCCTCCTGCAGGAGTTTTTTTCCCACTGTCCTCTAGTCGAACTCCATTGTTTTTTTCCACAGGACTGAACTCAACCTTTGCTTCCTTTCCTTCATGTTCCATCCACAAACAAAAGAGCATGATATCTTCTGCTGGTGGGAACTTTTATCATAACAAAGTCTGTTTTCCAGCAATGCAAATCACTGAACTGAACAATGGCACTGGCAGAAAGTCAGGGAAATCATTTGGTCCTGAGGGTAGCCGAATTTATAGTTTTGCTAAATCAAGACTCATTATTATTACTTAAAGAGATTTTATCAAGCCACTAAGTTAACACTAAAGACATTTAGTCATTTAGCAGACGCTTTTATCCAAAGCGACTTACAAATGAGGACAATAGAAGCAGTCAAAACTAACAAAAGAGCAACAATATATAAGTGCAAATGACAAGTCTCGGTTAGCCTAACACAGTACACGTAGCAAGGTATATATATATTATACACACATATATACACACACACACATACACAAAGAAAAACAAGTAGATAGAATTTTTAAAAAGCTAGGTTTTTTAAAAAATATATATATATATAGATAAAGTAGAGTTAGAGGGTCAAATAAAGGTGGAACAGATGTGTTTTTACGAATTTATGAATGAACCGCTCGTTTTAAAATCTTCCAGGTTTACTGACATTTATGATATCGCTTTGTGCATTACAATGCACATGATTCGTTCACTCTATAATAAGTGAATCCACATCACAAGCTAATTGGTACTCTTCAGCAGCAATGCTAGACCGCAAAATCGGAAGTTCAAAGACAAAGTTATAAAGATGGCGGCGCTCTTGTTTCTCTTAGGTCTATAGACTAGTTCTTGGTGTAAAGGGGCCTTAAGTAAACTTCATGGTGTAAGTGTCCCACCACCATTTGTGCTACAAACATTAATGATTTATCAAATCATTTGGCTTGTTCTAATTAAGAAACTTACAGAAGATAAAATGAGAGGGTATTTAATTCCCATCATATAGACTTGGGTGGGATTTATTGACTCTGGCCAGGACAGCCACCTAGCAATCACTCAGAACAGGCTAGTTACTGGATCTTCATTCCATATCCATGATTCCATCTTTAAGGAACCACGGTCTCACAGTCACACCCACCCATAGTGCCAATTGGGACGCTTATTCCCGCTTGCTTTTCTGAAGATTAGCTGTGATTTCCATGGAGAGGCCAAAAATGAGCTGTGATGGCTTTTAGTTGCTGTGCTTGGAGACTCGTAATCTCTATCATATGAGTTACTCAAACTACTTCAGTGCATTTGAAACAATTTTATATCCCAAATCTGCAATCAAAACTCCCACGTTAGATTTGACTCGGAATTACATGGAAGCTTCCATCCATCTCGGCTGTGCAGCTGCGTTTAGTATTAGCAGAAAGTATCTAGCAGTGGGTTCCAGGTTAGATTTACATTAAATTCCAGACCAATGTTATAGTGCACAATACTTGTATTATACAATATGTTTGAAATTGAATAAAACTCATGCTATTTTGAAGTGTTATTTAGATTTTTTTTTTATCTTCAGAATTTTAGATTTTGCCTTTTTTTGTGCAGATATTTTTGGGGGAAATGGATTGAAACATGGTGAAATGTTAAATGAAGCTGAGTACTACACTTTTACCAATAGGTGAAAACATTATTACATACAGTATAGTCTATACTGTGCAGTGCGCCAACCAGTTCTGACAAGAAAATGTAAGTATTTTACGAATTTCTTACAAATGTGTACAATGTGATTCATAGGAAAATGTACAATTTGAAAAAAAAAAGTAAGCATGAAGCTGCACTGCATTAACCCTCAATGGAGTGTAAGTGAGTCATACTAAAACATACAGATGAACACGTGAACAGCATAAAACAGTTACGAATTGTCATGAGACTGTGTTGAATGTGCAGTATGCTAGTATTTCATTCGGATTACTAGACATCTCATGCTGAATTACACTTGCAAAAAGTTGTTGCGTACTACTATTTGAAGCTTTTATCAATGCATACTATATATTATTTAGAAAAACAGTAGGCAGTATACATTATATTATATGCTAATATTATATTCCTTTAAAAATGCAATGTTTGAAGTGTTTACCATTTACATATTGCACACCAGTGTTACTTTAGGATCACTGAAATGCTATTATAGTTTTATTAATAGTTTCAATTAGTTTTTATTTTCATATTTTCCATGAAAATTTGTTTTTGAAGTTTTAGTAATGTTATTTTTGTCGTTTTAAAAAATGTCTATATAGTTTATATTAATTTTTATCTCAGTTATTTTAGTACATCAAGTAGGGTGAAAATGAGAAAGGTTGCCTTGTTAACTAGCGGAAATCAAATATATATTTCAAAATGTTTTGTTTAATTAACGTTTATTTAATTTCAATGAACAAAAATGTTTTTTAATGCTTTTTGTTAACTATAATAACCCTGCTGTACACTGATTCAGGTATTATTTTTAATAGTATGCAGTATGCAATACTCGTGTATTTCATTCCGAACATAGCCGTTGAAAGTGTGTTCAGGGCTGATCCATCGATGTGAGCTGGTCCTCTACTTAATTACTTTTTAGATGATTCTCAGTTATTGAAACCTCAGGCTCATTTGGCAACAGCGTTCATATATTTCAAATATTTAGCCATGCGAACAGGAATGTTCCAAACTCTCAGTTGTGCTGTAAATGTTCCTTAAGCCTATAAATTTTGCTTTATGGTAAGTTTGTAACATAGAAAATAAGCATCCCCAAATGCCTTTTTTTTTCCATAATGGGATTGTTTAGAAAAATTCACGCAGCCCTTTTCAATGATGTGTCCTTGGGTACCGTGAACGTTCTCCCGGCATTGACGCATGGCAGCCTGCTTTTTGCTGTGCCAAGCGTCCGTGTCCTGCTGGTGGCAGTGACCTTCCTTCCCTTCTGAACAGTGACTGTCCTGACCCTGGGTCATGGGCCCTGGGAGAGGAACAGGCTGATCAAGGGGAAATATTCGTACTCATTCCATTCACTGACACAGGAAACAGGTCAGTGAAAGTGTGTGTGACTTTAAAGGAATAGTTCACCTAGCAATTAAAATTTGCCAAAATAAAAAAAATGTACCCACTTTCAGGTAATTCAATATGTTGATGAGCTTGTTTCTTCATCAGATTTGGAGAAATGTAGCATTACGTCACTTGCTCACAAATGGATGCTCTGCAGTGAATGGGTGCCGTCAGAATGAGAGTCCAAACAGCTGATAAAACATCACAATAATCCACACCACTCCAGTCCATCAGTTAATGTCTTGTAAAGAAAAAAGATGCTTGTTTGTAAAAAAACAAACAAATCTGTTATGGAGGCATTTTAACTTCAGTCTGTTGCTACTGGCTAAAATATGAATCCTCTATCCATAATATTGCTCACTCAAAACTCATATTTCAGGCCAGAAATATTTGGTCAGTGCATTACAGGCATGTGTAACTAGAAGTATTTGTGTTCACATACTTGCCTTGGGTTTATTTTAGGCTGAACTCAGCCTCAAGTTGACTGAAGAACATCCTTTTCTTTTATCAAGCAGAAAAGGAGTTACTTAGCTTAGTGTTCAGGCTACTCATCTCCATACTAAAATGGTACAATAAATATTTGGAAATCTAAATCTAAATTGTAAAATTAATAATAAATGTTAATTAACATTAAAATAATATTATAACATAATTATTTAAAAACATTAATAATAATAAATTGTGCACTATTCCTTTAAGGAACTAAAATTGACCGATGCTTTTTATTATGTGTCAGTTTCTGTCAGTACAGCATGTGTGCGTATAATCAGATTTCAGTGTTTTCCTATCCATTTTTCAATAAAGCTCCATGTTATTGCTGAGCTCAAGAGTTTTAAGGATTCAGTCTCTCTCTTGTTTTTACTTACAGGTCTCTGTTCTTTGCTTTCTCTGCAAAACCCCCTGAAAGCCGCTCCTGAGTCAGCAAAGAAGAGGAAACAAGAGAAAGGCATCGAGGGCAGTTCAGCTGTGTTTACTGGCTTCGTCAAACATGATGATTGCTTCTCTCAGACATAAGAGGTCAGTTATCGATTTGACAGATAGCGGATTGATTTTTACTCAGGGATTCATCACTCTAAACAAGCCTTTCAGACTCCACTGATGGCATTGTTTAAACCATGAGCCAGAATTTGTTTTGGAGTTTTTGTGCCATGGAAATAATTCTAATTCAAATTGTGTGGCTTGTCAGTTTTTTCTTGACTTTCAATTTTTTCAGCAGCAAATGATGAAATTAGTGCTTTTTTACCTGGGCACCATAATAACCATGGCAACATGCTAACTTCTCAACGCAACAATAAGAGACATCCGTCTAGGAGATTTACATAGAAAATCAATGGAAATGTAGCTTGTACAGATGTAACAATCTGTATTTTATGGTATTACATTTTTTTTGGGCAAAACAAATAAAATGAAATAAATATGTTTTCAATAGTGTAGCGATGTATGCACAAACCAAGCAATTTCTGTTGGCAAAACCAGGTGACCAACTTGAACCCTTTGCGAAATCTGTGTGGAAAAGTCTTTTGCCCTCAAGCTAAATTCTGGATCGCGTAGATTACTATTAAAATGACTCACCCGTGAAAATTCTTTGAACAATGGCAAGTATGACTGCACTTTAAAGCACCTTTTTTTTTTGATACAGTAGTGATACAATAGTGGACTTATAATATAGACCAGGGGTGTCCAATCCTGTTCCTCGAGGGCCACTGTCCGGCAAAGTTTAGCTCCAACCCCAATTAAACACACCTGAAGCAGCTAATCAAGCTCTTACTAGGCATACTAGAAACTTCCAGGCAGGTGTGTGAGACAAGTTGGAGCTAAACTGTGCAGGACACCGGCCCTCCAGGACCAAGTTTGGACACCCCTGATATAGACCAATTTCAGTGTTTGCAAACAGTGATGACGTTTTTTGTGGGCGGAGCCTATCTGGTGGCAGAAAAGGACAGTTTTAATGTAGCAGTCTATTCAAGCCATGGAATAAAAAATGTAATTTTGAGTTTATATTTCAAAATTCTGACTTTTTTCTTGCAATTCCGAGATTATATCTCACAATTCTGGTAAGAAAAATCAACTCCTCATTCTTTCTTTTTAGTTTATAATCCCACACTTCTGGCTTTTTTTCCTCAGAATTGACAAACTCTCAATTGTTGAGTTGAATCAAGTTATAAAGTCCGAACTGGGAGATATAAACTTGCATTTACAAGAAAAAAAGTCAGAATTGTGAGATAAAATAGGTAAATGTTATGTAAAATTTTATAGGTATTTCATGCATGTATTTCAGCTGTAGGGCTAATATGTCCCCTTTATGAATATTATATAGACCTATTGTTTAAATCAAATTTATGCTTTAAAAATAGGGTAATCATAGCAGGTTTCATCCATAGTTTGTCCGCTTCAAATGGCGTCTTTGACTACAGTATTATATAAAAATTATTTGCATTCTGATTCTGACATCCAAAGGCACAACAATACATTTTTTCTCTTATTCCATGGATTTTACCCGTTTCCCTCCACTTGCTCCCAGTGTTTTTCTGCCTCCACAATGCACGCGCAGCTGCAAGTGACGTAAATGTGACGTCTACTCGAAATTGGTCTATACTAGCACCTACTGGTGTGGATGCATGAAGTTTTTGCTTTAATAATTCATATGATTGTCATATGAATTATGACCCACTTCATGTAAAATAAAACAGCTTTTGTTTCCCTTTTACTTTAAGTTAAAGTTTTCCCAATTTCGTTTTGTTTGTTGTTTTAATAATTTTTTGAAATGTTTAAATTATAATAAATGTTTAAATTTAGTTTTTATTCATTTTTATTTCAATTTTAGTAATAATTTAGTGAGAAATGTTGCCTTTGCAACTAACTGAAATAAGTTGTATGTTTTATTTTATTTATTTATTTATTTTTCATTACACCATAGCAGTGAAAATCATTCACAGTTGTATCTATCCTTTCTTTATAAGAGGCTGTAAGGGTCTGTGTTCTTAAGCAAATGATACAAATAGTGGTTTTGGACTCATAATATACTGACACCTACTGGTGTGGATGCATGAAGTTTTTGCTTTATTAATTCAGTCATATGATCTCCACGAGGGACTCCCCACTAAAAATAAATCAGCTTTTTTAAACATTTATCAGACACTTTTATCCACCTAAAGTGCATTGAAGGCACATATTTTATTAGTATTTATATCCCCTGGGAACGAAATTCATGACCTTAAGTGTTACTAGTGCCATATTCTACTATATATTTTTTTTTAAGTACTAGAACTTTTTAATTAGCATTCTCGCCTCTATCTCTGCCACCATCTACAGTTTCATCACTTTCACAGGGATTTATTAGTCTATTATACCTTAAGTTCTGCTCAGAGGTGGGAGTCTTCTATATCACCTTGGCAACCAGAACTGGGAGCTGCATGGGGTCTGAGATCAAACTAAACCACTCAAATCTAATCCTCAATCACGGTAAGATCATAAGTCTGGCCAGGCTCCCGGGGCTGGTGACGGGTGGGTGAGATGGGCAGGAATGTGTAGGAGGTACAGGGGTGTGGTCTCTCTCAGATCAAAACTGTGAGTCTCTCTTAAAGCAGCTGTGCATTCAGTGACAGGCGAGCTGAAGCAGGTGTACATCTACATATAGAAACTACTGAGGACGTCTGTCTGCTGGGAAAGAGACAGCCTTACAGCACAGTGAGTAGGAGCTTTTATTTGAAGTATTTGAAGTTGAAGAAAGACAGTGTTAATTTGAAAAGTTTTCTGAAGAAAAATATCTTAAATATATGTATGTAAATAAATGTTAATATACGTTGTGTGTCTTTTGAGGTCATATGATAGTTTTGCACGAGAGAGAAAAAAAATTAATTTAAAGTCACTTTCATTGACAATATTTCCCTTCGCCATATGTGAAATCCCAAATGTGCTTGGGTATCGTTCCAACATTTTGCACAAAGTTTAATGTCAATGACATTAAAGCTATCACTTTTAATTCATTGAATTTTTTTTTTGTTGCATTTTCTAATTTTAGTTTTAATTAACGATAAAAACAGTTGCCATGACATTTCCGAAGATGTGAGAGAAAGAATTTGAAAATTAAGGAACAACCACCTGTCAAAGTCAGATGTAGAGTTTTATCATGCTTTTACCTCACGTAGTTAGACATTAGTGGTGAAGATCGCTCACAGCTGTACGATCTGTCCTCTGTTTATAAGAGGCTGTAAGGGTCTGTGTTGGCTCTTACAGTCTTTTATTAGTACAAGATGTGTTTTAGGATTGAGGTATTCCACCCGGAGCGGGGACTCGTCCGGAATGTCTGACTCCTGCTGCGGACAGAAGCAAACATACAGTACTCGTCATTTGAGGGGCAAATGCACTCGAACTACTTGCCAATGCATATTTTCAGTTCTAGATGAAGTATCGAAACTGTATTGATTTCAGTTGTGATGTTTTCGTGACATCTGCCCTTTAAAGATGACATCAAAGGTGACCCCTTTGGCCTGCAGCTGTGGGTGGTTTCCCTTCTATTCGTCCCCTTCCACTTTACCACTAATGTAGACCTCAGAACTCCTATAGCACTGAACGCAACTTGTCATTACACCCATCTTCACTGTAACACATGGAAACAAGGTCTTTCCGGGAGGCCTTTATGTTGTGTAGGCGTCCTATAGGGATTCTGAGGCTGAATGAGCTTTTGTTCTCTGAACATTAGTGAACATTAGCAAACATTTGCATCCGTAAAGAGCAAGTGTGTTAATCGGTTACTCATGGTGAAATGTGTTTGCGGGCAGAGGATGGTGAGAAATTCTGAGGTGCCAAGACTGTCGCATCCATGTGTTTCGTGGATTCATTCACAAATACGTCATCAGTGTCAGGTGAGTCAGCACACAGGATGGTCCCCAAAGCCACAGGAAAGTGCTCTTCCCTGCAGTCAGCTGACTTCCTGTCTCTCAAAGGTTAATGCCAATTCCACCAACACTACCGGCTATGTTGCGTAACATCATTATTGGCGTGTTTTACAGTTTTAATGTACTGTTTTAAAAGTTAATATTTTAAATCTAAGCTCTAAAACATTTGGAGTTATTTTCAATGCTGACTGACTCACCCTGTTGAAAAACCCAGCATATGCTGGTTAGGTATATGTTTTGAAGCATGGCTGCTGGTTTAAGCTGGTCATGAGCTTGTTTAAGTTGCTCATGTGCTGGTCCTAAGCTGGTCCTAAGTAACTAGCTCCTACTCAGGACCAGCTTAAACCAGCTCAAACCAGCAGCCATGCTTCAAAACATACCTAACCAGCATATGCTGGGTTTTTCAACAGGGCATTTAGCTGTCAGCTAGCTGTATTTAAAGGGGTCATATGACGTTGCTAAAAATAACATTATGTTGTGTGTTTGGTGTAATGAAATGTGTTTATGCGGTTTAAGGTTCAAAAAACACATTATTTTCCACATACTGTACATTATTGTTGCTCCTCTATGCCCCGCCTTTCTGAAACGCGTCGATTTTTTACAAAGCTCATCGTTCTGAAAAGCGAGGTGTGCTGTGATTGGCCAGCTATCCAGTGCGTTGTGATTGGCCGAATACCTCAAGCGTGTGACGGAAATGTTACGCCCCTTAACACACTGTCTGTGATGCCGTGTCCCAGCACGACGAGACAAAACCAATAAAACCCATTACAAACAAGGCATTTGTTGCATCCAGTGGGGACATAATTACTGATTATAATGACTTATACTGTTTTTACGCGTTGAGTATCGCGCCGTGTAAACATAAAACCATGTCTGCATTTGTGATCGAAGAAACGACAAACAACAAGCGCTACTCGCATTTGAATCAATCAATCAAATTCTTTAAATATAAAAAACATACTTACAGGCTGTGAGTCAGAAGCGCCAGACTGTCCTTGCAAAGTTGGAACTGCCCCACTTTATAGAACAGCCTTTGAGCACAGACGCATTGTATGCTAGGCAACTCTGCAGGTTCAGGAAACAGTCCTCCATAAAATACGTCACACAACATCACACACGGCGGGCTTGAGTGAGGAACGGCAGGAGGACTTGAGAACAGCGCGGTCGGTGGGCTTGTGGCAACCACATGTGACGACCCCGGGCTGGACTCCGCTTCGTCCACGGTGAAAGCTGATCCGGCGATCCACAGCGTGAAGTTGATATATTTCCTCAGCGACCAGCACGGATCAATACTACAGCGAGAATAAAAGTTACGCCTTATTTCTTTGCATGAACATTTGGGAGGCGTTATGCAAATCTTCCCACATCGTGATGTAGACATGTGGGGGCGTGTTAGAACGAGCCATTTTAGGACTTTTATAAAGAATGTCTCTTTGGATTTGAGACTTTAGTCTTTGCAATTTTACAGATCTTCTTTGTGCACCAAGAGCTTGTAACACTCCAAAGAGAAAGGAAAAATTTAAATCGCATCATGTGACCCCTTTAAGCTATTCCAGAGTAGTCTAATAAAATCAATTAAGAGTGCAGCCTAATGTAATTCACAAAAGTATATCGTATTACCATGATTTGTGTTCAAAAACATGGTATTAACGTGATATATGTCAAAAAATTTATAAAAAACGTGGTAGGCTACTATAATGGTACCGCGTTCAAAACCAACAGTAATATTAACTCAGTACTTTTTGCTAGCCAGAGTTTTCAGGCATGCTGCAGTTTTACCCTCATAATGTGGAAAATAATAAATATAGCAAAGGAAGGAAAAGGCAGAAAAGAGTAAATATCATTCTCCGAAGCTCTAAACCCCTGCAGGTCTCTCTCGGCTCTGTTCAGTAGAAACGCTTCTTCATCCCCAGCGGAGAAATCCGGACTAAACCAACTCGCCATGTAGGGGGGACAGGGGGCACATTACGAGAACTCCTCTGCGTTTGCACCCAAAGTAACCACTTTGGCACTTTATGCAAACTTAATATATAATTATATGTCGTATAACATCGAGTGGTCTCAAATTTTAACGTTACAGAATAACAAACTGCGTCATTTATACGAACTCGCACCCCTTTGTATCCACAACTACATTTATCAATCTGAGGGCCGAAATCCGCACACATTCAATCACTGATCCAGATGAGCCAGCTGGCCACGAGCACTACTCGCAATACGCGAACGGGGCGTTTCAAAGACGTCGAAACAATGATAATAGACTGTTTTGGTTTGAAATAGCGTTTGGGACTTTGTAGTTATGGGGTGTCGGCATCCGCTGGATGGATGGGTGGACGCTACGTGGTAGTTTATGAGTGATCGGACCGGTGTGCTGAACGGGTTCAGTCCGATCTCTACAGGTCAGTGTTGTTTCCTTAAACAGATTACGATTAGCTTGTGTAACTGTTCCTAGAATGTAAAGCGGAAGCGGCTTTGTAACATACACCACTGAACGATGAACCGAATCGAATGTTTGAAACAAAGTTTAAACGTTCTGTGGAATGCTCAAAATATGAGCGCTTATTGTTTGTTTTCTTTTGTTCTATTTCGAATACCAAGGTCATGGGTTCGATTCCCAGCGATCACTTGTACTGTAAAAATATATTTTAGAAGCATTTGACAAAAGTTTGGTAGATGCCGGAATGTAAATGTTCTAATTTATTTGTGTAAGTATATTGAAAATGTAACAATGAGTTAATCATCATGACCATTTTAATGCTTGTAGAGGATGTGATTATGCAACTGGTTGTTTGTATTAATAGAAAGTCATATTTTCTTCCTACCTTCCTTTTGAAAGTTCCTTCCACACTTTTTTACTTTTAAACTTCTAGCTCAGCTGGTAGAGCGTGGTTCTAACAAAGCCAAGGTCATAGGTTCGATTCCCATGCGTTATCTGTTTTTTCTTATGATAAAGCTGTGCAAAATTCATACTTGTAAGTGCTCTCATTTATGTATAAGGTAACAAGGTTTTAACTTGCTTTAGAACATTCAGAGTGAGTTTGAAATTGTATTAATTGTAGTGGTTTTCTGTATTCTTAGGTCTGAAATGAGAAACATCACACGTCTGTTTGGGGCGACCCAACCTCAATGGGTCTCCTGGCTGTGGCTCTTGTTTTCGATGCTCTTTTGGACCTGTTTAAAAGCACAGCAGTTAAAAAACACTAGATGGCCGCTGTATTCCGGCAAGCCTTTGCTTTTGGCCTGGAACGCCCCTACAGAAGACTGTAGACCTCGACATGACGTCACCTTCCAGTTGGATCAATTCCAAATAGTGGCGTCACCAAACGAGGGCTTCACCAAGCAAAATCTCACCATCTTCTATCAGGACCGTTTGGGTTTGTACCCATATTTTGAGCCAGACGGCACTCCAGTCAACGGCGGCCTACCGCAAATCGCCAGTCTCACACAACACCTAGAACGGATGCCGGAAGGGCTCAAGAAGTACATCAAGGACCCGACAGTGAAAGGCCTCGCTGTGATCGACTGGGAGGAGTGGCGGCCACTCTGGATACGTAATTGGGGCCCTAAAGACATTTACCGTGATCGTTCGCGACGGTTAGTCGCTGAGAAAAACCCAACTTCGCCTCAAGATCAGGTGGCCAAAGTGGCCCAGCAAGA
>NW_015505342.1:989901-1033631 GCF_001515645.1 Sinocyclocheilus grahami | reverse complement strand
TACAGCGAGAATAAAAGTTACGCCTTATTTCTTTGCATGAACATTTGGGAGGCGTTATGCAAATCTTCCCACATCGTGATGTAGACATGTGGGGGCGTGTTAGAACGAGCCATTTTAGGACTTTTATAAAGAATGTCTCTTTGGATTTGAGACTTTAGTCTTTGCAATTTTACAGATCTTCTTTGTGCACCAAGAGCTTGTAACACTCCAAAGAGAAAGGAAAAATTTAAATCGCATCATGTGACCCCTTTAAGCTATTCCAGAGTAGTCTAATAAAATCAATTAAGAGTGCAGCCTAATGTAATTCACAAAAGTATATCGTATTACCATGATTTGTGTTCAAAAACATGGTATTAACGTGATATATGTCAAAAAATTTATAAAAAACGTGGTAGGCTACTATAATGGTACCGCGTTCAAAACCAACAGTAATATTAACTCAGTACTTTTTGCTAGCCAGAGTTTTCAGGCATGCTGCAGTTTTACCCTCATAATGTGGAAAATAATAAATATAGCAAAGGAAGGAAAAGGCAGAAAAGAGTAAATATCATTCTCCGAAGCTCTAAACCCCTGCAGGTCTCTCTCGGCTCTGTTCAGTAGAAACGCTTCTTCATCCCCAGCGGAGAAATCCGGACTAAACCAACTCGCCATGTAGGGGGGACAGGGGGCACATTACGAGAACTCCTCTGCGTTTGCACCCAAAGTAACCACTTTGGCACTTTATGCAAACTTAATATATAATTATATGTCGTATAACATCGAGTGGTCTCAAATTTTAACGTTACAGAATAACAAACTGCGTCATTTATACGAACTCGCACCCCTTTGTATCCACAACTACATTTATCAATCTGAGGGCCGAAATCCGCACACATTCAATCACTGATCCAGATGAGCCAGCTGGCCACGAGCACTACTCGCAATACGCGAACGGGGCGTTTCAAAGACGTCGAAACAATGATAATAGACTGTTTTGGTTTGAAATAGCGTTTGGGACTTTGTAGTTATGGGGTGTCGGCATCCGCTGGATGGATGGGTGGACGCTACGTGGTAGTTTATGAGTGATCGGACCGGTGTGCTGAACGGGTTCAGTCCGATCTCTACAGGTCAGTGTTGTTTCCTTAAACAGATTACGATTAGCTTGTGTAACTGTTCCTAGAATGTAAAGCGGAAGCGGCTTTGTAACATACACCACTGAACGATGAACCGAATCGAATGTTTGAAACAAAGTTTAAACGTTCTGTGGAATGCTCAAAATATGAGCGCTTATTGTTTGTTTTCTTTTGTTCTATTTCGAATACCAAGGTCATGGGTTCGATTCCCAGCGATCACTTGTACTGTAAAAATATATTTTAGAAGCATTTGACAAAAGTTTGGTAGATGCCGGAATGTAAATGTTCTAATTTATTTGTGTAAGTATATTGAAAATGTAACAATGAGTTAATCATCATGACCATTTTAATGCTTGTAGAGGATGTGATTATGCAACTGGTTGTTTGTATTAATAGAAAGTCATATTTTCTTCCTACCTTCCTTTTGAAAGTTCCTTCCACACTTTTTTACTTTTAAACTTCTAGCTCAGCTGGTAGAGCGTGGTTCTAACAAAGCCAAGGTCATAGGTTCGATTCCCATGCGTTATCTGTTTTTTCTTATGATAAAGCTGTGCAAAATTCATACTTGTAAGTGCTCTCATTTATGTATAAGGTAACAAGGTTTTAACTTGCTTTAGAACATTCAGAGTGAGTTTGAAATTGTATTAATTGTAGTGGTTTTCTGTATTCTTAGGTCTGAAATGAGAAACATCACACGTCTGTTTGGGGCGACCCAACCTCAATGGGTCTCCTGGCTGTGGCTCTTGTTTTCGATGCTCTTTTGGACCTGTTTAAAAGCACAGCAGTTAAAAAACACTAGATGGCCGCTGTATTCCGGCAAGCCTTTGCTTTTGGCCTGGAACGCCCCTACAGAAGACTGTAGACCTCGACATGACGTCACCTTCCAGTTAGATCAATTCCAAATTGTGGCGTCACCGAACGAGGGCTTCACCAAGCAAAATCTCACCATTTTTTATCAAGACCGTTTAGGTATGTACCCGTATTTTGAGTCAGACAGCACTCCAGTCAACGGCGGCCTACCGCAAATCGCCAGTCTCACACAACACCTAGAACGGATGCCGGAAGGGCTCAAGAAGTACATCAAGGACCCGACAGTGAAAGGCCTCGCTGTGATCGACTGGGAGGAGTGGCGGCCACTCTGGATACGTAATTGGGGCCCTAAAGACATTTACCGTGATCGTTCGCGACGGTTAGTCGCTGAGAAAAACCCAACTTCGCCTCAAGATCAGGTGGCCAAAGTGGCCCAGCAAGAGTTTGAGCTTTCTGCATGTAAGTTCATGTTGGAGACGCTTCGATCAGCCAAGAGCTTACGGCCCCAGCAACTTTGGGGTTTCTACCTCTTTCCTGATTGCTACAATCACAATTACCAAAGTAAGAACTACACGGGACGCTGTCCAGATGTGGAGGTGACCAGGAACGACCAACTAAAGTGGCTGTGGATGGAGAGTACAGCTCTGTATCCTTCCATATACATGGCAAATATGCTGAAGGACCAACTGGCCGGACGCCAGTTCGTACGGAACCGGGTCAAGGAGGGCATGAGGTTGGCTTCTGTTGGGAACGGGTCAGCCAGGCCTGTGTTTGTCTACACGCGGCCCACTTACCAAAACAATCCTCCAGCTTCTAACGGCAACCTTCTTGAACTCCTGCTGCTGACAGAGGTGAGATTTCCGTAAGGTGATGCTTGTGTTGCTCTTGGTGTGGCAATGTTTGATTTCCCTCAAAAAGAGTGTTAGTACTGGACCAGTGTGGGTGCTTGTTTGTTGAAGTTGACCTGAACCATAAAGTAGCCTAGTCGTGCACAACATATTGGTATCATATTAGTTATCGGTCAATACTAGAGTTTTTGTTTTTAGTTTATCAGTTTCGGTTGATATTGGATATTTAATTGTTGCTCATGGTTATTTGCTCTATTTTTACATTTAGATGACCCTTTCCTTCATCTAACACTCACTGAAAGTTAATAATCTTAAAAAAAAAATTACATTTAAAAATCTTAAATTTTTAACAATTATACTGTATATTATAATTTTGAGGCCTAAACTTGTGGCAATTAAAATGATGGATTTTGATTTTCAGTTCATTTATTTTATTTTAGATAAAATATTTGGGAATTGTAATTATTGTCTATTTATATGTTATCGGCCATAACTTGAAAATAATTATCAGCTTATTAGTATCTACCAGAAATCTTTTATTTGTTATATATATATATTTATATATTAAATCTATCATACATTTTTTTTTATTGTTTTTAAAATTTAGGATTCGAAAATATTTTTATTTTATTTTGTTCTATTATTAAATTATATTATTAAACAATAAGCATAAAACACAAAACTCATTTGAGTAATTTTACATTGTACAAGTAAGTTTAACATTAAAACATTGTAATGTATTTATATTAATTTTGAGATTTGCATTTACATATTACAGTGTAAAATTATAAAATTAGAATATACATTATAAGATTACATTTTACAGGGTTAAATGATAAATGTTTTAAAATATAAAGCGTTTTAAAATGAGCATTAACAATTAAATATCTATTTAAAACATTTCTAATATTGGTCAATAACCGATATGGTTAGCCGATATACCGATATGTTGTGTAGTCATTTTGTTGACGTTTTAATCTAAAGGGACACTTATTGTAGGTTCCTGAGGTAAGTAACCTGAGATCAGTTTTTGCAGAATTGAAATGTTCCACCTTTTGGATACCAGCCCAGATCTTTATCCTCAAAAAATATTATAGGCAGGTCCTGCAGAGGCAAACCCCAAAACCTGAGCTACGTTTGTCCAGCTGAACCGATCTTTGTGATGGTCTGTTGGCTTCTGTGGCTGTTTGAGGGAAGTTCAGCCGTTTCTGAGGTGTTCGTATTTCAGGAGTGCAGTGTCATGGTGTGTTTTTCCTGCCGTTGAGCGATGTTCCCAACGGGGTGTAGGTGCAGAGAATTTAAACAGACTGATATATGTTGCGGCTTGTCTTAAATATAGCAAGCACACATGCAGAATCTTCTCAGCTTTCTGGAGACAAAGACTCATCTGTGTTCCTCATCGAGTCTCGTCAGCTCTGTAGAACAAATACCACAATGCCATCAGCAGCTCGGATGACACGTGAGGCCCTGAGGTTTACTGGAGCACATTCAAAACGAACCCAGAGCTTCATGAGCAGAGCAGTTAAAGTTCGGTATTCAGGTCAACTCGCCTGACACCACTAAATGACTAATGATTCTTAATCTTTTCTTTAAAAATCGATCCAGAAGTAATTATAAAAAGCAATTATTAAGCAGTGCATTAGAAAATATTATACAAAATAATTAATTCAATTCACGTTTATTTGTACAGTGCTTTTCACGATATAAATTGTTACAAAGCAACTTAACAGAAAATGAAAGTTTCTACATTACATTTAGAAGTTTATCAGTGGTGACTGTCAAGGTGATGTCTGTATGGCAGGAATGTACAGAAAAAAAATCATCCGGTTAGTTACTGACAATTATTTCCTAATAGAGTAAAAAAATAGATTTTTTACTGCATTTGAAAAAAAAATCTACTTGGACGTTTGGTCTAAATTGGTTCCTCTGATTGAAAAAAAACACCCATTTAGTATGTTTAGTAGTGTATTGAATAGTGTCAAATGACTGAAAAAAATATTTATTATGTTTTAATATTGTTTTATTTTAATATTATTAAATTATTAAGTTTATTATTAATATAAATTGTAATTTAATATTCATGTTTTTCATTGTATATATTTTTGTAATGTATTTTGAAACATTTGTGTGATTTGTTTTCAAATTTTTTAAAATATTAATATATATTAATGTAATATTTATATACATTATAAATAATAAAAACTAATTATTACTATAAATACTAATATGAATTGTAATTTAATTTTCTCTCTCTCTCTCTCTCTCTCTCTCTATGTATATATATATGATATTAATATAATTTATAATACATAATGTATAAAGATATATATATATATATATATATATATATATATATATATATATATAATGATAATTTTCAAAATAAATTATAGCTATCAATTTGTGAAAAACAAAATAAATATAAAAATCGTTGTAATAATTTTGTGTCAGTGTGAACGCCCAATAACATCTAATCATACTATGCCTAGTTAGCAGACCTTAACTAACCGTTCATACTGACATCACGGCTGGTCACATGGACACGTCTGTAAAACTGTCCTTGTAGTCTGTAGAGTAATTCTGGTCCGTCTGGAGGCTGAAGATCACATAACGGCTACTGGACGTATCTGTGTCTCGCACACCAGCGAACGATATCATCTGTTTATTCTAAGCGCACATGCGTCTGCCGCTTTAAATTCTTGAGCTCGTTACAGCAGGATGGATTCTGATTGGCTGTCAGTATTTTATCGTTCATCAGCTGGAGAAAAATTGATATCGTTCCTCTGTATCGTTTTCGTTATTGTTGTGGTGTGACCTATGCTATTCTTTAATATTGAGAACGATTTTTAGAACTATATCTTTATAGTTATCGTGCTTTGTGTGAACGGGCCTTTAGAGCCTTCCTGAGCCCAAGTCCGAAGACTTTTTCCCCTCTTCAATTTTTTTGTTCTCTCTTCAAAACCTTTGTTCTCTCTAAAAAGCAACACAAGTGAGAGGAAAAAAAGATGGCTAGCTAACATTAGCATGCGGTACCAACGTCGGCCACCAGGTCACTATCAGTATGCATGAAATTAACGCTTAAACCACTTTAAACCTTGAATAATACATTTACGCGAAGGATTTGCATGTTATAATCAAGACGAAATCAGGTTATATACATTGGTTGATGTATAATAGCTAGAGTTGTTTTTAGCTGTATATTATAAACATGCGCTACAGTTGCTTGCTGTCCTGTTTTCCCAGCGCCACGAGATGGAAATATGGAGAAAAACAGGGGAAACATGGGCAAATTGTTACAGTGTGTATGGAGTCCTGGGTAATGATAATCTGGCTGTAAGTAATGTTCTAAATTCCAGTCGGTAAAACGGAACGGGGAAGTTCAGTCAGACAAGCAGAGTCAATGTGCTAAATTAAATGCTAGGCGTTTTCTCCCCCACAGAAAACCGTTATATAGAAAATACTTAACGTGGCTTAATGGACAAAAACTGATATAAAAAGCTGTGGCCAAAATATGAACGCAGCGTGCAAAGTCTTGTATTTATTATTCAAGGTTTAAAGTGATTTAAGCATTAATTTCATGCATACTGGTGGCCGATGTTGGTACTGCATGCTAATGTTAGCGAGCCATCTTTTTTCTCTCTCTCTTGTGTTGCTCTTGGAGAGAAGAACAAGTTTTGAAGAGAGAAAAAAAGTTTTGAAAAGAGACAAAAAAATAGGTTTGAAGAGAGAAAAACTCTTTGAACTTCGGCTCAGGAAGGAACTAAGACACTACCACGGTCACTTAAATTGAATCCTTAAAAACAAAAATTATTTTAAAAATTAATTCAATTAGTAAATTAATTTGATTTTTTTATTGTTTATTTTTAGTTTATTTAACAGTATTTATTACAACATTTCTTTCATCATTTGTCAGGCATTTATTGCTCTTATTGTTTATACATAATGTAAATGAGAGTAAACAAAACAGCTGAATTAAATATTTTACACTATTTAGATATATATAGTTTATATATATATATATATATATATACACACTTTTATTTATTTATAATTTTATAAAAAGTATTAGTTAGTGTTAAATTATTAAAATGAATTACATATATGTTTTGTGTGAGTGTGTATATATATATATGTGTATATATATATATATATATATATATATATATATATATATATATATATATATATATATATATACACACACAGTATATAGTAAGTCAAAAATAAAAACCGTACAACATAATATATATATTTTTACAGAAATTGTTTATATTTATACATATATGTATAATCATATAAAAATATTATTACAATTTAAATGAATCTTTTGCGAAAATTAAAGAGTTCAAATAATTATATTAAAATGAATATATATAAGTATATTTGTGTTTGTATAAATACATGTATTTTAAATCAAAAATTGTAAAAAATCAAACATTATTCTATTGATTTTAAAGACACAGGGAGAAAGTATTTATTTTATTATGCCAATGCAGAAATTAGCCGAAGTAGTTAATCATGAAATGGTCAAATATTGGCCAATGAATCTTCTTAGCAGTTTGTGATTGCGAAAGATATTGGTCTAATTTACAACCTAGTGTACGTAAAATTTGGTATTCGATGAATTCTTTACTCTCGTTTCTTCCAGACGGCTTGTTCTAGTCTTAATGAATACCTGCGAGGGCCGTTGGGTCGTTACCTGCTCAACGTGACGTCGGCCGCCGAGCAGTGCAGCCGAAACCTCTGCGGATTTCGGGGCCGCTGCCTTCGCAAACGTCCCGACACGGACACGTACCTGCATCTCAGCCCGAACACCCACAGCATAGAGCGGCAGGGAAACACGCTGAAGGTCTCGGGCCAGATGGGAGAAGAAGAGCTGAGCCGCGTACGGGACGAGTTCCAGTGTCAGTGCTATAACGGGTACGTCGGCGACAACTGCAGCCAGAGGGATGCTGGGAATAGAGCTGCGCTCGTCTGGACCACGTTTCTGCAAGTTCTGCTGTTGCCGCTGCTCTTGATGGGGTTCCTGCACTGAAGAGTTCAGTAGAAGTAATTTGAGGACAATACGCCGGACCTTCTCGTCAAGAAATGCGTGACGTCAGCAGGAGGAAGGCCTTTTATTCGATAGAATTTGAACAGAAATGGAGAATTTGAATGCGCACGCTAACTCTGTGGAGTTAGAGCACAGTGGTTTTTTTGTTCGAGTGCATCGCCCCCTGCTGCATGGGAGGCTGAACTGCGACAGGCGGAATTGTGATTTTCGGCTAGGTTTGATGTTTGTGTATGCGTGAAAGAAATGTGATCTTGTCTGTGTGCATTTTTTATAAAAAAAAGACAAATTTATGTGGTTGTGTTTCTTTGCCTTCATACCTGCGTAAAACCAGTTGTGACCTTATTTCTGCTGTGTGTCACAGGACCAGCTCCTTAAGAGACATGTTTTGTTACTTCCAACGCTGCTGCCTCATTAAAACCTCACTTAGATTGAAACCTGTTTTCTATCACATTTCACTCCAAAATTAAGAAATTAGAGAAATTACATTTTGCATGAGGAAAATGAAGCCCGTTTTAGGATCGTTTTCATAATTTTTTCCATTGGTTTTCTTTTGATTTCATGACATTTGTGCATTTTCATCCAGAAATTCTCATAACACGTTGTTGTTGACATTATTATTATTTTCAGTGTGATTCTCATTATAGTATAGCATTTGTTTCTTTACAGTAAAAAAGAAAATGATGATAAATTTTAAATTAAGGCAATACAAAATTCTACCATGAGATATAAAATGCCAATTCAAATGATGTTATAAATTATTATACAAAAAATTGTTAAAATACTAATATTAAAATAAAATTTTAATTCATGAAATGTCAGATTTCTCTCCAAAGTTAAAAGCCTGTTGTAGGATAATTTAGATTTTTTTTCCTCCTAGAAATTATAATGCATTCAAACGTGTTTTTTTTTTATCCTCATGATTCTCAATGTGATTCTCATTATAGTAATTTTACAGTAATAAGATAAGAAATCAGTTTGTAAATGTGCTTAATTATGATGAAAATGTCACAACGGATATTAATGGTCCTATAATTAGGTTTCTTTATGCAAAATATACGTTTTGTCATTGTTTTCCTTTCATTTGGGGCTGAAATATGACTGAAATATGTTCTTGACAGGTTTTCTTAGACCACTGCTGGATAGTGAGGAATTTTTGAAAATCTTGTGACGACTTTTGCCAAAAACATGAATGTACATGTCAAATCAGCAAACTGCGGTTCACACAAGCAAAGATGCCGCCTTATTTTTCTGCCTGGGTTTCACAAATCTGTTTTGAGGAAGGATTTCCCTCTTTTATTGCTGAACTTTGCATTTCTGCTCTTTATTCGTGTGGGATAAACTGGAAAGACTTTGCGCATTTTCAGAGTTTGTGTGACAACTACACCATCATAGATCTGCGGTTTTGTTTTTCCTGTAGTTATTTTTTTGTCATTGTAGTGCCTTTAAAGGCATAGTTCACCCAAAAATGAACATTCTGTCATTTACAAACTGCTTTCTTGTCTGGACTGCAAAGTAGGCAATGATAGAAATAGCATATTTGGGTGAACAGTCTCTTTAATTGACTATGTGTTAAAGAACCTCACAAGTGCAAAATTAAACCTAAAAGCTTCATTTTTATTTTTATACAATAGAATTTTGATACCAAATTCTGCTTGTTCTGTCCAGATTGACTCGTATAAAGTGAGTTATACATGATCAATCGCTTCCAGGTTGAATTGTATCAGGTGTTTGGTGACTGAAAGTGTTTGTTTTATATTTTTACAATAAATCTCATATTTAAAAGCAAAGTCTTGCTTGTAATTTTTGGATTTTTACAAAGTAACTCCAGTAGAGTCCGAAACCATTTTGAAAATCTGGGGTTTGTTTCATTTAAACTGGACATTTTTTTTGTTGAAACATTGAATCGTTATGAGACATATTTAGGAATCTGTTTCTAAATGTCATTTTCCCCTCATCCTCACTAGCTGGGTCACTTTTCCTCTAGTTTTTCCAGCCCTTGGTTTCTTGTTTTCTAGGTCCTGCTCCGCTCCTGAGGGGGTAGTCGGACCGTGCCAAAGGGAACATTACGGGCTGGCAGCACAGAGAACGTCTTGTGTTATTATAACTCAAACCAGACATCCAGTCTCCTTTTATTCTCTCCCTCTTCTTTGCTCTGGGATCTTCCGTGTGTTTGCTGCTGTGTGGGAATAATACTGGGATCTGTGGCTCAGACTGTTGGGAATCGCACTGCATCCACATGTCTAAGCCAATATGTCATCTTGCACAATATTACATAGGGCTCTGCTGAACAATGCACATAGTTCTCTCTGTATTTGACTAGAATAGAAATCAAAACTATTTACTAAAGTAATTCTGCATACGTTTAAAAACAAAAAAGACATCTAATTTATCCCTTAGGAAAATTAACCATGATTTTATTATAGTAAAAGTGTATGGTTTTTGATGCATTGATTACTATTTGTATAACCAGAATTTTACTACAAATACCATGGTTAAACTATGGTTAGTGTAGCAAAACCGTGGTTAATTTGTGGTTACCCTGGTTTAACTTGATTTGTAGTGAATCCATGGTGCACGCAGAAAAATTATACGGAGTGAGTTGATGTGGATGACTGAAAGAACCATCCACATATCGTTTTTTCTCCTGCCTCATATTATTTCCATTACAAAAAAGTTTTGCTAGCGAACGCAATTGTATTTCAATATAATTGTTCCTCCCTTCACCTTTTTTTCTCTCACTCCCATGTCTCATTAGAGGCTCAGTAGATTTCCAATTGTGTAGTAACATGCCCTATTATTATGAGATATTATTTCGCAACAACTCTGAAAGATTTCCAAGGAAAGGTTAATTCACAGCCACAGGAGTGAGTCGGAACCATCGCACGCGTTTACCCGTTTCCACACGGAACTATTATTGTGGGTGACTCATTAACGCTGCTACTGTCACTGCATGCGAATTATGATCAATCTCAAACTTTCCGACAGTCATCGATTATTGGATATTTACAGGGTTTCGTATATTTTTTAGGTAAGTACTAAATGTACGACATGGCTGTCGTGTTCTTGCATTTATCGCCATGTTGGTTGCAGCTGCGGTACGTCTGCGCACTTTATTTCAGCGACGTTACTTAGATGTAGACTTTTATGCATTAACTACAAAAGTTGTAATTACGCATACTCTTGTTTTAAAGTCTTTTATAAATTCGATCATGCATTTCAGATATTTTCGTGTTTATTTTTCGTGCCACCCAGTTAAAATGGAGTCTGGGGGTTTAATCTGCTGCGATTAATGAGATTAATGGTTGCTCCTGGTGTCAGCTGGTTAACCCGAGTGTGATTGTTTCATCTGCTGTAATTAAATGGGTTTACATGCAGATGATGAATTTCTTCCGCAACCGTCTGGTGGTTTTGGGGCTGGTGTTGCTGGCCACCGTGCTGCTGTATCTGCTGCTGCCCTCCATGCGGCAGGGGAGCATGGAACCGTCTCTGGAGGTGCAGCAGCGGAGGGGTCTGGCCGCCTCTCCTCCTCCGCCGCCGCCAAACAGCATCAACATCACGGTCAGGACCGGCCAGCTGCCCGGAGACCCGCCGCTCTTCTTCCGAGAGGCTCTGCCTGTGGACAGCGCTGGGCGACAGATTGTGCCCAGGTCAGGTTACTTTATCATTTAAGTTCTATTCTAGAGTTATAGAATGGCTGTATTGAGCTAGACATCAGGTTTAGGTTCCGAATTTACGGCATAATTGGAAAGCTCTGTATAGAATAGTAAATCTGATTCGTTCTTCAGTTCATAACCATTAAAAATCTAATTTACGTCTTTGGGGCAAAGCATTGTTCCGTGGTTAAACTATGGTTAATTTGTCTATTAACCATGTTTTTTGGTTTTATTTGTAGTGAAACCATGGTTAATTTTTGTAAGGGAGAATACAAGATTATAGCCTAATGTTTTAAAATGATACTAAAATGATCATATAATCGTTTACTAAAGTTTTCTTTGCACACATTTTTTGATTTAGAACAGTTTCACCTTGTATTCACTTGCAGAACGTTTGCGTTCTTTTGCAAATGATTGCATTCACCTGAAAACTTTGCGTTTACTTGTAAAATAACTTCAGGGATCTTATCTATTCACAATCAGCTCGTAACACTCCAAAGAGAAAGGAAAACTTGAATTCGCATCATATGACCCCTTTAACAGAAAAACTTTGCATTCTCTCACAAAAAAACTTTTTTTGTGAAACTTTGTTTTCGCTTGCACAACTTTTTTGTTCTCTCAACAAATATTGTGTTTCCCTGAGAAAACTTTAGTTTTCTTGCAAAATATTGTCTATCCCTGAGAAACTTTGCACTTATGCATTCTCTCACAAAAGTATTGTGTTTTCCAAACTTTTTCATGCTCTCGCCAAATGTTTTCCTGAGAAACCTTGCTTTAGCTTGCAAAACTTTTGCGTTCTCTTGAAAAATATTGTTCACCAAAAAACGTTTGCGTTTTCTCACAAAATATTGCATTTCCCTCGATAAAGATTGCACTCATTGGCATTTGTGTTCTCTTGCAAAATATTGCGTTCCCTCACAGAAGTATTGTGTTCTCTCGAGAAACTTGGTTCGCTCGCAAAATCAATTTACTGTAATAATTTTGCAGAAGTAAACCTTTCGCCCTCACATGAAATTCCTGACTATGTGGATTCCCACTGACTTGATTTCACCTGCAAAAATTATTAGTGTTAAAGTCACCATGAAATCAACATTGAAAATTCTTATTTTTTTACAGGAATACTGTAGTGTTTATTGTAAATAATTTATCCGTGCACTTCATTATTATTATTTTTTAATTCATGTGCCCTCGTAATCTTTAATCAAAAACGTTATCCTCCCCTCCCCCTCAAAACGACTCATCTTCTCTTCCGGTCACGAGCTATGGCGCAAGGGCGGAGCTAGTGACGTGAGTGTAAACGCTGGGATAAACGACAGGGAAAAGCTGAAGCTGATGCTTCACTTTATAGCACTGACACCAATCATGAGGGAGTATGTTACCCCTAAACATTGATTTTACGACAACATTACTCTTAGGACATCGCAAACTAATTTTTTTCATGAATATGACTTAACCGGATGGAGGACGCGCTCAGTCATTCAGGCAGTCTCTCTCGCGCGCGTATGCACTGTTTAGGCATGTTTTGTGCCGTTGATCGTCATCGTCATGCTTAATAAATAAAACATTTATTCATGCTTTGGTGTCGGCTGTGAATCCAGTGGAGACTCAGAGAAATCCCCCACCACTAACTGCAAACTGGCATTCAGATCTGCCTCCATTTTGTTAGCAACTCCTCAAAACTTCCAACAATCCAATCAATTCTTGAAGGATGAAATCAAGTCCCGCCCTCTCATTTCAGATGCCGTTTCACTTGGATATATGTCACAATAGAGAAGAAACCGACTTTAAAGCCTTCTGGCTGGTTGCTAGGCAGGTGCTAGAGTTTCGTGTGGTTGCTGGGCAGTGACTAAAATGTTCTGAATGGTAGCTAGGGAGTTTTGGCTGGTTGCTTGAAAGTTTTGATCGGTAGATGAACAGATAGACAGTGGTATTTTAATGAAAACTATGGTAACCATGGTAATTTTCGAACTACTAAATACTGCATATAAATATTATGAGCTATTCTTATGTAACTGTAAAGATTCAGCATCTGTATCTCCTCTCCATCAGGCTGCAGATGGTGCTTCTTCATGGTCAGGCCTTCACCTCTAAGACGTGGGAGGAGTTGGGCACCCTCAGCCTGCTGGCGTCCAATGGGTACCAGGCCCTCGCTCTCGACCTGCCCGGTATGAGCTCTGTAAACGTATATTTCACTTTATTAATGTTCTTGATATGCTGATTTATTAAAAACTTCTAAAGCAGATCACTAAACCGTCTTGTTTCTTGTCAGGTTTTGGGAATTCTCCGGACTCTGAGTCTGCAAAGTCGGATCAGAGCCGCGTGGACCTGCTAAAGCGTTTTCTGGAATCTCTGGGCGTGCGAGCACCGGTGTTACTGAGCCCGTCTATGAGCGGCCATTACGCCTTGCCATTCCTCCAGAAACACAGCGCCCAGCTGCATGGCTTTGTGCCCATCGCCCCCGTGGGCACCCGCGGCATCACCCCACAGCAGTACCGCGACATCCAGGTGCCGTATTTCTTTCAAATCATCTCACACTTAAGAATTCCTTGATTTTAATGTTCGGTTTTAATTCTCACTTCTCATCTGTATGACAGACTCCTACACTAATCATATATGGCGAGTTAGACACCAACCTGGGCGCCCAATCTCATAAGAACCTGATTCAGCTGCCTCATCACACCGTGGTGAAGCTGGCGGGTGCGCGGCACGCCTGTTACATGGACAAACCCCGCGAGTTCCACCGCACTCTGCTCGACTTCCTCAGCAAACTCGAATGAGGGACGGAGAGAGTGAGAACAGGTCAAACAAACACGTGAAAAAGACTTTGGAAGAGACTGGGGGAAGAAAAAGACAGACGCAAGACAAGAAAATGATGAACAGGACTGCGGTGTAGCTGTAAAACCAGTCCTGAAACGTAACACAACACCTGAACGTTCTACCAGCCATCCACATCTGCTCACTCCTTATAATTTCCCTGCGTGCACCATCAAGAGATTAGATATTATAATATATCAAATAAACAAAACTTCTGCAGAATGACTATAGTAAAGCTTCTTTTGTAGATTGTAAACATTTCCTTTTATCAGTTTTGACATTGTTGCCTGTAATAATGGCCTGTCCGAAGGTTGTTAAATTTTCCAGCCTGAGGGTTGTTCTGTAATGCTGTTCCCATGGTTTCCAGTCTCAGGAATGTTCCTTTAACAACACAATAGCCATGGTTTCCAGTCTGAGAATTATTCTGTAATGTTGTTGCCATGGTTTCTGGTCTGACAGATGTTTCTGTAACATAGTTGCCATGGTTTCCTTTCTGAGAGATGTTCTGTAACGCTGTTGCCAGGGATTTTCCTGGAACAAAATTGCCATGGTTTCCAGTCTTGAGAGTTATTCCGTAACGCTCTTTCCATGGTTTCTGGTCTGACAGATTTTCCTGTAACATAGTTGCCATGGTTTCCTTTCTGAGGGTTGTTCTGTGTCGCTGTTGCCATGGTTTCCAGGGTGAAAAATGTTCCTGTAACTCAGTTGCCATGGTTTCCAGTCTGAAGAATATTACTGTAACTCAGTTGCTGTGTTTTTTTTTCTGAGGTTTATTCTGCATCGCTGTTTCCATGGTTTCTTGTCTGAGGAATGTTCCTGTAATGCAGTTGTCGTGGTTTCTTTTCTTAGGGTTGTTCCCATAAAATGGTTGCCATGGTTTCCAGTCTGAGAAATATTCCTGTAACGAAGTTGTCATGGTTTTCTAAGGGAAGTTCCTGTAACACAGTTGTAATGGTTTCCAGTCTGAGAGTTATTCTGTAACGCTGTTGCCATGGTTTCTGCTCAGACAAATGTTCCTGTAACTCCGTTGCCATGGCCTTCTTTCTGAGGGATGTACCTGTAACTCAATTGCCATGGTTTCCAGGCTAAGAAATGTTCATGTGAATCAGTTGCCATGGTTTCTAGACTGACAGTTGCTTCCAATAACATGGTTGCCATGGTTTCCATTCTGAGGATTGTTCCGATAACTCAGGTGTCATGTTTTCTGGTCTTTGGCTATCCCTATAATAGAAATGCCATGGTTTCCTGTATGAGGGTTGTTTTTTTTAAAATATGATTGTCATGGTTTTCTGTAACAACGTGAGTCACATAATGCCAAAAATCATGACTGTCATAACCCTCCATCTCAAATATGCTTGACAGAAGTCATCAATCCTACAAGAACATCTCGGAGGAGAAAACAGTGTTTCTTATTTTTGGCTCGAATAGGTTTGTCTTATCATCGAGTGAAATCATATAGAGTGTTCACACCAGCAGTTGGCACACATACTACTGAATGTAGCATGTTAGTGTGTGAATGACTCGCCATATGGTTTTAGAAGTGCACAAATAGAGACAAAAGTTGCCGTATTGGACGCCTGTAAATTCAGTTTTTCATTATCAGTAGTTGTCAGACTCGTACTGGCAGTAGATTATTCAGATTATTATTAGATTAAAAAATAGAACATTTCCTGAGAGTGCAGAGAAGAAAAAGTGTTCACTAAATGGTGCTGGTATTACATTACCACACCTAAAAATGTAGGTGTTCATTACATATTTATTATTTATTGCTTAAAGCTTCTACATGACAGAAACCATAATGTGTGTGTGGTATTTATGTGCTGTGGTCTGTTGTTTTGTTTGTTTATAGCTTGTAAATATGAATATGTTTTAGAGGACAGTGAGGCACCTCTGATCACCATTTCTGACATCCCGAATCTTCAACCTGAAGGGATGCATGGTACTGCAGAGCCATGAAACATGCTTTTGTTCAATGCAAAATAAAGTTCATTAACATTAATGTTTTGGCGTTTGTGATTTAATGGACATACACCACAAGAGACATCAAGTACAACCAAACAATTGTAAGGGGTCTATAAGTTCAAGTGCACTAAATGAAGTCGATCAAATGTTAAATATATAAATATGAACTAAACCACGATATAAACCTAATTCTGTGAAATAAGTATAATGAACTACTCAAAAAATATAAATAAACATTTCAAAAAGCCTCCAGCACATTTTATAAGGCCCAAAATTCAAACTCCTCAGCCCTCACGCACGACACGTCTGTCAAAAACTTAGACTTTGCTGTTGATTGGAATATTAGAACTAAAAACATTAGCATAACACTAAAGGGCATCAATCACTGCAATGGATACTTGCCGGGTAATAAATAAATATTACCTTACAATCCTTCTGCTTTCAAATCCACATTATATGAATATCACGAAATTTCTGTGAAAAAATAACATGCAGGATACACTGCGGTATTTACGAGAAGCACTGGGGTCCGGGGAGTACACAGAAAGCCCACACTAATGGATGTTTTGACTAAAGGAGAACATGGTGGCCTGAGTGGCTTCAACATGATGTCTGTCAGAGACCATAACGTACCTATAACGCATGCGAGTATACATTTGTTCTTGACTAGCTGAAATTAACTGGTGCTTTTCATATAGTGTAGTTTGAGCACTATCTTCTCAGTTGTTTAAAAGATTAAGGCAATTATAAAATGTAAAATTTTCCAATAAAAGAAGATACATTTTGACACATGATACATATAAAAGGAGTAATAGTAGTATAATTATTAGAATAGTATTATAATTATAGTGTTATCATTATGGTGTTATTATAGTAACCATTTTAGAGTTATATTATTATCATAGTTATTTCCGTGAACTTCTAAGAAAATAAAAAAAGAGAAATTATAAAATTAAGCTAAAAAAAAAAATGTACAGGAAAAAGTAACGTTAACACGGAAAATGGCTTGTATAAAAAAATGTAGAATATAATAAAATAGAATTTTTAAAATACCGGGGAAAAAGCGTTTTAATGATTCTTTTACTCGTGTTTTGACCACGTGTGCGCATTGTGTGTGGGCGTGGCCAGGCGGAATCGAATGATGCCGACGTCATGACGCACGCCATGAGTCTCTCCTCGGGAAGATGGCTGCCGTGTACATGATGCGAAACTGAATGGACCGAAAACAGCCCCAAATTGCTAAAATTCCCCCCTCTTCCCTCCTCTGTGTCCCACTCCACATCCACACACATGCGTTCGCGTTAAAACGAAGCCGATTTTAACCTAGTGTGAAGAACTAAGATGATAATATGACCCAGAAAAAGAAGAAGCGAGTGAATCGCAGTTTGTTACTGGCGAAGAAAATTATCATCAAGGATGGAGGAACGGTGAGTGGCTTCTGTATTCAACCGCAACAAACACATCCGATACGGAGGGTTAAGTCTTAAATAAGCTTATACATACGTATTATGTTAATGTCTGACAAAAGGCAAAATGCTCTGAGCACGCGTTGGAGGAGTAACTGACATTCAAGGCTGTAAACATCAGCATTTACTTCCTGTAAAGAGCAATAAATCACATCAGAACACTTAAATACGTGTTTTTATTAATGCACAGGTGGTTTGATGACACTCTAGATGCCTTTAAAAATGTTACAGACTTAACTATTATAATGACGTTCAAACAACACAGTATAAACATTCATTAATATTGCTACACCTAGTTTGACCTTTTTTTGGTAAATGGATATGGCAGTCAATCAGTACCATGATAATTATCAAAGTACAATGCTGTTATCATCTGATGTTATTATGGTACTGCCTCAGTGTTGATGTGTTAGGGTAGATATGCGAAACTTCATGTCATTTAAGTATAAAGTGTGTCAGACGACTCATGATCATGCTTATGTTTACAAGGTTTGGATATAAATTTAGTTGTCAAGAAAACCTGAAAACAGTGTTTTTTATATACTTTATATTTTTGAATGTATATACACATTTTGAATTGGCTTTTTAATTTAAAATCAGTTCTTAATATTAGTCGAATGTAGTATGTTTATTTGAATGGTAGTAATTTTATTATGAGCTTTTGTCATTTTTATGTTTTGTGTAAATATTTCTATTTTATTTTTATGTTTAGTATTTTAGTTGTAGTCATTTTAATACTTAAGCTTAATATATTTCAGTTAGCCCCCAAGGCAACATTTGTAAGTTTTAGTGATAGTAGTAATAGTAGTTTTAGTTGTGTGCTTTTGCCATTTTTGTATTTCTATTTAGCTTTATTTATTTCACTTTAAGTTTTAATAATTTTTGTCCTTGCCAAGTAAATATTTGTCATTTTTGTTAGTAAAGTTTTAGTAATTTTGTTATGTGCGTTTGTCATTTTTATAGTTTTTTTTTAATATTTATATTTAATTTTTTAACAAGTTTTAGTAATTTTTGTACTTCAGCTTATTTTATTTCAGTTATTTCCGTTTGTTTTTCATCTAATATTTATATTTTATTGATTTGATCTCTATTCCAATTACTGAAAGCAATTTTGAAATAGTTTCAGTGAACAATAACAATACTGCCTGAAGGCCAGTGATGATAAATATCGTAATGGTCAGTGATTTGTCTAAAATGCTTTACACTCAAATGAGCCCCTCACATGTGCAGATGTGGTCAGTCCCATTGAGTTGCAGATCATTTGCTTGAAATTTTCATAAACCCACCAGAAACGATTGGCTTTTTCCCATGACAGAAGCAGACATGTTATCAAGAGTTGCGATTTTGCTTGTTTTATTAAAATTGTAGGTTGTTTGGATATGTTTTATCTTGCCTACAGCACAAAATAAGCCAGAATCTGCACTGGTTGGCGCTCAAAAAACGTCTGATACTCTAGTTTGATAGATTAGGCCTCAAACAGTCCTAATCATGTAATCTCTTAGTGTCAAAACCAATCCGAAGCTGTAAAGGATGTGTAATAATACTGGTTTGTTTCTTCACCATGGCTGACATCTCTGGTTCTTCTCTGTCCAGCCTCAAGGCTTTGGTTCTCCCAGCGTTTATCATGCCGTCATCGTCATATTTCTGGAGTTCTTCGCTTGGGGTTTGCTGACAGCACCTACTTTGGGAGTAAGTTGCGGTCATTTCGAACCAAAATAAGCGTATTTTTGTGTTAAATCAAGATGTTATTTTCATATCAGGTGACGTTTATTTCATGTTACGGGTGTTAGGAACCCACTTTATGTCTCTGTTGTTATATTGGGTAATATGATCATGTAGGAAAGCTTCAAACTTGCATTGGCGTCATAACTGATGTTGTTTTGTGTCTCATGTGTCTGCAGGCTCTTCATGAAACATTCCCGAAACACACGTTTCTCATGAATGGCTTGATTCAGGGGGTCAAGGTATCAGCTTTAACATCCTTCAGTTTACATCCTGATAATCCAGTCTAGTTCATGTTTCAGAAGCGGCGTGTTTTTGTTCGCAGGGTCTGCTGTCGTTTTTAAGCGCTCCTCTGATCGGTGCTCTGTCAGACGTGTGGGGAAGGAAGTCGTTTCTTTTACTCACCGTGTTCTTCACGTGTGCTCCAATTCCTTTATTGAAGATCAGCCCATGGTATGTCGTGTTTCTTGTTTTTGGACACGACAAATGTGTATATTAATTTTTATGAAATTTAGAAAAAGAAATTTAAATGTAGTTAGTTTTTTTTATTATTATTTATTTTTTATTTAATATTTAAGTTGACTTGATTTGGATATCTGAATATATTCATCATAACGTATCTTTTTAACAGTGTTAATTTCGTATTATTTATAAACTGTTATAATATTTATTAATGTTTTGAATTAGCTTTAATATTTATATTTTAACATTTAAATTAAAATGTATTTTTGTTTTTATTTTATTTCATTGTTACATTATATATTTGTCATTATTTGATATATCATGTTTAGTCGTTTTAGTATTTGATTTTTACGTTTTTATTTTTATTTAAAAATTTTAATTTTAAAAAGATGAGATGTAAACAAATTTTAATAGTTTAGTTGCATGCTTTTGTAATAATAAAAAAAATCTGTTTATCTTTAATTTTTTATTTCATTATGTTATTATATTATGTTCTATTTTCAGTCATTTTAGTATTTAATTTACTATTAATTTATTTTAATTATCTTAATTTTTTTTTCATTTTAATTGAAAAAGATGCAAATAAGATGTACACAAAATTCATACTTGTTCTTTTGACATGTTTCATTATTTTCTGTGTCCAATGTTAAAATTCAATAAAAAGTTGTTTTAAATCAAACTACAATAACAACAAAAAGACATTATTTTTATTGTAATATACTGATTGTAATATTGGTTCATAGCCAGTACAGATCATCTCAAAAAGCCCAAGTATCAGTCTCACTGATATATCGGTTTGTTTCTATTTTGTACTACACACGCACAACTTAAATCTCATGCTTGCAAAGATTTAAAAGTGTTCCTGTTGTTTTTCAGGTGGTACTTTGCCATTATCTCTGTATCTGGAGTGTTTGCCGTTACCTTCTCGGTTATATTCGCCTATGTGGCCGACATCACCCAAGAGCATGAGCGCAGTATGGCTTACGGCATGGTACGTGTAACCGGCCAACACAACGCCATCTCTCTTTTTGCCCCTTTGTTTTGTATTAACCCCTCTGTTCCTTCTCTGGAAGGTCTCGGCCACGTTTGCGGCGAGTCTGGTGACAAGCCCGGCCATCGGCGCGTATCTGAGTCAGGTCTATGGAGACAGTCTGGTAGTGGTTCTGGCTTCTGCCATTGCTATGCTGGACATCTGCTTTATCCTGGTGGCCGTGCCCGAATCGCTTCCGGAAAAGATGAGACCGGCCTCCTGGGGCGCCCCAATCTCATGGGAACAAGCAGACCCCTTTGCTGTGCAAGTGTTTTATCGGTAGGGTGAAGGAGTTTATAGAGATGCATTTTAAAATGTCATCGCGCATAGTTTTGTTACGAACATTTGTCTAAATAGGCCTTCACCGTAGACAGTTTTGGGAAAAGTTCTTGACTTTGCGTTAACCGTGTTTCATGTGTTCCTCTAACAGAGTGCAATAATCCCGGGACCGCCGTTCCTCTTTGGTGCGTGTTCTGTGCTGCTGGCGCTCCTGGTGGCGCTTTTCATTCCCGAACACCCCCATATGGGCACTCGTGCGGGCAGCTGGAAGAAGCACACATCCCCCCACGGCCACCCGCACAGTCCCCACCCACCCGGAGAGGCCAAAGAGCCCCTTCTACAGGACACTAACGTGTGATTGGGAGTTTCGATGTGGCCATTTTGGCCACGCCCCCTATTACGCATTGGGGAAGAAACTGCGCATGGAGGTTATTGTCATTTATTGAAATATAAAGCTAAATCGGAGGCACGGTCAGTTTTGCGCTTAGAGCTCTACCTTCCTGCAGAATTTCATTTAAATACACCTGAACCTGTTCATTAAGGTTTACGGAAATTACAGACAGGAAGGAAAGTCTCCATGATTAAGACTGGGCGTCCCTACTGAATCGCCAATAGAGCACCACTTTTTAAAAGAAATGTATATAGAAGAACATATATTTAACAATGGTTCTGTCCAAAGGCACTATTGCAATGGCTTGTATTTATTCTTTTTATTACTTGTTTTTTGCCTTTTTTTTTTCTTTCTTTTTACATTGCTCTGTTTGGCTGTCTAGTTCTTCATTACCATAGTTCACTCAGGGACATTAACCTGGTCAGGAATGTTTCCGAACACAGTGTGTTCCCCTTTTCAGAAGGGCCTAGCGACAATGTACAAATAACAGGCTTCATTCATGAAACGCAAGCAGAACAAATTGTGTGAATCACAACTATTCACAAGAATTCGCATTGAACAAACTTTTGTAGCTTGTTCGTAAAAATATTTGTTGAAAAATGGTAGAAATTTTTCCCTAAAACTATTTGCAAGAATTTGCGGAGAACAAATTCTTGCAAGTCATTCGTAAAGCCGCTCGTAAGAATTTCAGTTAAACACATTTGTGTGAATTGTTCATAAAATTACTTGCAAGGTTTTGAGTTGAACGAATTTGAGTAATTCGTTCGTAAAACCATTCATAAGAATTTTAGAAGCAAAAAATTATTTGGTTCCTACAACTATTTGCATAAATTTGTTCAACACAAATTGTTGCAAATCTTTCATAAAACCATTCTTAAACATTTTGGATGAATTGCATTTGTGTGAATCGTTCGGAAAACTACTTCGTAAAACCATATGTAAGAATTTGCGCTAAACCAAGTTCTGCAAATTGTTCGTAAAACCATTCATACGAATTCTAGTTGAACAAATTTATGTAAATTGTTGTTCATATAATCATAAGAATTTAAGCAGAGCGATTTTCTTAAGTCGTTTGTAAAACTTTTGGTGAAAATCATAAAATGAGTTGTTTTTGAGGCCCAGTGTCTTTACTGGATGAAGTGGTTTTGCTATAAATGTGCTGCATTCATGAGGTCACGAGTTTGTTTGGGAACATGACAGATAATTTTTACGGATTTCTAATGCTTTGACATGAATGGCCTTAACTGAGAGTTCGGTTTCAGGCTTTGACAAACGAACGTCGCAGTGGAATGATTGTGGTACAGCTTCAAAGTTCCTTTTCCTTTTCGTTTTTTTGCTCATGTTTAAGCTGAAGCCTGTCTTTTTATCACTTAGAATGGTGCCTTTTCCCAGCTTAAATTGTGTTGTTGATGGAAACTGGTGAATTTAAGTGACGCATGAGACTCGAGATCTGCACAACTGAACAGTCTTGTGTAAAATAACAGTAGAGCTGACTCTAGATCAGTAGTGAAAATGAAATGCCTGACGAGTCTTCTGTCTGGATTCGCTTTCGGCCTTGTGTAGAAACATTCTTTTATGAAAAATGTACGTTTACGCGAAACACTTCGCAAATGCCAACTGACATTTGACAAACAGAAAGTGAAATTTGCCAGTGGCCTTTCTATATTTTTTTTGTTTTCATAAAGAATGGCTCATTTTAAGGTTCGACATTTGACCTAATGTATGGATATATTGACAAGACAGGCGAGTTAATCTGAAATATTAGTTGTGTGCTTTGGATATTTATGAGATGATTTCCTGTCAAATATTTCCTTCATCTCAGAATACAGTGTGGCTTTTGTTTTGTTTTTTACGTTCTGTGGTTTTGTTGTGCTGTCTTCATTATAAATTTTAAACATGGTGTATTGTTTTTGACTGAACAATGTAAATATGTCTAAACATATTAAAGTATCTAAACATGCATTTCAATAAAAGTTAAATATTTTGATATATGTGTGATCGTGTTGGTTGTTTTTAAACTTTAAGCTACACAGTAAAAAGGTGAACAATTTTTTCAAACTGCATTTTATTTACGGTTGTCCTAAAATTGAGCTACTGATGAACAAGTAGCCAAACTGCAATCCATGATAAACAGATTACAACGTTCACTGTTAAACCATAAATAGAAAAATATAAATGTACACACTATTAATTATATACAGCTTTACACAGCAAACCAGTCTCACGTTTTGTCATATCAAATCACAAACTCAAATCCTTATATTAACCTTCAAATTGCCAATCATATGAATAGCACTATTTGAGGATATACAATGGCAGCTCTCTGAGTGTTTGGCAAAGGTTCATGTTCAGAGACCGTTCATGCATGGCACAATCAAGTTTAAGACAACGAGAAAACATTTTATAGGCACCACAGACCTAAAGGACCAAACTTTAGCACCATTATTATTGATAAATTAGTCCCACACTAATGCCAAAGTCTCAAGGAATCTCTTTGTAAACGATGGAAACCACAGAATAAAGATGAAAAAAATGTCTATTTCAGAATTTTGACAGTTTATATTTCACAATTCTGTTTTGCTTCCACCACAGAATGAAAAAAGTAACTGACTAATCTCACAATTTTGACTTTTTTCCTCACAAATGTAAGTTATATCTTACAATTTCTCAGAATTGCGAGGGAAAAAAAAGCCCATTCCCACCACAATTTTTTTTTTTAAATTGCAATTCTAAGTCATAATAGCAAGGTATGAACTTCTATTTGACTTCAGTTACATGTTTACAGCTCACAATTCTGCCTTTTTTTTCTGTGGTGAAAATGGGCTTCCATAGTAAGCACGTTGAGAAATGGATTTAAAATAAATGTTTTAATAAATTATTGAATACATTTTAAACAAGAATATCATCTGCATGGACACTTTGCAATGAATTCCCATCTTAGTAGTGGCGCTCACACATTCAACGTAGTGATGAATAGAAGTGCATCTGAACTGCTGTTCGTCATCCTGGGAAATACGCAGAAGCTACGGACGCTGTTGGTTTTGCTCCAGCTGTGTTCAAAGGCTTAGGAACTTCTGTAGATAAAAGATATTCAACATTTAATAAGAAGGTCTAAAATTAAGAATAAATGGGGAAAAGTAGTTTTTGTGGTTTGCCTCTATTTAGATGCATGCTGGGTAGGAGGCCGCGGAGAGGGATGCTGTCATCTCGTCTCTCAAAGTACTTGGAGTCCAGACCAACAGGCTCTCCGCTGTAATGAGCAGAGATACCGGTCAGACCAGAGGCTTTACTTCAGAGAACAGGAAGTAGACGGATTGAAAGAGGAACTCACTTCTCTTTATTGGAGGGTTGGGAGAGTGCAGTGGGACTCAGGTCTGCTGCTGAAGGTTTGGCACTCATAGGGTTAAACTGGACCTAAAAAGAATTCAACAGTGTTTTTTGTCAGACACGCTCATAATTGTGATTGTCAGTGAAAAACACAAAGGCTTTGCTCACACTGACAGCTACAGTTTGATTTTTAGGCACATCAGTCAAATGAGTTCAGTTTTCATAGCAGTATGTATGTGTGTATTTATTTTCAACAAATTGTGGACAATTTTTTAAATATTTTGTGTTTTAATATTTTAACAACATTATGGCGAAAACAATTTTGTACAAAAAAAAATTGGGGTTGAGAATCAACAAGTCAAAATTATGGTAAAAATTCATTAAATATCTTTTTGGAAAATGTGAAAAAAAACAAATTTTTTTTTTGCAAAATTATGGTGAACAAATGTTATTACAATTATATATTTTTGACAATTTGAAAAAAAAAAGTTTCATATTTTCACAAAATAAAGTGAAAATGTAAACTATTTTTGTAAAAATGTGTGTGTGTGTGTGTGGGGGGGGTTAATTTTCACAAAATAAAAAAAAACATATTTTGGGACAATTTGGAAAAATTATGGTGATTTAATGAAATTATGGTGACATCTTTTATAAAAAAATTTTTTTTTTTTAGAAAATGTGGAAATTTAATATTTTCACAAAATTATGGTAACAATGTTATAAAAAATGTTATGCTTAGAAAATTTGGAAAAATATGTTTTTTAAAATATTTTCACAAAAGTATGGTGAACAAATGTTATAAAAAATATTTTTGGAAAATTTGTGATGTTTTCACAAAATCTATTGATAAATCTTCTACTTTTGGAAAATGAAAAAAAAAAATTCAGAAAATTATGGTGAAAAAAAAAGAAGAAAAAAAAAGGTTAAATGTAAAAAAAAAAATATTTTAATTGTTATTTTAAATATTTTCCGAAAATTATGGTAAAATATATATTTTTCATAATGTACATTTCCAAAAATTACATTTTTAGGAAATTCAGTCCAGAATATTTTCTCAAGTAGATTTTTGGGGCACTACATGTATTAAACATTGTTCAGCACCAGAGCGAGACACCATAATCGACACAAGCAGCCAAAACACCAGTTTTCCATCTGCTCCTGCCACAATCTACTGTCTATAATACAGGGGTTAAAGCAAAAAAAAATCCTGAGCCTGAACCTTTTTCTGGGGGTTGCAACAGTGGTATTAATTTGTTACTTTTTCAAAATCATTGATATATTATTAATAACAACAACCACTTGTATTTTTCTCTTATTATTTTCATCAACAATATGGTTTAGTAATTAAAATCATTTAATTATTGTCCGTGCAGAGGCTATTCCGTTTTATTGATCTATGGCGCATTCATTTTGATTCTTTACACGTGTAATGATGTCCAGTGACTTGTTTGCATTATTTCTGCATTATTTTATTTATTTGTAAGACTTTTTTATGACTAAATTTGGTAATGGGAGAGTAAAATTATTTTTTAAACGTACACCGTTCAAACTAGGCTGCTTATGTTGAAGTGTTTGGGATGTGGCTTTTAATGATGAGACCTTTTTTGTAATCAGGCTCTCAAAAAGTATATAACAATTTGGATATAGATTTATCGGCCAACATATCGGTTATCGGCTTTCAAAAATAAAGAATAATCGGTTATCGGTATCGGCCAAAATTTTCATATCGGTGCATCCCTACTAACTAGTAACATATCTGCCATTGACATTAGCCCTTGACAGTCTCAAACTACAGATTATGATGGGATATTTGATATTTGAAACAGAAATACCAAGAAAGCTTACTCACTACAATATGGTACAAACACATGTAACATTTAGGATGCTTTTGATATCAAGTTTTGCTGGTTAGCTTTGTCCTTGATCGTACAAGATGACCTACAATCTAAAACATGACATTTCTGAAATTGTTTTGTTCAAAATAAATAATGGTCAATTAAATACTAGGAAATGAATATAAAATAGGAAATATACAAAGACAGTTTACTCCAGAAAACTACAGTTCAGATCGGTTAACAACAACAAAAACATTAAAATGGTCCAAGAACTGGTAACTTAAACAGGGTTCGTACAGATACTGCAAAATAAAATTCCTGGACTTGCACTTCTTTTTTGGTTTTCAAGGACTAAAATCAGATCTCACTTATTAATCAATATTGTTATTATCTTTCAAATTCTAATAAATAAACTAATAAAACAAAATGGTACAAATAAAGTGCAGCACATGCAAAGAATGCAATGACTGTGGCAACTTTAATATTTGAAAGGATACTATGGCAAAGTTATCGCTTTCCTTATTCAAAAATTAATATATGATTGACCTGAAGAATGAAAGCTATGTCGTACACTTGGAATATTATGAGCTTTTTCACGCTCTTAGACACTAGGGGTGTGACAATACACTTAGCTCACTAGGTGAGACAAAATGCAGATACTTAGTTCATTAGAACGAGACACATCTTTTAATACTTAAAAAAAAAAATAATAATTCAAATGACAAAATATGTCTTTTTATCACAAAAAGTAAACCAATGCAGTTGTATTTTGAAATGTTTTAACTAATCTAGTGCTTAACTAATGATTATTTTGCTAATCAAGTAATCTGATTATTTTGACAACGGAGTAATCTGATATTTTTTAGTAATACAAATAGAACTAAGTGGAAAAATAGGCTTTAATATGACTATTTATAAATAAAGTAACGATGAGGCAATAATAATTGGCCTCAAATACAGTATCAAAACCAAGTACATGGTTTTATTAAACAACACTGTTAAATACACAATGTAATGCCTATATTATAACAAATACCTGCAGAGGGTGCCAACGGCCTGGTGAGGTTTCATGTGAGTCAACGACATTTAAATTCATTTAATTTTAATATTTGGCCACATGCAAAGTCAGAAACATTTATTTTGAAATCGCGATGTACAATAAATCGCATATTTAGAAATATGTTGATGCATTCTCCTGTGTTGGCATAGGTTTAAATGATTTACGTTACAAATCAAGTGAGTTTTCCCAGATGAACGCTAAGCAACCCAAACTCACCGCATATGCAGAGGAAGAGTTTAGCCCCTTTCACACATACAGTCTTTCCTGGCAAGAGATCATGTGTGAACAGGACCTTTTCAAAAATACAGGTAAGTGCATTCTGGCAATCATATCGTTCTTATGGAGATGACGTGATTACTCTGAGCTGTTTACAAAGCTCCGCTGCTTTTTTAATAGCTTTTCTATGTAAATATAGATTACGCTAGATGGAAATCTTTGACCATTGCGCCTCGCAGCTTTTTCAACGTGTCGCGCTCGAGACCCAGGCTTCTTTTTCATTCATCAGCTGGGTGTCTCTGCAATTGGAAACTATTATACGCGTCTCGTGTTTATAAGAGCAAAAACTTCTGATTGGCTAGTAATGTTAGTTTGGTTGAGAGTGAAAGCTGTGTTCCTCTCATACATTGGTAGGCGGACTCATGAACTAGAACATGATATCAACAAGTGTTTTTAAACGTAGGACGACTATCTTTTTTTCCCCTGCAGCCAAACGCTGCACGCCCTGTATAATACAAATGTTAATTGCCAAAAATGTTGTTATAGCAACTGCAGAAGATAAAACACTACAGATCTGATTAAATACATAAATTGATACAGAAAAAAAAAAGTGGACACAGTAATTAAGTTTTGAAAAAGAAATTAGAGAATTGTGTTCAGTGTGAGCAGAGACTACAATAGAGACATGCAAACTATAGAAAAAAAACTAATAAAAGCAGGAAAGAAAAGAAGACATGAGAGATAAAAGGAGGAGATAAGGCCTGCCTTTGGTCCAGACGTCTGATTGTGCACTGACAGGACAGAGCGAGGTCCTGAGCTCACACAGGAAAAAGGAAGAGGATATTTGGAGTTTATCGTAGAGGTGATGGGGAAACCCTGTCCCAAAGACAAGGGGAAACCTTTGCTATCCAGCTAGAGAAGACAAGAACAGCTTCATCACTTCAAAAGACAAGTCCAATCTGACATGCAAACAATCAAACTGATCGCTACGGTTTGATTTCCTGCTACATCTATAGACAAAAACCTGTTTGGCAGATTTTATGCTAGACTTTCAGTGACAGATGAATTACCATATTGTGAGGAACACTTCCTGTTCTCAGACCTGCTGCAGGAGTCTCAAACATTCCTAAAGTCTCCTGCTTCCGAGAGAGCTGGTTCTCATTCAGCTGCTTGTTTAGCCAAGTTATTACTGAAGAACATGAAGGCAGAAAATGTCTTGAAAATGTTTCAATTAAACAGGATTTTAATGGAATATTTTATATATATATATACAGTGGGTACGGAAAGTATTCAGACCCCCTTAAATTTTTCACTCTGTTATATTGCAGCCATTTGCTAAAATCATTATATATATATATATATATATATATATATATATATATAATAAGAATATAGAAATTTAAATAAACAGAAAACCTAATAAAGAGATAAAAATAAATTAATGTAAATTGTGAAATGTAAATTATATAAATTAAAACAAAAGTACAATAAACATAATATAAATAAAAAGTAGAAAAATCATGTAAAATCTTGATAAAGAAAAATAAATAAAAAATGCATAAAAAACTAAAATATATATGTATATAAATAACAAAGAAAAAAAAAAGACAACTAAACAAATAAATAGACAAAGATGGAGTGAATAAATAAAAGCACCCACCATTCTCATTGGTTTTTAACACTTCCCTGCTCTCGTCCAGTTTCTGAACTGTAGCTTCGAATTGTTCCTTTAATTTCATTACCTAAAGCAAAAGAAAATGTTGATAAAAAGAAGAATTCCTCAAACAGGCATTTGTTGGCAGCAGTAGGTACCTCTTCCTCTTTCTGTCGGAGCTGTTGTTGGGTGTCCTGCAGCTCTCGCTGCCCCCGCTGCAGTTTCTCTGTAGTTTCCTGCAGGATCTTTTCTTGAGACACCGTCACTGTGTTCTTCACCTTGATCTTCCCCATCAGCGCCTTCAGATCCCCCTGGAGCTTCTTGATGATGCCGTTCGCCTGCATTGAGAAATTATGTCTGTGAGACGTGTTCAACTGGACTATAGAAATAACTTACTTTTAACATCGACGCAAACCTTGATGAGCTCCTCCGACAGGGACTTTACCGTGGCCTCCAACTTGGTGATTTGAACTTGCTTACTTTCAACGTTTCCTTCGACAGAATTCTAGCAAAGATACAAGTAAAAAAATAAATACATAAAGTGACATCCATGTCATATTTCATCCCAATATTAAAAGAAAATTATACTTAAATACACACACTCACTAATGATAATATTTTTGTCATTACTCTGATAATTAAATAGTATCAAATATATTTAATTTAAAATATGTAAAATCAAATAAATTTTATTTAATCAAATTTTTAAAAGTAGATCATATATACTACATATTTGAAAAATACTATTATATATAGCATTACTGAGAATTAAAAATGATAAAATATATAGACGGAAAAAGAAACATATAGAAAAATCTCACACACACAAATATACAGGTACATCTCAAAAAATGTGAATATCGCCCAGGTTGCTTTGATAGCGGCCTTCAGGTCATCTGCATTGTTGGGTCTGGTGTCTCTCATCTTCCTCTTGACAATACCCCATATATTCTCTATGGGGTTCAGGTCAGGCGAGTTTGCTGGCCAAGCAAGCACAGCAACACCATGCTCATTGAACCAGCTTTTGGTACCTTTGGCAATTTGAGCAGGTGCCAAGTCCTGCTGGACGAAATATTTCAGTCTATGTGTAATGAATCTATATAATATATGGGTTTCACTTTCTGAAATGAGTGACAAAAAATATTGACCTTTTTCATGATATTCAAATTTTTTGAGATGTACCTGTATACACTAGGCATGTGACGGTATCAAATTTTCATGTTGTGATAATTGCTACAGCTTTAATCACGGTATACCATAGTGATGCATGGATTGCATGGAATTTTCATGTTGTGATAATTGCTACAGCTTTAATCACGGTATACCGTAGTGATGCATGGATGAGCTAAAACGTCACCCGAATCCACAGCTTCAAATAAATTATCCACCCGCCAACCGCCCGCACCTATACTTTTCTGATTTAGATAACCACACCCGATCGTCACATTCAGGGTTCGTACGGTCATGAAAAACCTGGAAAAGTCATGGAATTTTAAAACAGCAATTTCAAGGCCTGGAAAAGTTTTGGAAAAATAAATAAAACCAGAAAGTTTTGGAAAAGTCATGGAAATCTATTTCACTATTCTCTGTATAATAGAATTATGTTTAATCAGGTCCTGAAATTGGATGCAGGATTGCGCATATATCGCATTAGCCGACTTTAAAATGATGGAATTTGCTGCAAAATATTTATTCAATATAGCGTGTAGGTTAGATGAGTAAATAAATCCACACAAACCATCAGATGAAAACAGCGTGAGTGATTCAGCTGTACCGCGTCTTCTCTCTTTGACTTTCTCTTCACATCAGCACATCTAGATTTGCGATATAAGACTTCAGTTCGCGTTTCCGGACAGTTGACAGGATTGTCACTTGCCTAATCGGTCATTGTTGCATCGTCACAAAAATGTATTATTTTCACGTCTTTTTAAGTAATTCGGTACTCGCGCTCTCCAGAGGCGCTTTTCTGTGCGCTCACAGTCACATCCAAAGTGGTCATCCTCGCGAGTATCCTCATAAGCGCTGTCGGTTTTGTCTTAAGTTCATGTAAACAGTTGCGAAAGAAAACGCATGAGTATCAGTATTGGATCCGTGAAATAGGTCTTTTGACAGGAGCCTAATAAAGCTGTGCCGTCTGTCATTAATGTTAATCAAACAACAAAAGAGAGAAAATCCCTCACTGCTCTCGACTAAATGTTTTGTTGAATAACTTTAATGTTAATTTACAGTTTATTCAATTTCTGTAGCCTATTTAAAACACGTTCATATTTTAGAAAATGTAGTTAATATTTGCATCATTAATGATTTATCTTATCCACCCGCAAATAATCAGAATGCATTTTTTATAAATGCATATAATCGCCATCCGCGCATCACTAGTATACGGTAAAGTGGACATAATACAGTATAACAGGTTTAATAACATTCTTTTTCCTGTAACAAAAAGTATTGAACATTTAAATACATTACAGCAATACACAAAAATGTTAAAGTAAACAAATGTTCACAAATCAGAAAAGTATTTTTAAAATGGTTTTAAAAATCTGAATAATTTGTAATAATTATTCACGGTATTATGAAGTGCTCACGATAACAATACCGTGCATGTTCATTATCGTGATATATCGTATTACCGAATACCAGCACGCCTAATATACACACACTACATTAATGAGAATCAAAAATTAAATATATAGATAGAAAATAAAATTAAATATTTAATAAAGGATTTTATATATATATATATATATATATATATATATATATATATATATATATATATATATATATATATATATATATATAAATTTTTTTTGCATAATGCTAATGAGAATTGTGGGCAATGCGCTCACCTTCTGCTGCTGTGTGGCCTCCAGCACTTCTTTGGTCCGCAGCACGAGCTGCTCTTTATCTTTGATCTCCTGCTCAAAGACGGCCACTCGCATCTGCAGCTGGTTGACGAGACGTTCTTTCTCGTGGCATTCGGTGTCGAGGGTGCTGTTCTCTCTCCTCAACGACAGAACCTGCTGCTTTGACCTCTGACACTCCTGGACAAAGACACAAAGTTAAAACATCAGATGTTCCTTTTGATTTCCAGACCACATCCTTCTGGATAAATCTCACACCTCTTCCAGGCTGGCCAGTTTGGCTTTAAGGTCTCGAATGGTGGAGTCGCTCTTGTATTTCTTGTCAATGAGCTCCCTGTTGGCCGTTTCCAGCTCAGAGGCTTTGGTTTGGAGCTGCTGGGTGCTTCTGTGATGAGATGACTCAAGTTCCTGCCGCAGCTGTTCGTTCTGCTGCTGCAGACGAGCTTGTATCTATTAAATACAGTAAATGAAATAAGATTTTAGAACTTTAGCTTTCTGGGCCTGATATTTTTTAGTTGGTTCACAAAAATGTTTTATTCATTTATTAACTAGAAATTAATAAAAAAAATAACTAAAAAATAAAACAAATAAAAGAAATATAAGTAAAAACAAACAAAAATATAAATACATAAAAATCAAAAGAAAAATTTGATAAAGCTAAAAATAAAATGAATAGAACTATGAAAAATGTAATAAAATGATACATTTAAATATAAATAACTAACAAAAAAAAAATAAAAGATAAAGCAAATAAATATAAATAAAAATAAGAAAATAAAAACTATATAAAGATATAAATATAAAGTAAAAAATAAAAAGATAGATAAGCAAATATAAATATATAAAATAAATAACCAAATGAATTAACTAATTTATTATTAACTTATTTAATTGTTTAAATACTTGAACATTTCTAGAAAATTTCTAATGAATTCAACACTGAAATGCACGTTAGGTTACCTCCAGAGCTTTTTCACGCTCAGCTGTGAAATCTTGCATGTGTCTGCTGGACAGAGAGGTCGTTTGAGATGTCCATTCAGATCGGAGCTTGTCCAATTCTCGACTTTTCTCAGACAGTGTCTAGAGGATGAACCAATTGGATGAAGTGATTATTTTCATATATATATATACACAATATTGTGCAAAAGGCAAATTAGTATGGTCTAAAAAAGAACCAAAAAGAAAGGTTAAGTCATTTAAAAAGGTTTAAGTCTGTTATTTCTATCTTTTGCAGTAGTGTGCCAGTAGAAAATATCAGTTTACATTTGCAATAGGGCTGGGAGATATGGGAAAAAAAATAAAACCTTGATTTTTTTCAGAACGTTTGACTTCTCGACTTTTCTCAGACAGTGTCTAGAGGATGAACCAATTGGATGAAGTGATTATTTTCATATATATATATATATATATATACACACACAATATTGTGCAAAAGGCAAATTAGTATTGTCACCAAAAAGAAAGGTTAAGTCATTTAAAAAGGTTTAAGTCTGTTATTTCTATCTTTTGCAGTAGTGTGCCAGTAGAAAATATCAGTTTACATTTCCAATAGGGCTGGGAGATATGGGAAAGGTTTAAGTCTGTTATTTCTATCTTTTGCAGTAGTGTGCCAGTAGAAAATATCAGTTTACATTTGCAATAGGGCTGGGAGATATGGGAAAAAAAATAAAACCTTGATTTTTTTCAGAACGTTTGACCAATTCTTGATTTTTTCACGCAGACTTATAAGTGCATTACTGCGACCTCAAGCGCATTCTGTGTGAATGGCACCTTCTGGTCCTTCACAGAGGTGAGTGGTTAATCACGTGCGCCGACATGCGGTCGGATCATTCTTTTCTCTTTATTGTTAACATTGGCATATTGTCAAAGTGTCTAATTCTAACGTTTGGTAATATTTCTATTCAAAAATCGTGATTCCTCGATTTATAAAAAATAAAATCGTGGCAAAACATTACATTCAAATTAATCTATAAAATCGGAAAAATCGCCTAATTTCCAAACATTCCTTTTGCCATTAATTGTAATAATCCAGTGAGATTTTTGTTTGCTCGAGCAGTCTGACAGCAGCCAGTGCTCCACACAGAGATCTGATCTCATCATCATCCAGTCCGTCTGGAATGACGTGAAGAAACTGAGACAGACTAAATCCAGAAGAACTGTGGCAACGTCTCCAAGAAGCTTCAAGAAACCTTCTACCTGACAAAAACTATGCACAAGTGTACAGAGGACAAAAGCTTTTGTAAATGCAAAGGTTGGTCACACCAAATGTTGGTTTGTTTTAATTAATAGAAGTTAATTGAAAATCTATTTATGGCATTATAAATGTAAAGAAAGAAAATCTATTCATGACATTATATTTGAAAGCATCCTCAATTTACAGCATGTTCACACAAGTGCCTAAAACTTTTCACAGTACTGTAGCTTTGCAGGAAGGTTTCTTGAAGCGTCTTGGAGACGTTGCCTCAGTTTTTGTGGATTTAGTCTGCCTCAGTTTTTTCTGTTTCTTCATGTCATTCCAGACAGACTTGGAAGATGATGAGATCTGGGACCGTATTCACGAAATATCTTAAGAATCTTAAAAATAATGGGCAGTCAGTCCTAATTTTAGGACCCTAAATTTTTGCTCTAGAAGTATTTAATAAAGGGTTTTAATGCTAAAATCATTATACAATCATTATAAATCTCTGACAGAGACCATCAGCCTCTAAAACCAATTTTTGGGTGAAGATACTAATGGTTAAAACACTTTTGCACGGTAGTGTGTGTTATATATATATATATATATATATATATATATATATATATATATATATATATATATATATATATATATACACACACACACACACACACACACACACACACACACACACACACATCTTGAATCTTGAATGTGACTTACTTGCTGCGCATAATTTAGCTGTCTTGTCAGATCTTCCTCAGTCTTTCTCAACTTCTGTTCCAACTGCTGCTTTTCCTCCTGTAAAAAAACAAAGATGTATTAAAGATTCATTCATTAAAAACAAGTAGAATTAAAACATATTATATATTCCCTTTGTAGTCCCAAGTCTGTGATGATGAGCTTCACCTTTACAGTGGACAGACATGTGGCCAGATACTTCTTAATATCCGTATCAGATCCCGGCAGCAGTTTCAGAGAGAGATGCGTGAGGTGTTTAAAAGCGTTCGTCTCCACAATGTTAAGGTCTGAAGGACTGCGATCGAACGCTGACGAAGCTGATGTGAGCTGCAACAGAAACCTGAACACAAACAGACAGAAACGGTTCTCACGACCAATACCCATTAACAGGAGATATAACAGCAATAATATCCAGACAATCTCTCACCGTGGGTTTCCTTTGTCCTGTTCAGAGATGCACTGCTCAAGCAAGTCTATAAATTTCTGTGGGAATGATGTGAAGTCTATTAAAAGCCCTTGTTGTACTTTTAAGCTGTGAAGGAAAGCGAAAATGATTATTACGCTGAAAAGTGCACATTTAAGTAAAATATTATGATCAATATTATACAAAAAAGGCATGGTCAGATCACAATACCTCTGAAAATCTTCCTCTGATATGACAAGGTTGTATAAAAAGTAAAAATCAGAATCATCCGTCAGCCGTACAACCAAATCCTGTTGATAAAAACAAAAAGAAAGTCAAAACAGCACAAAAACATTCGTTAAATACATAACTAATGCCGTATAAATGATAATTTCTCACCTTTCTATGGACAGGATTTGATGATGCTTGTAGTTCAATACTGATACGAATGACTGAACGTCTGTAATTAAAATAACATCATAAATAATCACATTTAGACCATTACTAGCCTCCAAAAACAAAACACTGTAACATATAAAACAATTAATGAATTAATATGCCCAAAACACACATTTAGGTCATATTTATGTTTGAAATACATACATATATACAACCGCTTTTACCTCTCATCGGTATCTCTATTCTTCACAAGCACCTGTAACCTCTTGTTAAAAAGTAATTCCGTCATTTCGAGTTCGTATAATAATTCCCAAAGCGATATTAATCATAAAAATCGCTGTTTATTCGAGTTTTTGACGCTGGTGAATGAATCATTTGCTGATTTGTTTTCTCGCGCTTCGCTCCCGCGTTTGTCCGTTTCTCACCGGATGTACCGAACGCCTCAACCTAATCACGCGTATGATCTTATTTCAGCATGTTTGTGTTTTTAACAATATTTAAAAGAAATATAAAGCTTTAAAATCGCGTTTAAGATCTATCTGTGCGTGTTTAAGGATAATACAATTAAATATATTTTTCTGTCAGGGTTCACCGGCGCGTGTTGTGATTGGTCGAGAGGCAGGCGTCAAACGTCAACGCAGAGTGGGCGGGGCGTACAGGAGTTTTGAACATGGCGGTGAGTAGCGCAAAGGTTTCCTCACCGTTCACTTTATAAACGCTTCTATGAACGCATGGCGTTTACAAACAAATAAACACGCAAATGTTTTGTGGGCTCTTAAATCTCAAATTTTCCACACTAGGGCCTGCTGGTTATTGTAATATTGTGATATATTGTGTTGTGTATTATTGCGCTAAGCTACATTGCCTGATATATTATACAGGCCTGTAATATATTGTATAATCCATAATCTTGATTTTCAGGATAAAGAGAAGAAAAAGAAGGAGAGTATTTTTGATTTGTCGAAATACATCGACAAACATATAAGAGTAAAGTTCCAAGGAGGTCGTGAAGGTGAGACAGTTGCTTTATAATTAATAAATAATAAAATTTAAATAATATTATAACATTATATTATGCTTAATTAAATGACATTGAATTTAACATTCATTGTTTCCTATTTTCAGCAAGTGGAGTTTTAAAAGGCTTCGACCCGCTGTTGAATCTTGTGTTGGATGGCACCATTGAATACATGCGAGGTAACATCTCCAGACCGATTGTAAAATTAATAAAAAAAAATAAGATATTTCATTTTGAAATGCATTTTTAGTTTTTTTTTATTTATCTTATGTTTTATTTTAATTCTAAGTTATTTTTTTTATTCTAATCAAACGGTTAATATGATTAAAGTTTTTATATTTGTATTTATTTTAATACATATTTTTTGCATTTTTATTCAGAATCGTTGTGCGTGATTCCTCATCACATCCTTTTTACGCAGATCCTGATGATCAGTATAAGCTGACCGAAGACACCAGGCAGCTCGGTCTGGTTGTGTGTCGAGGGACGTCCGTTGTGCTGATCTGTCCACAGGACGGGATGGAGGCCATTCCGAACCCTTTCATTCAACAGCAGGATGGATAATATTCAGCTGTGCTTTTTTCTTCTTCTTGCATTGTGTAGATGTCTGGTGAAGAAAATACATGGTTTTTGTTAGGTCTGAAATCATGAAAAATACATTTTGTATTTAGACTCAGGATAAGTGTTTTTGGTTGGTTTTGTTTCTGTTGTTTATGAAACTCACATTTGTTTGTGTGGTTTGAATTATAAGGCATGTTTTCTGTTCATGAAAATGGGTGCGTAATGTTGCCCTGGTTCTTTAAGTGTCGTTTCATTCATTTGGACATTAATAAACATCTGGGATGTAACATTTCTAAATTAAGCAAAAACAAAGATGCCTGTACCTCGAAGGGGGTGGATCCCACAGGATTACCTTTTCAGAAGGCTTTTGTACACACACAAACAGTCGGGACGTTTAGGAAGCTTTCAGAGAACGTCTTTGTATAATCTAAATGGAAACTGTATTTTGAAGGTCTTCGGTTCTGAGAAGCCTTGAGAAAACATCTGTGTTTACTTTTGTGGTGTTGTCTCTGTTTTACACTCACAAAACCAATTACTAAGATTAAAGACTCCGTTATGGACCCTTGCCTGTTTGGGAGAATGCTTTTCCTACTTTTGTTGAGAACATACATTTTATAAAGGAATTTTAAACCCAAACGTGAACGTTTACACACCCTCGGGCCATCCAAGATGTAGATGAGTGTTTCTTTATCAGAACAGATTTGGAGAAATCACTTGCTCAGCAATGGATGCTCTGCAGTGAATGGGTGCCGTCAGAATGAGAGTCAAACAGCTGATAAAAACATCACAATAAGTCCATCAATTAACATTTTGTGTAGTGGAAAAACTGTTTAAGAAACAAATCCATCTTTATGATGTTTTAACTTTAAACCATCACTTCTTCCTCCAGTCAAAAAGTCCATCTCTTGTTGTCCTCTCGCATCAATATCCACCAACATAATTGTTTAGTTTCGGACAGTTTTTGCTTGTAAACAGTGCTCTTACATATTTCTCTCCTGATTCAGACAAGGTGACTTTTTCACTGAAGAAAGCATGGATAAAGGACTCGAATGTTACCTGGAAGCAACGGTTTGAAGTTAAAAACATCATGATGAATTTGTTTCTTACAAACTCAGTTTTTCTCTTCACAAGACATTAACTGATGGACTGGAGTGGTGTGGATTATTGTGATGTTTTATCAGCTGTTTGGACTCATTCTGACGGCACCCATTCACCACAGAGGATCCATTGGTGAACAAGTGATGTAAAGCTACATTTCTGCCAATCTGTTCTCATGAAGAAACAAACTCGTCTATATCTTAGATGATTTGAGGGTGAGTAAATGTTCTTTTTTGGGTGAACAGTTTCTTTAAAGTATAACAGCAGAACTACTCTCACATACACACAATCATGTTTTACTATAACTTTCACTAAAAGCTTGGAAACAAGGGTTTTTCTACCAAGAAGATAGTTTTTTGATGGATATTAGATTGAGATTAGCCATTCATGCTTCTTAGCACAGCCACAAAGCCCTGTTTGTAACCTTTCAGGATTGATTTTAGGTGGGAAACAACATGTACATCAATATACTAGTGAGATCCAGTATAGTTTCCACTCTGATATTAATGCAATACGTATGCGGTAATTGAGATTTGTTGGTTCCTGCATTTGTGATGGCAGTTTTCTAGCAGTTATGAATGAAAGACTCAGTGTGTCTTGCCTCACTGGTGCTCTTTTGAGCAGATTTTATCAGTGCGCACTGGCACCCAAGTCTGGGCTTTATTGGGTAACACAGTTATAGTGGTTCAGGGTCTGTTAACTGATGGCTAACTTTAGAGGGGTCTGTAAGAGGAGCTGCTGTCTGAAGCCACGCCAACTCTTAATACTATTCCAGGTCAGATGTCGTCTGAGGAGCGGTGCATTTTGCACAGCAGATTAAACCTATGAGGTAAAAAATTGAGAACTATATATACACGAAACTATAACAATATAATAAACAAAAAAAATCTAAATAAAGATGAACAGAAATTGAAAAATTTATTTGTCAGCTTAAATACATTACACAAGCTAATATATATATATATGGGAGAATATAGCAATATATAATAAAATAGAATAAGAAATATGAAAAATAGATAACATATAGACAGGTATACTAGAAGATAATAAAGAAAATATATATACAAAATATCACAAATATAAGAAACTATAAAACAAATCTTAATAAAAATGAACAGATACAAACAAAAAATTTAATTGGAGAAACAGATTTATCACCTAAAATACATTCTACAAGATGGGAAAATATATCAATATATAATAAAATAGAATATAAGAAAACAGGATATAAGTAATATAAAAAGATACAAAATAAAGACTTAAACCGGTACAAAAGAAGATGTAAACGAAAAATTACATAAAGCATTTTAGCCGCTTAGATGGATGGATGGATGGATGGTAGATAGATATATAGATAGACAGATAGATAGATAAACACTATTTGCAGTATAACCTTTTTTTTTTTTTACTATTTAACCCCTCCCAAGTACAACAGTCTATTGTTTCTTTAAACCCCTTAAAAGTCTCACAAAGACCAAATAACATTGTGAAAAATAATTGAGGATTTTGTTTAACACAATAGTTTTGTGTGGACGACACGAGATCCCGCCCTCACCTGTGCGAAGCCCCGCCCATTGGTGAGTCTAGCTAGCGCATAACAGGGCTGCATTCTATATAGTCTCCAAACGTATCGTGCGGTTTATTCGGACGTCAACGTAAAGCTCAGATGCCTCAGTGACCAGATGCTGTCTGAAACGGTGAGTAACGATCTATTTAACACTAGTTAACTAGTTATTCTTCACAGATGTATGTCAGAACTTTTAATTATGTTAAAAACGAGAATAATATTTGATTGCATTATGTAATTGTTTTATTTGTTGCATTATTTTTTATTATAGCTATTTTATATTTGGTACCATTGCATTATTATTATTATTATTTTGCCATTTAAGATTTAAATTTATAGTCAATGAGATGTTGTGACCTGAAATATTAAGTGTATGTTTGTTATATATTACATTTTTCTTCTTTAATTTCAAATATTTTATTTCCATTTTACTTTATTATATTTTACATTTAATTGGAATATATTGTCTTTCCAAGTTGTATGCCAAAAACTGCCATTTTATTTGATACTGTTGCTTTATTGTTGGCAAGCATGAAAATAAGTGTTTTAATTGGCATTTATCGTCAATACAACCTTTTGGGGGGGATTGTTTTGGCATTTACAAGCCTGAAGTGAAAAGTAATTATATCAATATATTCTGGAACATCAGGCTTCATATTTCTGTGCTGTAACATTTCCGACCTAATAGAGGTTTGTTTTGGCTTCTCGGAACCACTCCTAGTATTGTATCATTCTATGGCCGGTGAAATAATACTATGGCATCCCACGAGATGATTTGTATGTATTTCTTACCTCCATGTGTTTTACAGTTTGGAAAACACAAGGTTTTTTCCCGGTTGTGTTGCATGTCTTTGTATAGACTGAAATGGAGAAGAAAGACTTGAATAAGTGGCCCGAGGGTGATCCACGGCCAGCTTACCTCTCCACTTGCAAATGTATGACTTTAGCTGCCATATTGATTCTTCTCATCATTGGGGCTGCTGTGGGTTTTATGACAGGTAAACTCAATGTATCCTTTTTATAGTCATTTGTTCAAAGAATCAAAATATTTTTTGATACTGATGGAAACCAGCCTTGTTTTCCCTGTTTAGCTTACTTAATACAAGAGGAACATTATTTCATGGAGACAGTGGAATTGCAAGGGCTCAGTTATGATCCAGATCTGCGTGATAAAACATCAGGATTCTATGTAGTTCTGACTGCAACTCTGAAAGAAAAGGTACGACCAGAAGACATGAATATTAGTGTGCACGATTTATTCGTTTTTTCAAAACAATATGTCAAAAAGGGTTTTAACAAACTGAGGTCCGCAGCTGTCTTCACTATTTTACAGATCAGGAATATCTTTAGCAGCTCTGCAGTAGCAAGTCACTTTACTGACTGCCAGATAGTTGCATATGGGTAGGTACATTGCTTACATGCTATGTTTTAACATAAAATTTGCTGAAACTGTATACTCACCGTTAGACCATCTAACATGTAGATGAGTTTGTTTCTTCATCAGAACAGATTTGGAGAAATGTAGCATTACATCATTACACCAATGGATCTTCTGCAGTGAATGGGTGCTGTCAGAATAAGAGTCCAAATGGCTGATAAAAACATCATCAATCTGCCATCACAATTTAACTAGAGGAAGTGTTATTATACATTAGGGGCTCTTATTTTGTCCAGAGCGATGATTCAAAATTAAAAAGCTTTAATGATGATTTGTTTCCCACAAACACGCAGCTTTTCACTTCATAAGACATTAACTGATGGACTGGAGTGGTGTGGATTATTGTGATGTTTTTATCAGCTGTTTGGACTCTCATTCTGACGGCACCCATTCACTGCAGAGGATCCATTGGTGAGCAAGTGATGTAATGCTAAATATCTCCAAATCGGTTATGAAGAAGCAACTCATATAATCTTTGATGGCCTGAGGGTAAGTAAATTATCAGAAAATATTGGGGTGAAATATTCCTTTCATTGAATTATGGTATTTGATTAAGAGTCTGTGACATCTTTCAGGAATGCCAACACAAATGTTTTGACAACTCTACATTTGGTCTTCCGGATCTCTCAAGTCCAGGGGTTTACAGAGAGTTTTGTTCAAGACCTCCTCCGCACTGGATTGAAGGTGCCCATCGTTGTCCCAGATTATGGAGAAATCAGTAGCATCATCCTTCTTGGTATGCCAGTTTCCTATTTTTAAAAAAAATTCAATAATAGTGTAATTTTGTTATTATTTAAAAGCTGCTTGTGATGGGCTTTGGTTCATCATGTGACTTTCTCATCACCACCTGCATTTGGTGGTTATCAGTGTATTACAAAGGTACAAAACAGATTTCAGTACTTCAATAGGTTGGTATATTAACATTATATCAGTTAATGAAATGACGGTATTTAACTGTAAATTTAAGTTAAAACCGTAAAACCTAAAACGTCGCTACTGTATTTTTACGGTAAAATTCCGGCAACCACAGCTGCCTAATTTTACGGATTTTTTTTTTTTTACAGTGTAGCTGTTAGTTTCCTTCTTGTACGTTTAAGAACTCATTTTTGCCTTAAGTGAAGGACATTTGACATTTTAGTATCAAAAGAGTTTAAAGGAGTGGAACATGTATTTATAGTGGTACTTGTTAAGGCAAACAACACAATTACCAGGGGTTAGTGATTTGAACAAACCACAAATCCTTAACGTACATAATATTGCTAAAGATGTGAATGTTACCTCAAATTGTGAAGCATAATGAGACAATGTGTGCCATTAAGCTATCTATGGATTTCAGACTGATGGACAGCAATACTGGCAAAATAAATAAATCAAGACTTAACTATAAACCAACCAGAAAAACCTAGAAATCACATAAAATACCCTTGGAAATGCATAGAAACATGCTAACAGCACTAAAAATATATTAGCATCCAAAGAACCCTATGTGGTGGCGAGTTGCACACTCACATTGTCTTCAGAAAAATCTAGCTTATTTTATGTTCTTTGATTGTTAACCATTGTTTTTCTTATAGCCTGTGGAACACGTCCAGCCATGGCTAACCGTGTTGTGGGTGGTGAAAACGCCCGTCATGGGGAGCTTCCCTGGCAGGTCAGTCTCAGACTGCGTGGCCACCATACCTGTGGCGCATCCATCGTCAACAATCGCTGGCTCGTCAGTGCTGCCCATTGTTTTGAAATGTGAGGAATCTTTCTTGTAAAATCT
>NW_015505342.1:972389-989831 GCF_001515645.1 Sinocyclocheilus grahami | reverse complement strand
GCTGCCCATTGTTTTGAAATGTGAGGAATCTTTCTTGTAAAATCTTTATCACCCCCTCACTAGGCACGAATGTATATCTAAATATGTCTTCCTTATATACCAAAGAGAAAACGATCCAAAAGATTGGACAGCTCTTGTGGGAGCCAATCTAGTCAGTGGAGAGGAGGACAAAGCCACCACAGTAAACATCAAGTCCCTGGTTCTCTCTCCAAGCTACGATCCCATGACTACTGACAGTGATGTGACCGTGCTGGAGTTGGAAACGCCCTTGACGTTCAGCCCTTATGTTCAGCCAGTCTGTATCCCATCATCCTCTCATATTTTCAGTGCTGGGCAGAACTGCATCGTCTCTGGCTGGGGGGCTCTTAATCAGTACAGCAGTGAGTATGTTTGATGTTGAGGAAAACATCTGAATATTCTTTGGCTTGAGTTTTTTTTAGTTTAACTCAGGTAACCCCACCCCTAAACGGCACCAAACTCAAAACAAACTGTACTTGGTCACTTTACATGTCAATCAGGTGCTCTTTTCTTGCCTGAGTTCTTGGTCTTAATAAGATTCCGTGAAGACCAGCCATTTTGCCACAAGTCAAAAGTCTGGCTGCTCGAGACTACCTGTTTTAAGACTACACCTCTTTGTGCCCAAGCAGGAGAGGAGCCTTCTACATTACAGAAGGCAATTGTGAAGATCATTGACTCGAGAGTTTGCAACAAGTCATCTGTATACAGAGGTGAACTTACCCAAAATATGATGTGTGCTGGTTTTCTTCAAGGGAAGGTGGACTCTTGTAAGGTAAGGGTGATCGCAAAAATGCTTGATTAAAAAGTATTTCAAAATTAATTATTCAACATGGTTTTGTCCTTCAGGGAGATTCTGGAGGCCCCCTGGTATGTGAGGTGTCCCCTGGACGCTTTTTCTTGGCTGGCGTGGTGAGCTGGGGAGTGGGTTGTGCACAGATCAACAAGCCTGGGGTCTATTCCCGCGTCACTAAGCTCCGCAACTGGATTCTGAGCTACACCAATACTGCACCAACAATCCAAGTTGGCCCCACAGTCCCTAGCGTCAAAACCACTGCACTTCACATCAGTAAATCTATAAACCCATCCACTGAGCATGTCAATAATGATTATAACCCTACTCCTGGGAACTGCAGTGCTAATTACAACTGTGGCGGAGACATGTGCATCAGCAAGACAAACCCAGAGTGTGACAGAGTCAGTGACTGCCCCAATGATGCAGATGAGAAAAACTGTGGTAAATAATCTCTATCTATCACCTCTACAACAGGGGTGCCCAATCCTGTTCCTGGAGAGATATCGTCCTGCAAAGTTTTGCACCGACCCTAAAGTGATCAAGATAATTAAGATCTTCAAAAACACTTAATAATTACAAACTGGTGTGTTGGAGCAGGGTTGGAACTGAATTTTGCAGGCAGGCACCAGGATTGATTGTAGGATTGGGCACCCCTGCTCTACAACAATCCCTTTGGTTTGCACCCACATTAATGAAGTATGGTTAACTAGCTCGAGTAGACCTTCGTCAGGGTAAGTGCCATATTTAACAGTGCATGAAAGAAATAAGGGTGGTGATACAGTCCGTTCAAAAGGTTGTACTGCCACCAATTTTCACAACCCAGAGTTCTTTTGCACACTGTAAGAATTGCATATTTTCAATGTTGTGTCGGCTGATTGACACCAAGTTGCACAACTGTACAACCCATTGAACAGACCATACGTGCATCCCTTACAGCCTAATTTTCATTGGTGTAAAGGTAAATATGGCATCTACCCCAACTAAGGTCCATTGAACTAGCTTGAAGAATAAGAATAAAAGGGTCACCTGATTACTTTGCAGACTGTGGGAATCGGCCAGTCATCGGCCAGGAGAGGATTATTGGTGGCGTCACCGCTCATAGAGGTGAATGGCCGTGGGTGGGCAGTCTGCAGTACCAACGCACTCACCGCTGTGGAGCTACACTTATCCACTGCAAATGGCTCCTGACTGCAGCTCATTGCTTCAGAGTGTAGTGTACCTTTGACTGACGACTACCCAACACGCTCCACTTTCAGATCTGGAAAGAGTTGAACAGGGAAGATTTACTCTTTATTTTGTGTTTTCATTAATAGTGACCTGAACCCATCCAGCTGGACGGTAAGTCTCGGCTCAGTCATTTGGTCTGGAGTGGGTGCTCTGGTGATTCCAGTGCAAAGGATCATCCCTCATCCTGCTTTCAACAGAAGCACCATGGACTTCGATGTGGCCCTGGTTGAAATCTCCATCCCCACTCCAAAGTCCTACACCATCCAGACTGTGTGTTTGCCTTCTCCCTGGCATATCTTCAACAAAAATATGGAATGCTACATCGCTGGATGGGGTGCTGTGAGGGAGGGTGGTAAGTTTGGGGTTGATCAAGACAAAACTTCAAACTAGTATAAAAAAACTAGACATCTTGGTGTGGATCCAGGTTTGACTGACCTTAAAGTGTGGTCAATGCAAAAGCAACTAAAGTTCCGCAACAAAAGCACACTTTAGTTCCGAACTAAAGTGCGCACCAAGGAACCTTACTTGTGGTTTTCATCTGTTTGAAAAGGGGTCTGGAATTTGACTTAAATTAATCATCATACATTTCGTAATGAATGTAAACTCAATCCAAACATGAAATGCCATAATGCTAAAAGTAGACCATTTCCATCATGGGTAGGAGTCAAAGTACCAAGTATGAAAACAACACAAAAAAAGCTCTATACTGTGGGTATAGAAAATAATCACCCCTCTTTGAAATAATTCTGAAATTATTGGGGGGGGGGGGTTCCTGACATGTTGGTATTGTATTGTTCACTTGGATGTTATAAGTTGCACTGAGTAAACACAGCTGGATAAAACAAAAACTGTGAGGCTGCAAAGCAACAAAATGTGATTATTTTAAAGGGGATGTGATTCTTTTCTATACCCAACACACTGCAGTTCCTCTACTTGAAGTCTTGTTCCAAAAAGATATGGACATGATTTGTTTGACAAGGTCTGTTGTGACACATGGTCTGTTTATCTCACATAGGTATGATAACCAGTTTGCTGCAAAAAGCACAGGTTAGTATCATTGATCAGTTGGACTGCCAGCAAGCTTACGGGGCTGAACTTACCAACATGATGTGTGCTGGCTCAATGGAAGGAGACAGGGACACATGTTTGGTGAGTTTCTGGTCAAGAACTTGTTTCCAGTATTAAAAGTTTTCTGAATCCCACTATCTGAAAGAGTCAGCAGTTGCACATTCTTGTTCTTGTAGGAGAAATCTGAATCACTTTTTCTGAAGCACTGCTGCACTTACCCAAAGATACTTAATGTATTTATTGTTGTGATTGTTTTTATTTTATTTTATGTAAAGCACTTTGAATTACCATTGTGTATGAAATGTGCTATACAAATAAACTTGCCTTGCCTTATGCTCCAAGTCTTTTTTTTTTTTTTACTTTAAAACATCCATGCCTCTTAATCTGATTACATAACCCAGCCCAATGTAATTCAACCATATCCTTGAGTTTTCAGCAGACTTCTGTAAATGTCATACCTTCCATAAAAACACCAATGAACGCAGTGGTCTTGTCTTTGTCTACAGGGAGACTCAGGGGGCCCTCTGGTGTGCCATGAACCCCAGGGCCGGTGGTTTCTGGCTGGGGTGACCAGCTGGGGTCACGGTTGTGGTCGACTTGGCTTCCCGGGAGTTTACATGCAAGTCACGGCTGTCAGAGAATGGATATCTACATACCTCCCTTTATAAAAATACAATCTAGAAATATCCTCCACCATCATTCTCACAAGTGATGTGCAGTCGTGTCTCTCAACTGAAAAGAATGCATGAGACTCAAATGGACAACTTTACCAACAGGTTCATACTGTACTGTCGAAATATTTATTTTTGGTATATATTAACAATTCATTCTGGTGTACAAAGCAGAAGCCCTTGATGTGTTATAGCTGTTGAGGTGATTAAACCATGCGGCCCCCACTGAATCTGCAGACATTTTTAATGTAAAGATTTTGAAGGAAAAATCAGTGGAGATGTGCCTATTTGGAAGGCTGCAGATTCCTTGTGGCCCTTAGCTTAAAAATATGTACAAATAATAATCATTTTGAAGTGGTGTTCACTTCAAATGAAAGATAATAAATTATGGCGACATTTGCTTGCCTGAAGTTTGATCAATTCTGATTTAAAGAGATATCACCAGCAGCAGAATTTTTACTACTACAAATCAAAAAAGACTTTAAAAACAATATTAAGGCAATTTGCTTTGACTTGTTTGATGCATTAAGGCCAGAAACATACACTAGTACAGTGGTTCCCAACCCTGGTCCTGGAGGCACCCCAGCACTGCATATTTTGCATGTCTCCTTTCTCTGACACACCAACTTCAGGTCTTGGAGTCTCTACTAATGAGCTGATGACCTGAATCAGGTGTGTTTGATTAAGGAGACATGCAAAACGTGCAGTGTTGGGGTGCCTCTAGGACCAGGGTTGGGAACCACTGCACTAGAACAACAAATCAAAAGCTAAACCTCAATACAAAACCTGGAACTAAACCTCAATACAAAAGTCTGTGTCATAAAACATTGATGCTTTTCAAAGTGTTGCTCTGCCATGACAAGGCTGTAGAAGACAGTTTGTGGAAAGGCATGCTATAGCGCTCCATATGGCAACGCTGAGAATGCAACATGTACAATAGTGTTTCAGTCCTAATTTGTACAAATGGTGTTACACCTGTTAACCAATGAAAGAATAAACATCAATAAAAATTGACTTATTCTGTGGTATTTATTTACATTCCATAAAAACAGCTTGGTGACAATTACACAACATCTGTCTGGACATGTCCTGGTGGAGTTTGCGTCTCGATATTTAATAAAGCAAAAGAAATGGGGAATTTTGAGCGTGTACACAAAGGGAACTGCTTTTACAGGGTTTGCAGTTCTAGACAACCCTACTACTGTATTTAACAGACAATGAGACAAATGACACTCCAGGGTCGACAACTGCGGTTTGTTCTTCAGAGGTAAGTAAGAAGGACTGTTCAGCCGCTCCTGGTGAAGAAGTGACAATTATTGCAACAAAGACGCCTCTGAATTCTCCCCCTCTGGGAATAGAACTAGGTTTGTGGAACAGAGTTGGTAAAGTGAGCCCTTCCCTCAGGAAATGGAGCAACATCCACCCAATGACAAAAGGCAGACAGATAGTACACTGAATTTTGATTCTGCTTAATGAATAGATAACAACATAAGTGGAGGAGTCCAAATTTAGCATCGTTTTTAAACCAGCGAACTGGAACTGGATCCAGACCCATTCTTTTGGTATCCCAATTCTGGCCATCATTTCAAGCAAAAGAACTGCTACTACAATAATCAATCTTTTTAACACACAAAATGATGAAAAACGGCCATGTAGAGTCTAAATCCAACCACCTGGTTGCTTCTGAAGCCATCAGCTGATGTTGTGTGGTAAGACAGCCAAGTCTACAAACCCGTCGTGCATTTACAGACTAGACATCTCTACCTGATGACTGAGGTAGTACCGGCTGCCATCTGCACATCAAATACGTGCCCTTTCCCTCTGTAATCTTGAATTATATGCACGGGAGACCGTGTTCCATGCGTCCATATAGCGGTCCATGCACATGGCAATACATTTCTGGGAAAAACAAAAGGGGTAGAAATTTACAGGGTTTAGATGTTGTTGTTTTTTCTTAAATAAACACGGTTAATGGCATAGGAAGTATTTTTCCCACCTGTTCGGAGTTGTCCAACGTGCTTCCTGGTTTGCCAATGCACTTCTTGAAGCATTTATCAGTCATTCTCTGCAATGCAGGACAAATGCCATTAGGAATGCATTGAATAATTGTATTTTTATAAGTGATACCTTACAAAAAAAGTACTACGGCGGTATCATACGGTGAAAATTTTACGTAGAAACAAATCAGTCCGAAATTTCTTATACATTTTACAAATAATTACTATGAAATATGACATTTCGAAGCAAAACCACTGAAATTATATTTTCTTTACTTCAATCTTGTTTTATTTACACTAAAATCATTATTTATAGTATAGTATAGTGGTGGTATCCCATTGTAATATTATGGTACTTTAAAATAATTATTAAGTATTTAAATGTTTTTGCAAGAATACCATGGTACTTTCTGTATTGATTTCAGATGTTTTGTAGGAGAAGTACCATGGTATTTTGGACATACTTTGGAATACCATAGTATCTAAATCAATGTATACCACCACTGTAGCATGGTGCCACCACAGTACTTTTTGAAAGAGTACCATATTCATATACTATGGCTTACTGTGGTAGTAACATGGTACATGTTAAAAAAACACAGTTTTACCATAGTATACAGATAAAAACTTACAAAAGGACTGTTTGTACGATGATACAAAGTCTAAAATCTCTGGATAATACCATGGTACTTTTTTTGTAAGTGTACACAGTGATGAAGTTTGCTACTTTGCTATGCAACCATGTTTAATGATAACCACCATCACATCTACATGCTACTCCAAATTATACCGCGTTATTACCATGGTACATTACTATTAATCCATATATTCAGCAATATAAAATAATAAAAATACATGCCTCTCAAAAGCAGACTTGCTAGAAAACTATTCAACATCATAAGAGGTTAAAGTCACTTACCTGCAGCAGCTCTTGCGCGTTTGCAACAGCAATCTGAACTTTGACCTGCTCCATTATAGTGCCAGGGTCCATTTTACCAGACGAAGCGCCCGAGGAGAAATCTGAACCGAAACTGTCCATTTTACACACTTTTCGATCTAATAACAGTGACACACTGGATTAAAGTCAGTGTCGCTTCGGTACATGTGATAATTTTGCCCTTGAGATGAACCGGAAGCGCTGCGGAAAACATCCTGACTGTGTACTTATGGGAAATGTAGTTTTTAATGACAGTAAAACTACAAAAAAAGAGTAAAGTATACAACTAAAATCATAAGCAGATGAATTTTAAACGACAAAAATATTCAGATTTTAAAACGATTCATCATTTTTGATTTAACGCATTTTGCAATTTTAAAAGGCAACAAAAAAGTGTATTATTTATAAATATTTATTAGTCTGCAATCTTTGGTACAAATATCTGTTTATAATAACAAATTGTGTTTTCTAATGGTTTCGCATTATTGCAATATGGGCAATCCGTCCAGTAGGTGTCGCTACATTCCAACAGGTAGGTTATTGCTGGGGAGAATTATTTTTTATTGTATTTATTATTTATTTAGTCATTTAGCAGACGCTTTTATCCAAAGCGATTTTAAACCGTTTTTTCTTCAGTGTCATTAGTTATTATACAGTAAAATGAAATAATAATAATAACTTCTAAACGTGTCTAAAGCCATAACAGTCAGTGGAAGCTGAAAGTGTAAAACCTGCCAGAAGGATTTCGTTAGGAAAGTCAGATATAATTGGTGTTGAAGACTATGTAAACAGGGCATTGAGACAGTAACGGCTGTTTAAGCTCTAATAACTCTATTAGACATGAACACTAAGTGTAGGCAGGGGATCTGACAGTAATTAACAGCCATAGAGTACAGTGAGTGTTCACTCATTCACAGTAAGTACACTGGTGTTGTTTGTACAACAACCTCTTTGAGGGTGAAAGAAATATTCTAAGAATAACACATGCCCTTCTTGTTGGCATAATTGTGTTGGAAAGCAAACATTGTGGATTGACACTAAATACCATAATGAAAGAGATTCAATGTACTGTGGTGGTAGTAATGGTATAAATGGTACTTGTTTAATTTTTTTAATGTAAATATTAATTTTTTTTAAATAAGGTTATTATTATTTGACTTTGTAATTTATTTATGCTGTATTTAAAACTGCTATTTTTGCTATTCATGTATTTAATTTTTTTTTTAAATGTCCATGCATCCACCATGCATCGTGTTTCAGTAATCTCACAGACATGTGCACGATCACTCATTCTCCGAAACACTTCTGATTGCTATTAAAACGCGTCCTAAGATCACCTCCTCCGCCAGGATAGGAGGAGCGACTGGGATCTACGCTACACACTCACTCACAGCTCAAAAACCACAGTAGTAATGTTCCCCGGCAGCGTAGCAGGCAGATCTGGCAGACTTCAGATTGATCTCATCTCGAGAAATGTTACTGCTGAAGCCTTTCAGCGAGACGTCTTAAAGCAACACGCGTCCTTATAAGTCGAATGCATACTGTACAAGTCTGTGCGTGAAAAGGAAATAAGGTAAAGTCATACTACTTTTGGTTATACAACACAATGTTACAATATACAAACGTGTATAGATTGATTATAACTGCTCAGTAGACCTGTCTGACCTGTCTGTTAAATCTTTGAATACATTGTGAAATAATCTTATAACATGTACTATGCACTTTTTCTGTATTTTATAAGTAAAGAAAAATATAGAATCTGTTGTATAAAAGCTACTTAAAGGTTAATAAAAAGGAAAAAAAAATCACGTGTTGTCTCCTTATAAGTCGAATGCATACTGTACAAGTCTGTGCGTGAAAAGGAAATAAGGTAAAGTCATACTACTTTTGGTTATACAACACAATGTTACAATATACAAACGTGTATAGATTGATTATAGCTGCTCAGTAGACCTGTCTGACCTGTCTGTTAAATCTTTGAATACATTGTGAAATAATCTTATAACATGTACTATGCACTTTTTCTGTATTTTATAAGTAAAGAAAAATATAGAATCTGTTGTATAAAAGCTACTTAAAGGTTAATAAAAAGGAAAAAAATCACGTGTTGTTATGGTAACCAAAGTTACTGAAAAATTCATACTGAGTTTGAATACATTAAAACAACAATTATAGAAACTATGGCATTTTATTGATACCATGGTAAATTCAGGGGTCATTGTATCTTGGTTGGTCCGACTTTGAGATGTTTTGGTGGCTGTTTAAAGGCTTTCTAAAGAAAATTAATCATGGTTTTATTATAGTAAAAGTGTAGTGACCATGTTTTTTTGGCATATTGATTACCATTTGCATAACCACAGTTTTACTACAAATACCAAGGTTGAACTATGCTTAGTGTAGCAACACCCTGGTTAATTTGTGGTTTAACTATAGCAACCATGGTGTTTTGGGTTTTACTTGTAGTTAATTTTCGAAAGGGTAGGTTTGTAGTTTTCAGTGAGAATGTATTTCAAAGCTGCCTTGTTATGTACAATATTTAAAATGTGGCGCAAAAACATATAAATGTTCTAATTATTCCAGCTTTCATTTTCATTCACTGTTGTACTGCCGGTAGACAATTAGGTTTCATACTGCTGTACAGTGTTGGATTGTTTTACGCATAACTGAAATGATGAAATGATATCTAAGAGCAGTAACTTTATCAGAGAGCAAAGAGGATGGCGATTAATCATTTCCTATGAATCATGAACCCTCATACTGAAAGGGAGAGCAATCTCAAGGTAAACGAAAAGCTGTAATGTTTTATTGCTGTTTAACAAACGATTATGGGTTTACTGTCGTCCAACGAGATGGTTGATTCCAAGTGTAATTGCCCTAACTATTATGTATCCACTGTCTAATTATATGTTAAGGATTCTTAAACACTGCTGAACAATAGGCCTTCTGAGTAATATCAAATGAACGTCCACAGATGATTTAAGATGTTAATACTTTATCAAAAGGGGTCTGAAAGGAAATCGTTTCTTTTTATTTTGTCTTTTATCCAGTTATCCAAGATGTCTGTCAGTAATCACGAGAACCGAAAGTCGAGGTCAAGCTCTGGGTCCATGAACATCCAGCTGTTCCACAAGACATCACATGCAGACAGCCTGCTTACCCAACTCAACCTCCTCCGCAACAGACGTGTCTTCACGGATGTAGTCCTGCGTGCTGGACATCGAGCATTTCCATGCCACCGGGCGGTTCTGGCTTCATGTAGCCGCTATTTCGAGGCCATGTTCAGCGGTGGTCTGAAGGAGAGTCGAGATGCTGAGGTCAACTTCCACGACTCTTTGCATCCGGAGGTTTTGGAGCTCCTGCTAGACTACGCCTACTCTGCCCGGGTGATCATTAACGAGGAAAATGCAGAGTCTTTGCTGGAGGCTGGCGACATGCTCCAGTTCCACGACATCCGTGACGCCGCCGCAGAATTTCTGGAGAAGAATCTGCATCCGTCTAACTGCCTTGGAATGATGCTTCTGTCCGATGCTCATCAGTGCCAGAGGCTGTATGAACTTTCTTGGCGAATGTGTCTGGCTAATTTTGCTAATCTATACCACACTGAAGATTTCCTCAGCTTGCCCAAAGATAAAGTTCAAGAGCTTGTTTTTAGTGAGGAGCTGGAGGTTGAGGATGAAAGTATTGTCTACGAGGCTGTTATTGACTGGGTTAGAGCAGACATCGGAAGGAGACACCTTGATCTTCCCGATCTTCTGCGCTGTGTTCGACTCGCCCTGCTCCCGGAAACCTACCTGCTAAAGAACGTTGCATCTGAGGAGCTTGTCATGGGACACAAGGTGGGCCGTGAGATTGTGGAAGACGCTGTCCGCTGCAAAATGAAGATCCTGCAGAATGACGGCGTTGTCACAGGCTTCTGCGCCCAACCCCGGAAGGTCAGCCAAGCTCTTCTGCTTCTAGGAGGCCAAACGTTCATGTGCGACAAAGTATACATGATTGATCACAAGGCAAAGGAGATTACTCCCAAAACGGACCTTCCTAGCCCTCGCAAAGAGTGTAGTGCTTGTGCCATTGGCTGTAAAGTATATGTCACAGGTGGTCGAGGGTCTGAAAATGGGGCTTCAAAAGACGTTTGGGTCTACGACACCTTGCATGACGAATGGTCCAAAGCTGCACCGATGCTCGTCGCTAGATTCGGACATGGTTCAGCAGAACTTGACCACAGCCTGTATGTAGTAGGTGGACACACATCCCTTGCGGGGTCATTCCCTGCGTCCCCGTCTGTCTCTCTCAAACAAGTGGAGCAGTACAACCCCCAATCAAACAAGTGGACACTAGTTGCCCCTCTTCGAGAGGGTGTGAGCAATGCTGCTGTTGTAGGGGCCAAAAACAAACTCTTTGCTTTCGGAGGGACTAGTGTCAACAGGGACAAGTATCCCAAGGTTCAGTGCTTCGACCCCTGTGAGAACAGGTGGACTGTCCCGGCCACTTGTCCTCAGCTCTGGCGTTACACAGCGGCAGCAGTTGTTGGGAACCATGTTGTGGTCATTGGTGGAGATACAGAGTTCTCTGCGAGCTCCGCATACCGCTTCAATAGTGAGACGTTCCAGTGGACCAAGTTTGGTGACGTGACTTCCAAGAGAATCAGCTGTCATGCAGTGGCATCAGGGAATCGCCTCTACGTGGTCGGGGGCTACTTTGGGGCACAGAGGTGTAAAACCTTGGACTGCTATGACCCGTCAACGGACTCATGGGATAGCATAACAAGCGTACCATATTCGCTTATCCCAACAGCATTTGTCAGCACCTGGAAGTACCTCCCATCTTGAAGAAAATATGTCTCTTATTTGGTGAGTACTGTCCGGTGATACTGTCCAATTGACAACATTTGCCTTGACTACAAGCCCTCTCAGATGTATTAAGCAGTCATTTTGTTTGTTGGTGAAAAATGTCTAACTGTAATTAGTGCTGTTGGTGTCAAATAAAGACGAAATTTTCCTTAATAGTTTGAAAAGGAATGTGGCAGCACAAATTACAGAGTAAAACGCATCTCTCTGGGGTGTACAGGCTTTTCCAAAAGCTTCCAGCAAGAACAGGATCAGGTTCATGCTTGTAGTTCTGCCTATGGCAAGGCCTGAACCATTTTTTGCACATTGCTCCACTGAAAGAGCGTGTGGTTTTGCTTCCCTGGGTTGTTTACAAATCCTCCGTCTTTTCTTTTAAATAAATGTCAGGGCTTATTGTTCTCGCTAGCACACACAGTAGCCAGACAGATAACAAACTTAAGTAATGGCCGATGATGTTTAGAGAAGGTGTGTATATTTGAGATTGAGGCCTAATGTTTGGCAGGAAGATTCAAGAATGGAGACTGGAACCTTTCAACTTGTCAGGTGGCATCTTACCCTCTTTATTTGTTGTAAATGGCCTTTGCTTGAAGAATTCTCAAGTAACTCTCGCTAGTTCAGCTTCTAAAACAGCTCGTCAAGTTTAGCACACTTGCAGCTCGTTACCGAGAGCTCAGCGCTTACTGAATGGAAGGATGCCTAGGGGAACTGCTGTTTGCCCTTCCTCAATAATAAACAGATGGCTTGGGTGGAGACAGACAGAAGAGAGCCTGCGAGGCCCCAGATCTGCAAAGCTGCAGCTGACAAGTCGGTTTTATCCTTCTTTGAGAGTGCAAACGGTGCCGTTCCAGCTCTTTTGAATGCCACTAATTTGCCGTTGATTTTTGCACAGAATAGCTTTGTCAGAAATGGCAAGCAAGGCATGTGGAATAGGGTGCAGCTATATTTTGCACCGTTTGGCAGCCAGCAGCTTAAAACTAAAAATACACATTGCTTCAGAAGCTGTCATCTCGTAACGGGGCGAGGAATACAAATAGAGAAAATCTCCTTCTCTTTGATGTTCACTTTTGCCACCAACCGACTTCCAGTACGCTTTACGAATATGCGTCGCACCAAAGATGCAGATATCTCAGAAGATTTCTCACCAGTTAGTCGCGCCCATTTAAATACAAATACATTTCCTTCCTATTGTCACTGCATATCAGTTCTGTGAGTCACTGTTTGACTTTGACTTGGTGTAGTTAACCATTGAGATATTCGATGGAACGCAATTCTCTCAACATACTTGGTATACTTTTTCTATCCCAACCTGGGATAGAAAGACATGGGTAGTCTGTATTTACTCGAACAATGATTTGACAAATACAGATTGGTTTCCTATGTTGATGAATGTAGCCTCACAGCTAACACAGCATCAATACCTCAAGGCTAACAGAAACCACAGCCACAAAACTCTTCTTAGACAACTTGGGTTATGTTTGAAACAGCATGCTAGCATATTTTTCTTGCAGTATTTAGTATGTGTACATCATTTGTCAACATATGAATTATAAAGCTGTGTATCCCACAATGCATTGCGCTTGATTTGATCTTCCATGGTTACAGATGAATTATATTTCCTGTCTTCAGGCAACTTTAATGTTTTCAAGCTGGCAAGACTAGTAATCCAAACTGTAACACGAGCTCCAGGGAGGAAGTTAGCAAGATCTTCTCATTCTTTGGTCTTGCAGAGCAGGCTGTCATAACTGGCACTCATCCAATATACACCATATGAGTCTCTGTTTGTTGTATGACACACCTGACCTAGGTCAAGGGTCAGTTCCTGGCTCTATGGATGGCTTTTTTATCCACGGGTCGGACCAGAGTGACCCTCACAGTCAATACTAATGTTTTATTAATGTGCATCTTTTAAAAAGCCATCCGAAATGCTAACAAAAAGATCCTTTATTTTGGCATCTGCGTCCGGCCTTTCTTACCCGACAAGCACATAAAGTCACCGCGTCCCACTGAGCCCTTGCGGTGCGGCTGAATCTGCATAAAGTTGATGGGATATTTTTTCACTCCTTTGTCCGTGGAAGCAGCACCTGCGGAAAGAAATTGAATAATATAAAGGCCTCAAATTGGTTACCAGCCATAAATAGATCAAACGGGTCATTCAGCTGGGAACTCACTTGGTGTAATTAATCAGAACTGCATAATATTCATACACCAGAAGAGGTGAAAAGGTTGCGATCCGCATACAAACCGGCTTTGTTTTTCAAGCCAGGGGTGCATAGATCGAAAAGACCCAACATTTTTGTTAATGTAGAGATCAATTAGAGTTCAGTTCTGCAAAAAAAAATGCAAAAGAAAATGCCAGTGTGGTTTAAGCTGTCATCCTGTGATGTACAGTATGTGTTAACCCGCACACTCTTGCTCATTAGTAAACATTGCCAGAATATTGAGAGGCGGCGCATAATGCAAAGCAAAGGGCATTTCCTAATAAATAAGGTGCTGATTGGGATTGCTCCGTTAGAGGAGCAGATCACAGATCACTCAGCGCAGAAGTTTACACAGCTGTCATTAATTCACCCCGCAACCCTCATTACATCTGCTGGAAGCATCAGGAAAGAGCTAGAGCCAAACCACTGCTTAACAATTTAGCTGTGCTGCAGAAATATTTAATAGTATTATTTAAGTTTTATTAAGGGTTATAAACAAGCAAACAATTAAATGTGAATGATACATATGTATTATTCACATTGAATTATATACTTCTATACAGATTTTTATTAAAAAGCAACTGTGATACAAAACAATGGGTGGAAATAATTTATTTGGATAATATTTAATAAATGTTTTTCTTAATTTTTCTTAAACGTTTACTAGTAATCATGAAAATGATTGTTTTCACCATTTTTAAAATACATTTGTATGAGTGATAAATTATTTATTTAGCACTCGAACAAATAGATAAACCACTACTTAACCATTTAGCTGTGCTAAATAAATATTTATTTTATTTATTTCTTGGCATTGTTTAATTTTTATTAATGGGTTTTTATTACTTAAATTTTATAGATGAATATTTATTTATCTATTTATTTTCAACTAGTAAAAATAAAGACATTTATTTGATAATTTTAAGTCTTACTAATTCCTGTTTTCACTATTTATTAAAAAAAATTTGATTAATAATTTTGAGTGATTAATAATTGAACACCCAAATAACATTACATTAAAGAACATTTTATTTATAATTTATTCTGTAAAAATAACTTGAAAACAAGTGCTTAAAAACAACTAAAAGGTTAAAAAAATTAACAAAACTTGGAATACAAAGCCCTTAAAAGCTGAAATTTTTTTTAAAAAATAAATAAATATATATATATACAGCAATCCTACCACGCTGATGACCAACTACAACACACCATACAGCAATCCTACCATGCTGATGAACTACAAAAGACCACATAGAAAGAGTCTTCAACACAGTTCTCACTGTTGTTAAACAATGTATGTTACTGGTGTGTTTTTCTCCAGCCATCTAGCAGTGTTATTATCGATAGCTAAAGCGAAAATCATTAGGCTACAATTAAAATAATTTACTGTAATTGAGATAAAGCTGAAAATAAAATAACATATTATAAATATAGATCTATATTTTAGTATACGTTTAATATATATATATATATATATTTTTTTTTTTTTTAAAGTACATAGTTGACTGCCTAATAAAACATGGTAGTAAATTCCAGAGTTTGGAAGCATGAAGTAGATGTAATAAAGACAAATAAGAAGGTTTTCGGTTTATGGCTGCGCTAGGTGATGAAAACAAGACCATAAAATCTATTAAACAAGCTGATTGAATCCCAGGCATGCGTACAGGTCTTTAGACTCGCTTTAATGGAATTTCCAAGGGCTCCAAACTGGGTCAAAGGTCACCTGTCCTGCTGCTGCTTTGGGTCGGGCGAGACCACTGATGCTGATGGATGAGCACTTACGCAACACTGAAAAGTTCACTTCACCGAAGCATTTGTGTGGTTTGTGTAGCATCGCTTCTTACATCTTAAATTAAAGTGTCTCTGCCACGTCCCAGAAATAACACAAAGGTCTGAAATACGGTATGCTTATGTTTAAATATAACCGGCTCTGAAGCTGCTGTACTTGTGAAACGCTGATCTCTCTCTCAGGTAGTATTTTTAATGCTGCTGGAGTGTTGATCGTCTCAACAATGGAAAAACAGACACTGTGTCCGGAGAGGATGCAGTATTGGGAGAAACTAATGGCATTTGAATTTAGTGGCTTTTTCTGTCCGTTTTCAGATCTGAACTTTGACCCTCATGCATCGTGTTCATAACAGTATTGATTAGAGAAAGATCATTATGTCTGTCTGTAAAGGGGGTTCAAGTCTTTAATTACAGCAGCGGACACATGGAAACGTGTTGCAGTGTAAAGAGACACTGCTGGGTGTGAACGGATCAGCTGGCTGGTTTCAGCAGTTAGGTCACAGTATTATCTAGACTTTACAGCGTTGTTAACCCTGTTAAACTCGAAATCAGCTTAAATGGTGTCAATCCTCAGCGTTATTCCTTGGAGAGCACACAAATGCATTTACAACACTCAGTTTTCTTTACAATAAAATATGAATAATATTAATAATACAAAAATGATAACATTTTAATTAAATGATAGAGAATAATAATAAAACGGTTTAATATATAAAACAGCATAATATTTAAATGTGCAATTTAAAAAAGTTAATACAAAAAATCAGTTGAATAATAATAATGATAAACTGTGTATTTAAAAAAATATATTTTTAACTATTTGCAATATGTATTGTGTAAACAAGCGGCCATTTATTTTCAGCATCATTTTAATTTACTAGCATTAAATCGTTTGTATTCAAATATTTTTATACATTTTTAAATATACAGTAATAATAAAATAATGAATTTATAATAATACTATAATAACAAACAGAATACTGAATAAGAATAGTGTTAAGTTTATTAAACAATTGTATTACATATCTGAATTTTGTGCCATCATGTTGCTAAATTTAATACAGTAATAATAAAATATTTAATTTGATCTAAATGAAATGTATAATAAATATATTGTATGATATTAATGAATAATAATAGTGTTAGTAATGTTATTAAATTCAATTATTGTATGATATATCTGCATTTTATATGCAATGATGCTACATATTTAAAAAAGTTAATTAAAAAATAACATTGTATTGTAATTTAATTAATTATTCTTAGTAAATAACAACAAGAATAATAATAATTTGGATAATATTAATTCATAATAATAGTGTTATTCATTTTATTACATTAAATGATTGTATTATATATCTGCATTTTATTTGCCATGTTTCTCTCTAGATATTGGTTAACCTTTAGTCAAACGGTTTACACACTGCTAATGCAACCGCACAAATAAAATACACTCTTAATAGGTCAAATGTTCAAAAACTCATCTAAAGGAAGAGCCTGTTTTATAGGTTTTGGAAAAACATGTTGGGAAATTGGAAATTAGGCACAAGTGAACTTTCATTACCTACATGTTTTAGGGGATGAGACGCATTTAACAGGGCAAGAACAATTTTATAGTACGTGTTTTAAAGCTCTTCTGAAATTAAAAGCAGCTTAACATACCAAATGTGATATTATTAGTAGGTGCTTGGAGATTAAATTGAGTTACTATCGTATGTTACCAGTAGTTTTGCGATGCACTCAGCTTCTCAAACTAATGTGAAGGAGTGTAGATGAACCATGTGGAGTTCAACATGTGTAACTCATTCCCTGTTTTTCCGTCCTCAGATCTTCTGGCGTTCTCTGGAATGTGGCTGAGTTCCCCCCCCCCCCCCCCCCCCCCCCCGCCCGGGGAGCCGGGG
>NW_015505342.1:918333-972273 GCF_001515645.1 Sinocyclocheilus grahami | reverse complement strand
GCAACAGTGTGTAGTGCGAGAGTCAATGAATAGGAAAGTTCGTGGACCGGATTCGTGACAGAGCCCCCCCCCCCCCCCCCCACGAGGCCTGGGAATGCCGGGGGAGGGGAGATGCTTTCCTCCTTCACATTCACATGGACCTCGTGCTGGAAAGCAAGCCTTAGGTCAGTCGGGTGGGTAACTATGGCAACCGGAGCCCGTCCCAGCACACCACAGTCCTGACGGAGAGATGCAGAAAGCATTGTGAACGCATGTGTACATAAACTTACTAGACATAACTCTTTAAAACAGGTTATTTTTAGGTTCCACGCTTCAGCATCTCGCTCACTCACATGGATCCTGCGCAGTCATAAATGAAGCAATAATTAACTCTTGCCTCTGGTTACTCACTTTAGTGCATGAAACTGGGCTCATTGTGTTCTTAGTAGACTTGGGTGACCTTTGAAAGATGAAATGAACCCAAAATTGTAGAATAACTAGTTAGGCTTTTATATAGAATGTTTTTTTTTCACAAGAATATTCAAAACACTTCTCTGATTAGCACTGTATTCTTGTTATAAAAGTACTAGACAAATAGCCAGGCTGGGCTAATAGACGAGTTTGGGTGGTATTTCACCCCCAAAATTTTATGAAATTAAGTCGGTTTTTAAATGGGTTGCATTGTGATATTATTTTCAAGCCAATTAAAGCCGATTCTCATTACCGTAATGCAAAAATGTCATTACCTTCTTGAAAAAAGAACAAGAATGTAATTTTTAAAATGGTTAAGTATTAAGTATTTAAGCATCCATATTTTAATTGAAACTACCAAAAATAAATACTTAAAAATCCCAGACAAATTACGGTAATGAGGAAAACGCCCTTAATTGTTACGAAAATAATGTCAAAATGTGAAAAAAAATAAGGAACAAATAAGAAATTATATTTTGCATAAAGAAAATGAAGCCTAGTTTTAAATTGTTTGCATCGTGACATTATTTTCAGGGTCATTAAAGCACATTTCCTCCCTAAATTCTCATTACCGTAATGTAAAAAATCATTACCATAATGGCAAAGAACAGGAATGTATTTCTTATTATGTAAAGTTATACGCATATGCAGATTTTAAATTTTAAAAAACAAAAATAAATACTTAATCCTGGACAAATTATGGCAATGAGGAAAATACCCTTAATTATCAGCAAAATAATGTCACCATGCGAAAAAAGAAAGAAAGAAGAAATTACATTTCGCATAAAGAAAATGAAGCCTGGTTTTAGATTGTTTGCATTTTGGATTTATTTTCAGGGCAATTAAAGCACATTTGTCCCCCACATACTCGTTACTGTAATATAAAAAAGTCATTACCATAATGAAAAAAAATTCAAGAATATAAATTGTGTATTTAAATAAAATAAAAAAACATGGTAATGAAGTAAAATGTTCTTAGTTGTCAAGAAAAATTCACAATGCAAAAAAAGACAAACAAATAAGAAATTATATTTTGCATAAAGACAATGAAGAATATTTTTAGATGGTTTAGATAGCATTTTTTCCAAGGCAATTAAAGCAGATTTTCCTCCCACATTCTCATTACTGTAGTGCAAAAAAAGTGGTTACCACAATAGAAAAAAAAAAATCAAGAATATATTATTCAAATTGTATATATATTATAATGGTATTTATCCTAAAATAGGCTTCATTTTCTTTCTACAAAATATTACTTGTCACTCAACTGTAGGATAACGTGTAGTTTACAATGTGAATGACATTCGCTTAGTTTTTAAGGTGGTAAACTACTAAAGCTGTGGATTCCTTCTTAATGGTTTTGTGCCGAACCTTCAATAAACTTTTCAAAGTGTACGAAAGCCTAACAAACTTCTTAAATGTTGGCGTACATGTAGCCTTGATTATGTTCTATTATTGTATGTACATTTGTGAAGTATATTGTATTTTCTTAAGTAGATTTTGCACATTGTGTCCTTCTCACTGTTGAATGCTCATCTACACTCATAAGGGTGTTTTTCTTAAACGTTATTAGAACGTGTTGCCTGAAGCCAAAGAAAGCAGCACAGATAGTGACATGTTACCAGCTAAATGTTGCGTTATTGTGAAATGTTTGTTTCAGTGTTGTGAAATGTCTTCATTTGTGCATATATTTTTGATATCACTGATTCTTTTTCAGTTTTTTGGACATTTAACGCCAAATATTGTTTCTAACGTCTGTCAGTCATACAGTAGGGTGTATTAAAGACTTTTTAAATAAAATGTCTGTGAAAATGCTAAGCACTTGTTCTTTTGTTTTGTAGAGCGAGGATTGGATTAGCGGATTAGCATGACTAGGATCCACTGAATGACGATGAATGTCTCGCACCTTTCTTAACTTGCTAGATATGCTGGAATTCTGAAATTGTCGGTCACACCCAGTCGATTTTAACCACAGCGATTTTGAGCTGCACCAGAAACTGGAGTGTAAAGTTCAATTTCTCTGCGCAAACTTTACGCCTTCATGTTGCTATTTTAGCTCAGAGATGGTCTTCTTCTGACATGACTCTGGAAAAGGTGTGTGTACATGTCATGGCACCAGCCTCGGTCCACACATTCCCGGGCAGGTGTATTTAGTGCAAATGCCAACGAATGGCACTGAGACTCCAGACTGCGATCCTTTGCCCAGATTGTAGGGAAGAGATCTGTCTGTTGAAACAAAGAGACATAAATGCAGTCAAACTATTGTAGTGAGCATTTATTGCAAAAACACAATTTCTTTCAAATGAATTTTGGAGAAACTGACCAGATGTTGGTAAGTTTCATCCAGAGGCAAAACCCACTTCTGAGGGTCGTAGGACCACTAATCAAATGACAACGCCTTGTTCTCTCACCCTCAGGCCATCCAAGATGTAGATGAGTTTGTTTCTTGATCAGAACAGATTTGGAGAAATGTAGCATTCCATCACTTGCTCACTAATGGATCCTCTGCAGTGAATGGGTGCCATCAGAATGAGTCCAAACAGCTGATAAAAACATCACAATAATCCACACAACATATTTTTTAAACGGTGCTTGATCTGTGCATATTTCTCTCCTGATTCAGACAAGACAACTTTTATGAATAGAGGACTCGTATTTTGGCCAAAAGTAACATTTAAAGTGAAAAACCTCTTAATGATGGAATTTTCTTTCTTACAAACATGCAGCTTTTCACTTCACAAGACATTAATTGATGGACTGGAGTGGTGTGGATTATTATGGTGTTTTTATCAGCTGTTTGGACTCTTATTCTCACGGCACCCATTCACTCCAGAGGATCCACTGGTGAGCAAGTGATGAAATTCTAAACATCTCCCAATTCTTTTTTGTTGATGAAACAAACTCGTCTACATCTTGGATGGCCTGAGGGTGAGTATATTCTCAGCAAATTTTCTTTTTTGGGTGAACTATACCTTTATGATATCAACGTTGAGTGATGAAATCAAACATTCCTATTACATCTTAAGCAATTCAGTCATTTCCAAACCAAATCCATGGCCGAGCTCCAAGAGACTGGTTGAAAAAGACATTGATACAGAAAGTAATTGCTGGCCTGATGCCCGCCAGACACTCTTCAATAAGTTATGCATGTGGAGGTCAAAAGCCACGGGTCTGTGCACTAATAGAGCCGATCAGAGATGCCAGATGGGAGAAATCCCTAAAAGCAGCTGGACACAATCCCATGGGGAAGAAAACTGGGTTTTCCAGACAGATGTCTTTGTAAAAATGATTTTGCAACTACTGAAACCTTTGCGATAAATAGCATGACGGTTTAAACTAGAACAGAAAAGTTTGACTAATTTTGAAGTTGGCTTAAAAAGCCTTGCGAAGTTTAATGGTTGAGGTAACTGTAATACTTTTAAATTGACTAAATATGATAAAACCGAGGATAAACAGCAAAGACCTTTTTCAGTCCGTTTTATTTGACAAAAATAGGTTATCCAAAGCATATATATTTATATATTGCATTGCTGGCTTTTGTGTACTGGAAACACTGGAAAAAGGCAGCAAAAAACGAACTTCATTCATCACAAGCACAAGTGTATTCAAGCTGAGCATGTCGACCCGCTAAGTGCTTCAGGTGTGAGCGCAGATGGGAAGCGGCATCTGAATGAATGCGGCGAAACACAAAAAAGGCACAGGGATCCGGAGACATCTTCCTATCAAAGGGGTCCTGGCAGGATGTGTGCGGGCGCTAGCGTGTTTTTGTGAGACTCCTCAAAAGCTCCATTGTCATGCAAAACGAAAAACCGTCGAATTCAAAAAGATTCCGCCGGCGATGCAATTAATACGCATAAATAGACATTTGAATCTTGGCAGAAGACAAAAGGACTAGCCAGTGCGGTCTGGAAAGGAAGGACCGCCACAGCATGGACAGAAAGAGGAGGCGGTTGGTGTACTCCGCTTCAGTGTGTGTAGTTGGTTAACGCTGGTCGTAACCCTGAGACGAAAGGGTGCATTTGGGTGGAACGGACACTAAGGGGGGGGAACAGGGGTTGAAGCCCCCCTTCACCTCAATACTGGCGTGTGTCTGCCAGGCGGATGTGTTCAGCTGGGGTGCCTCCAGGAACACAAAGATCCTGCATTAGTTAACAATCAGCTTCCAATGGTTGCTCCCCATGGGGATCTTACCTCAAAGGTTTGGGCCAGAAGCGTCCTTTCCAACCGTCCACCTCCTCAGAATCTCTAATCACAACTAAATCAATGTTATTACACACTCCAGGAACCTCCGGCAAAGCACATCTTGTTTCTTATGCTCAGAAAAAATTAGGCCCTTCAGGCTCTATTCAAGCTGAGGTTTATTGCCCAACCAACACAGCAACTCCCATACCTTAAGAAATGCAAGAAATGTGTTGTTGTCGACTCTGACAGACAAGTCAAAGCAACATGTAGGTGAAAAGTGGCCATAAACAGATGCAATTCAGGCCATCTTTGACCACAGGCAGCTCAAAGTGCTGACGCCTAGGTGGGTACAGGTACTTCCCTTTAGTCTAGTCGAGATGTGATCCGTCAGGAACGTTAATGGTTTTAATGGTTCCTCAAAGACCTGTGGTGTAACTGGAGAGAGCCACCACACTATGGCATAAACAGCATTTAGACAGACCTCAAGGTGTGTGAAGCAACAGTGTGATGATTTATGAAATTATTCCCTTTATTAAAATGTGTTACATAACTTTAGAAGTGACATGGTAACCCATACTCAGAATTTGTGATCTGCATTTACGGAGCAGTGGCCAGACATTTTTAGCTGCAGTGCCCAGGGAGCAACTGGGGTTCAGTGCCTTGCTCAAGGGCACCTCAGTGGGTATTGAAGGTGGAAGGTCACTCCCCTACCAACAATTCCTGCCGGTACTGAGACTTGAACCCACAACCTTCGGGTTACAAGCCCAGCTCTCTAGGCCACAACTACCCCCAACTGTATTGTTTGTATTGTTCTCCAATACAAACCTTGATAGTGGCTTGACGAAGTCTGAAGTTAGACAGACAGATAGATAGGAATGAGATAAGTATATGTACAGTTTGTTGTATAACAGTAAAAGAATGAAGAACTTTATCTGATCTGTATCTCTGTGGCCATAAACACTGACCCAAGTAACCCAGAATGTTCAAAAATGCTTAAATGTGTTCTTGCCCATGTTAATGGATGATGAGAACTCGGGACAGGAAGCATAACTGACACGTTTTAGGTTCTCCTGGAGCGCACACATAAATCTTCCCTCAGTAAAATGCACATCACTCTGTATTAAACACAAAGAGATGGGAGCCTCCATCCGCCTTGCCAAAACATCTTTGTCTAGATGCCATAAAACAAGCCAGTTATTTGTGAAAACAATAGTGCACAGAAATCTGAGTCTCTAGAATTGAGGCAAGAGACTTCTGAGTGTTCCGCCAGAAACGGCCAGCGGAGAGGAACAGCGTTTTGCGGAAGGGGGGGGGGACGATAATCACTGTTTACACAATGGCGTAATTACACCAAACAGCAGGGGGGTGGCTGGGAGGGGCGGCGTGGACAGAAGCTTCGCTGACAGATCTAACAGTGCTCTGATTAACAGTGAATGTTATTATGCGGCGGCAAGCTTTGATGCTCAGCCTTGTGCAGTCAATGGGCTCAGGTTGAGGCGTAGCATCGGATTGAAAATGTTTCTCGACTCACAGTAGTCAACAGACAGAAAGGTTCTGAAAAGTTGCTAAATTCAAAATGTTTTTCGACTTGTAGTAGGTGAACAAAGGGGAAAAAAACATGATGATGATTGTTCAACAGAAGAATGTTGATATTTGCCATAGTTTGCGAAGATTTCCCAATGTGGGAAGTGGATTCTTCACCCCTTAGCTCAAACGGTGACAAAGATAGCAGCTTGACATGCCACAGATCTTATTCACAAGCATTCCAAGGACGCTTCACATGTTTGGATGCTTGAAATAGTTCCTCATCACCATAATGCCCCTTGTTTGTTTGGGATGAGTGGGATTCAGTGCTATTTCCTGGAGGAAAGAAAAAAACAAGAAGGAATGAGATTGAATCGTATCTCTAGGATGGGACAGAGCCGTAATTGGACCATTGTGTCATTCAGACAGGGTGGGGGCAGATGGCCTCTTCTAGAGTCTGCCCATCCCGATATGGGCCTGGATGATAATTACGGGCCGCTCAACTGAAAAGGCACTCGAAAAGTGACATCAGGATGAATAATACAACAAAAGGAAGTGAGGCGTCTGTCTGCGCCAGTCTCTAGGGTGTTGGGGTGTCAGCCTCTTCAACTCGCAAGGTTAATGAAGCAGCTGCGGGCAAGGACGTTCCTTGGCTTTTTGTGTGTAGCACCATATGATGTACATCTAACGTCATGTGGTTTGTTTCTGTTAGAAGCTCAATCATATCCTGTACCATATAAAAAAAATTTTTTGATGAGCCAAAGATTTTATAACAAACTTAAACCCAATTTTTGAAATAGAAGCAACTTTTTAAAAGAAAAAATTAGAATAAATTGTCAGAATTAAATATTTTTACAGAAAAATAAATAAATTTAAGGTTGGAGCTGTGGCCTATAGGAAATGTCCTCATAAAGGGACACGGTTATTTCGTAAACCTTTCGCGTTCCCCAAAGAAACATTGTGTTGACTTACAAAAAGTTTGTGATGGAAATAATATTAGCGGAAGGACAAAACTATACTTCATTGATTTTGCGAACAAGTGCCAAGTTTGTTAGGGGAACGCAATAGTTTTCCGAAAGAATGCAAATGTTTTACAAGCGAACACAAAGTTTCTTGGAGAAACGCAGTACTTTTGAGTGAGAATGCCAAGAAGTTTTTTCAGGGGGAACACGGAACAGTTTTACAAAAAGAATGCATGTTCTGCAAGTGAATGCAAAGTTTCTTAGGGCAACGCACATGTTTTGTGGGGGAACGCAACGCGTCTTAAAGGTATACTCCACCCCAAAATGAAAATGGTCATTAATCACTTACCCCATGTCGTTCCAAACCCGTAAAATCTTCGTTCGTCTTCGGAACACAATTTAAGATATTTTGGATGAAAACCGGGAGGCTTGTGACGGTCCGATTGACTGCCAAGAAAAATACAATGTCAAGGTCCAGAAAAGTATGAAAGACATCGTCAGAATAGTCCATCTGCCATCAGTGGTTCAACCGTAATGTTATGAAGCGACGGGAATACTTTTTGTATGCGAAGAAAACAAAAATAACAACTTTATTCAACAATTTGTCTCCTCTGTGTCTCTCCGCATCACTGTAGTGTCATTTTGGAGAATATCCGCTGAACGCAAGCAGCGTACGCTATTCTGTGTCAGCCGCGATACAAGGATACGTTTTCTACGTGTATTTACGCTTTGATTTGAACGAAAATAGCACATCCGTGCAGCGTGGCTGACACAGAAGAGCATACGCTGCTTGCGTTCGGTTGAACCACTGATGGCAGATGGACTATTCTGACGATGTCTTTCATACTTTTCTGGACCTTGACAGTGTAATTTACTTGGCAGTCAATAGGACAGTCACAAGCCTCCCGGTTTTCATCCAAAATATCTTAAATTGTGTTCCGAAGACGAACAAAGCTTTTACGGGTTTGGAACGACATGGGGGTTGAAGTGATTAAATGACAAAATTTTCATTTTGGGGTGGAGTATCCCTTTAAGGGAACGCAACAGTTTTGCGAAAAAATGTAAATGTTTTGTGAGCGACAACAATGTTTTTCAGGGGAATGCAACACTTTTGTGAGTGAACGCAAAAAATACAAAAGCATCAAAATATTTTTTCCCTCCCATCTCATATATTATAATTTTTTTTTTGAAAGCACAAGCTGCTTTCAGTTTTGGTTTGAAAATAGTTGCTGCAGCAACCATTTTCAAACCGCTAAAGAAAATGAATTAATATTGTTATCTTTCCTTCAGGTCTGTGCTCCTATATTGTAACATTTATATTTTTAGTATTTTAAGCACATATGCCTCATACATGAAAAACAAAATCAACAAATTTCTTTGCAAATTGTGAAAACTCTTACGTAAATTGTTGGTAATGATCGGTTTTTACGAACAATTTACAAAGAAATTAATTGCTCATCTATGTTATGAACCGATTCCCCAAATGCTTTTTTTCTTATGCCGACAATTTATGGAAGAATGTTTTTACGAAATATGTAAATTATACACAATAGCACCAATTTACGCAACAGTTGTTTTATCAACAGTTTACAAACTTTTACACACAAATGTTATACTTCATGAACAAGGCTCAATAAATAGAGCACATTTACTATTTTAATTGCCTTGACAAACTGTGGAATAATATATACTTCAATAAAATACTGGAAATAACATTGTGCACCTTTACCCGATTAATCAAAACTAATAACTGACAAGATTGACCAATTATCAAACTAAGCAGCAGTAAAAATCCTCCCATGAAACCAAACAGGTTGGAAGACAAATAAACAGCCAGCAGCATTCAGTCACACAGACCATTGACATTTATAGATCATTCAGCTTTGCAAGAATCTTGGACTTATTTTTTCAACAGCTATTTGCCACAAGAACTACAGAAGACGAGCATTTTTTAAAATCACAGATTGCCATCCACACACACACAAAGATTTTACTATAACAGCAGATTCTTCCCAGGCCACTTTATTGGATTACACCTCTACAAACTTATGAATAACATACTATCAGCCAGCAGTAACCTTATCTTCTCAGCCATATTTCGCTTTTCATGATGATAAACAAAGAACAATAACTTCATTCATCACCATTCTACATTCATATCGGTCACTTTACAACAGGTGTTCTTTAAACACTACAAAGTATTACCGAAAAGCAATAAAGAAAGTAATTAAAGTTGTTTCCATGGACACAGAAAAAAAAAAACACATTTATTTTTATGGGTCAGGACAGTTATATGGCCAGCATGGAACATTATTGCCGGTGCAGACTTTGCAGAGCTGTTATGTAACAGAGAGAGGGATATTTTAGACACTGTCAACACTGAGAATAATGCAGGCAGATTGCAGGAAGTTCTTACGTTATTAAAGGGAAAATAAACGCTGCTAGAATTCTAGTCAAAAGCAGAGCTCCATATTAGCTGACTAAACCGCTTGCAAATTATTCAAATAAATAAAAAACTGCAACAATAACTTAATTTATATATGCAGCCAGAAATATTTGTGTACAGCCATACGTGCTTTAGTATGGAAGCCTGTTTCTGCCACGGAATAAAATAAAATAAAATGGTAATTGCAACTTTTTAATCTCACAATTTTGACTTTTTTTGCAATACAGTGTGTGTGTGTATACATATATATACATACATACACAGTGGGTACGGAAAGTTATATATATATATATATATATATAGGTGCAATTACTTTTTTTTTTTCTTTTATTCCATGGCGGAAACCAAAATACAGAATCATGAGATGTGAACTCAAAATTCGGAGAGAAAAAAAATATATAAAAAACTGAATTGCGAGAAATAAACTCAGATTTATGAGAAAGTCAGAATTGCAAGTTTATATCTAGTTTTATTCTCAGAATTGCAAGAAAAAGATTGACCTTTCTAATTTTTGTATTCTGTGGCAGAATTGGGCTTCCATACTTGCATCCGATATCATCTCGCACGAGCGTTTCCTGCATGCTACAGCAAATACTGTGCGAGCAAGATGTCAAATTAGGGAACATAAGACTCTTATTAATCAGTTCTTTTTGAGGAGTCAATCAAAAAGATTCACTAAACAGCCTCAAGCTTTGTTTGTGAGTTAGCAGTTTGAATCAGATTCCCTCACTGAATACTAGAGTTGTTTTTTGGTTAAATTTGATTCAAAAAGAGGTGGGAACTGCATACAACAACTGCCATGTGGTAAGTTTGCGAGACAAGAAAAAGACAAAAAGTTTGTGAGACCTTATTACCGGTTGTTCAAACGACAAATAAAGATACATATTCAAAGTTTTGTTGCATAATGGTATTCTAAAATGAAATTCTGGCTACTTTTGCAGCTAAAACGTCTAGCCAGCAGCATGAGGTTTGTTTTAGTTTGCAGAGAGAGGTCTTTGCACAAAATAACTACAATTAACAACGTGACGTGACTACAGACACTTGTGAACCAGACAGAGGTCGTCTCGTAGCACAGCGTCTAAAATTAGCCAAGCACAAGACACAGACGGAAGACAGAAAACCATTACCAAAGACAAAAGCAAGAGACATCATCTGGTAAAGAATTACTGGACACGCGGCTGTCAGATCCGGATTGGATAGAAGGAAAACCACAACACCTGAAAATAGCCGTGTTCCGCCACAGCACTACAATTAGCATGGCCTGAGAGACAGACACCAGGGTCCTGTTAAGTTGGGCTCTGTCTCTTTTCCTGTGAGAAACAGGCCAGAATCAACAGACGACACGAGCAAAGAGAGACGGAAATAAAATCATATTGTCTGAAGAGACCGTCCCGGAGAGGACCTGGAATAACATAAGCACTGATCATCACTACAATGTTTCACATGCTTTTCAGTTTCCTCTGTGGTCAACTTCAATCGTAAGGTATAGGCTGTGTTCGGAACGGAATAGTTGCGTACTACGCAGTATATACTACTGTATCCGCCTTATTTTTAAGGTAAGAGCGGCCATTTTATACCTTGTATGTGCAAGACTTCCGGTGTCATCCGCTTCTAGCCATTAATAGCGGTACAAAATTGCTCCTTATACTACTTGATATTGCAAAATAGTACATTAATAAATTGTCTCAATTATAAACACACTGGTCTGTAGCGCAAATAGTTTCACAGTTTACTGTATTTGAAGAAAAAGCTTACATCTGCATTGCAAAATAAGAAGTATTATTATTAAAAAAAAAAAAAAGATATACTTACCGCTTTTTCTGGAAGTTGCACTGGTCAAAATTGCATTGTTGAGAGAGAGGGAGAGAAGAGAATAAAAACAAGTCACATCAGTTTGTAAGTCACATTTTATTACAATAATGTTTTTGTAATCAGGCTCTCAAAAAGTATATAACAATTTGGATATAGATTTATCGGCCAACATATCGGTTATCGGCTTTCAAAAATAAAGAAGAATCGGTTATCGGTATCGGACAAAATTTTCATATCGGTGCATCCCTAATTGTAATATAAAAATAATGCCAAATACCGGTAAATAAAATGAAACGTTAAAACGTTATAAACACTATAAATGTGATTTAGTCCCCCGCACTCCACAACAAATCCTTTAAATTTGACTATTCAAACAGACCAGGAACCAAAAAATAAGTATGGAATAAACGTAAATTGTAAAAGTCATTATAAACAAAAAAATATTACAAGCGTCAATCATAAATGAATCTAAATCTAAACTGAAACTACAAATAAACTTGGGCCAAATGCATGTTTCGTGGATGTTAATTCCATTATACTAGTTAGTTGCAGCTCATTTCAGATGATAAAAAAGTAACTTGTATTCTTGAAAATATGGTAAGATTGTACATTTTGCATTAATAAACATATCCAACAGCAGTTTTCCACATATTTGTCACATGACCTTAACATGTTTAATCGAGTGGCCTCCAAATTATTTTGCACATGAAACTGTTAGATTGCTTTTAAAATTAAATTTAGCGTAAAAATATTGTACGTTTTTGCAAATGATGAGTCAAAAAAGACATTAGACATTGCACTTGATTACTTACTCTTCATTCGTCGCAGAGCAAATGGAAGGTCAGGTTGGGCGCATTGCATCGTGGGATACAGTATTCTACGAAGTGTGCTCTTCAAAAGTTTTTTTTTCATACATTGACACAATGAGGTTTGAATAAGAGTAAAGAGTCAAAATCAGATTTTTTCCCCCACATGATAGAAAAAACAAAACAAATATCAGAATTGAGATGCTAAATCGCAATTGCGAGATATACATTCTGAGAAGTCATTTTATATATATATATATATATATATGTATATATAAAAATAAGTTGCAATTACCTTTTTTATTTTTTATTCCATAGCGGAAACAAAAAAAAACAGACTCCGAATCAGATTTTTTTCCCACTTATTTTATTACTAAAAATGTCTCTAAAGGCAGCAGTTTTAAGTGTTCACAAGTATTTCTATTTTTGATCGGTAGAGCGAGTACAATGCTGTGGTAGAAAAAAAAAAAAAATTCACACTGGCCTTGCGTGCTAAAAATGTAAGACACAGAACATCAGAAATATTAACACTTGAGGTCCCCTTAAAGTTTGCTGGTATTGAAAAGTGGCTAGTGTAACTGGAAACAGAATTTTTTTTTTAAAGAAATTATTTGACAATATCTGACAAGACATCCTCTTCGCAAAGGAATAACATATGTATAAAATATGTCATACAATCACAGACGCCAACAAGCTACAGTCACAATGAATGCCGGCCTGATCAAGTGACAATTTAAAGCAACATGTTTTTTTAAGCTCACAGTTGAACAAATACAAGAAAACAATTCTTTCTGGGGTAAAGTGCGCTGCAGCTAAAGGAGTGAGACAAACAGCATTTAGTCACTAACTTCATTATTACATCAACATCACGTGGCATTTATTTATGCATCACTGACAGTCAAAACCGATCTGCTACAACGTGAAAATATCCCTTCACTGGGAAAGCATTCGACCTAGAAACACAAAATATTGGATGAATATCATATCAAGCTGTTTTTATAAATGCCAAAAATACTACTTCTGTCAAGTGGAACAGGTGAAATGTTATCCAAAAGCAATGCTTTTTATTTTTTTTTTTACTAAAATAATAACTCAAGACAGATTCGTTTTTTCAAGAAAAAAAAAAAAGTGCCTACAAAACGAAATGAAGAAAACTATACCCAAATTGATCATCTGTAATTTCAGTGGTCACATGACATCCTGGCATAATATCTACATCTCGTCTATGTTAGAAGGAAACTCTATGTACAACATATACATACAAGTCATATGGTCGCAGGAAACGAACGACAGCGATCAGTCAATGGCTTCATACTCACAGCTCATGGGCTCGATATAGAAACGGAATGGTTTAAATCCAAGTCTGGTGGCATTACTCTGAAATCCAGAGTATTACATCACACATGCTGTTTGTGTGGTCAGCTTCAGAACAGAAAAAATGCTTGACAACTTTAGAGACTTCAATTAGATGTGGAATGAAATTAATGTGGGTCATAAAGGGAGGAAATGCAAAAACGCAAAACCTATTTTGGTATGATTTAATTCAATTAAACATTTTTCCCCCAAAAGTCCTCAATACCGTAATGCAAAAAAATCTGTAATACAGTAACAAGAATCTATTTGTTCAGTAAAAAATGTTTAATACATTAAAAACACTAAAGCAAAAACACTACTATGATGTATACTTATAATTTTGTTTTATTTAAATAATTTCAAAACAATTTAAACAATTTTCTTTGCATCACGGTAATGACATTGGTTCTGCATTACGGTATTGATTTTTTTCCTTTTGATTTTTCAGGGTAATTAATGACCTGGCCATTGAGAGCTGTCATGCGTTTCAGGTGTATTTCAGTCAAGTCCTAAATTGACTTTTTGATCATTTGGAAAGGAGAAAACATTTACTGTCTAAAACATTTGTATCCTTCATTTGATTTTTATTTGAGTAATCTCAAAATACCGAGATAACTGTTCTCTCCATTTGAAAGATCTATTAACATATAAATTAAAAACAGAAAAAATCTTGAATTCTCTTCACATCCACTGCTTTTTTTGTGAACATCTGGAGGAAATCTCTAAAAAGATGCACCACTTGAATGAAATGACCACTTAAATGGAGTTGGCTTTTCTGAAATCAAATAATCTTTTAGGTTGAAAGTTGAAATCCAGCCAAGTTTATACAGTGTACAGTCAAAAATGACTGAATAAACCAGTGAGAACAAACTGACTAAAACTTCAAAATGTCAACATATGTCATTTTCCATAAGCAATAATGTTCCAGAGTGACCGCAAATGAAACCGAACAAATCCAACAGAAAACAGTCATCCCAAATACTGTGTTTGAAATTAAATGGGACGTTGACGCTGTGCAAAATTGCTCACCACAACAATAAGCAACATCCATTTGCCCTTCATATGGTCCATTTGGAGCGCATGCTACAGAACGGTCCTTCACGTGAAGCTGTCCGTCAAAGTCTTTGGGTTTTCTGGACAAACAGTGAGCCTTTTTTTATTTTTTTCATACAAACTAAAACACATTTTTTTCTTTGTTGTAATTTACAGGCTTCAATAAAACGTGTTAGTTTCTAAGACTAGGAAGATTAAAATATGTTCCTTTAGTAAAATATTGTCCAAAACGCCAACGCAATGTCTTTGCACCCATCAGATGCCTCAGAAATAGATAACGTCCTCCTTGGCAGCTTGGCCGCTACCAGTGTACGGGAGGGCGGTCTGGGAGGTCTGGTTATGGGTTTTGAGAACAGCGGGCGCGAGGCTAGACTGGGCATCCGTATGAGCATCTGGAGGGTTGAGGGAATCTGCAAGGCGAGCAAACCAAACAACATGCCTGTCAGCTGGGCCTTATGACTGTTTACACAGCGGGATACTGCTCGTTCAGGCTCGGCCGGGAATGTCAGGTGTGGTTGTTTGTCTTACCTGAATGTTGAGGTTGGTGGGGGCTGATGGGCCGGCGTGCTTTGTGACCTCCGTCCGAATCCCTTGATGACAGCTTGATGGGCAGCATCTGCTTCATGTCACCAGAAGCTAGGAAAGAGCGAAGATGGATTTAGGAATCTGCAAATTCGCTCCCAAAGAATGGAATTTGGTGGCCGCAAACGGAGCAGTACTAACCAGAACTGTCGGTGCGGTGCGAACTCTTGCCCTTCCCGCTCTTCTCCTTGCCCTTGCTGAGGGCGGCGAGTTTGGTTGGTATCTGCTGCTGGACGCTGCCCTGCTTGTGTAGCTGGTTGGTGGTGCTGATGAGATGGATGGGAACCTCCGTCTTGGCCAGCAGGGTGCTGCAGGAGCTCTCGCGTCGCGAGTGGACTTCGGGACGCTCCAGGTAGTCGGCGGGGGACACTGAGAGAGAGACCCGCAGGTGTGACTTTAGAGGAAGCGTCTGATCCCATGCTCCACCGAGCGGCAGCTCACCGTTGAAGCTGGAGGAACTGGAAAGCTTAAACAAAGCGAAATGCTAATGTTAGCACCACAGATGGATAAGCAATTTCACGCACAGAGGTTGATTAACATCTTACTTCATCGTGAGGATGAAAGAAGGCATCACCACAGCAGATTACAAGTGTACATTAAGGAAACATCATGATGTCTCCATCCAATCATTAATGAAATACTACCAGGACTAATTTGTATAAATTCTCAAGTAACACAACAGTGGATTTATGAACAATTGAGTTGACCGCAACAATATACACAGTAGATTTACGAAAAACTCAAATAAATGCAACAATTTATGCAAAAATGGATTTACGAACAACTGAATGCAATAATTTACAAGAACATATTTACGAAGAATTAAGTCGAACTGGTTTGCGAATGACTGAGTTGAATGTGACAATACACACAATAGCAGATTCATGAAAAACTTAATAAATGCAACAATTCACGCAATGCTTTTACATACAAAGAAATTGAATTTGAATGTAAGAATATACACAATAACATATCCGGTCCATCTGACCAATCAGAGCAGAGTAGGCTCATGGAAAGGAGGGGTTTAGATACTGAATGTTACAACTGCTTCGAATGAATCGTTTGAGAATTGCTGGAAAATTAGGTGATATTAAATGCATATTTTAAGAAAACGGAAGCATCATTTGACCTTTCACGCATGTAAACCTATTGTAGGAGACTCCCAAAACAATATTAGACATCTAAAAAAAATGGCATAATAAGGGCACTTTAAAGGGGTCATATGATGCGATTTCAAATTTTTTTTCTTTTGAAGTGTTACAAGCTCTTGGTGCATAAAGAAGATCTGTAAAGTTGCAAAGACTAAAGTCTCAAATCCAAAGTGATATTCTTTATAAAAGTTTGGCGCGATGCAACGCGTAAAGTCATTATAATCCATAATTATGTCCCCACTGGATGCAACAAATGGGTTTTAATGTTTTTGTCTCATTGCTCCGGCCGCACAGGGCATCACAGTATGGTGAGGGGCGTAACATTTCCGTCACACGCTTGAGGTATTCGGCCAATCACAACGCACTGGATAGCTGGCCAATCAGAGCACACCTCGCTTTTCAGACCGATGAGCTTTGTAAAAATCGACGCGTTTCAGAAAGGCGGGTCGTAAAGGACAAACAATAATGTACAGTATGTGGAAAATAATGTTTTTTTTAACCTTAAACCGCATAAACATTTCATTACACCAAATACACAACATAATGTTCTTTTTAGCAACATATGACCATACAAATAGTACCAACTGCAGAACCTCAAACAACAGACAATATTGTTGCAATAAATCACTTGTCTTCAACTGTTATTCATTACTTGTAAATTACTTTGGATGAATGCATCTACTAAATAAAGCAAGCATAAATTACATATTTTGGGCCAAAAGGTTTGTTGAGATGTACCGCCTGCATTTAAATTAAATGTGTTTCAACTCAGATCAGCTTTCATATTTGAGCATGACACGCAGGAAATGCCAAGCTAATGCGCGGTGTAGGAAATACAGTCTGTTGAAGAGTTTTGGATTTACAGGACGAAGCTAAATTTAAAACATATGCTACTTTGCATGCAGAACAAAGACGTTTGATGCGCTCTTAAACACACTTTGTCAACACAGGCATAAAATGTAACACACACTGAAGACAGTACCACATGAAAGGACTACGTTAAACATGAGGTAAAAATTATTAATGCATATCAGCGGCTAACAGTTCGTGAGTGGCCTCCCTTCCAATCCTTTTCCTCCAAAGGACATAGTGTACACTCTTTGGAGGGATAGTCCACCTGGTGCAAGCAAGTCTTGCTCAAGGGCCCAACGGTGATTATGTAATTTTTGGGATGCACCTAGAAGCGAACCTTGAAAATGTACGCAAGGAGTTCAGATAATTAATCGTGAAGTTACCAACACCCTTATTTCACGGAAAAGATTGAATAATCATATAACTGTCCATCACATCTACAGTACTTAAAAGTGTGAAAATGGCCAATCTTCTCCACGCCTCAAAGACGTAATTGAAACTAGAGCCACCCTCCTGAATCTGTACATTATGCTTCTGCAAGTCACAATTACACCCTCATATTTCCATCATTTCACAAAAAATGTTAAGGAGAACATCCAAACATTGGGAGGCGTTCCTCTGGGATCCTCAATCATCTAGAGCAGTGGTTCTCAACCACATTTCTGAAACCCACCCAACGCTGCATTTTGCATGTCTCCTTAAAGCGGTCCTATTATGCTGTTTCACTTTTTCAACTTTAGTTAGTGTGTAATGTTGCTGTTTGAGCATAAAAAAAATCTGCAAGGTTACAAAGCTCAAAGTCCACTCTGAAAGGATATATTCTCTTTAATAGAAAACCTTTCAGGAATTACAACAAACGGCCCGTTCGGATTACAGCATGCTTCTTCTGGATAATGTGAAGTCACAATATCACTCATTTAAATAATCCCCACCCACAGAATAAGCAAAAAAGGGGCGAGGCCTGGTTGAGCAGCACTAGAGAAGACGAATAAGAGCGGCTTTAGTAGCGTGCTGTAGCCATGAAAAAAAGAGACGCCGTTTCTTCCACCTGGTTCCAAATCCCCTTTATTTGTGCTTGCAAAGGTTCTGCACAATCCTCGTGTTTGTAAACCTTTGCAGGGTGAGCAGATGAAACTTGCAGTTGCGGTAAGGGGTGTGTCATTTCCGCAGCAAGCACCAAGCGGTTCGCCAATCACAACACACCGGGCCAGCTAACCAATCAGAGCACATTTCATATTTCGGAAACAAGAACTAAACAGGTTGTTCAAAACAGACTGCTGCAATAATGTAAAATATGTAAAAAATAATGTGTTTTTTAGAACAATCAAGCATGAAAATCTATTAATAAAACCAATTCAAGACTTTGTAAAAGGGAATAATATAAAAGAAAATGGGCTTCAGGAACATGGCTGGAAAACACTGATATAGAGCTTACATATACACTGATATAGAGCAGTTTCCCAACCCTGATCCTGGAGGCACCTCAACACTACACATTTTCAAACTCTTCCAAACCTCAAAGCAGGTGTAATGGAAACAAGTGCCTCACTCCGTTCACTATGCTTCTGCAAATCATAATTGCACCACCTTGTTTCTTCTACATATTTTCAAACGCTTCCCAAATCAACTCATCAGCTCATTAGTAGAGACTCAAAGACTTAAATGGATGGGTCAGATAAGGAAGACATCCAAAATGTGTGGTGCTGGTGTGTCTCTCCAGGAACAGGGTTGGGAAACACTGATCTAGCGGTTAGAAAAGGCTAAACTTCTCCAACTGGCCCGGGGCGACATCATCTTGAACCATCACACAGCATGGCCTTTGCGTAGCATGAGTAGTTTTCCAAAACGCTGGGATCCCAGCATAGATGCTCGATTGTTTCCAGTCCTTAAGGTGCTTTCAGTAAATATAAGGTTTCCAGAGCGTTAAAAATGCAAGGGGTGTGCAAGGTTTTCGGCACAAAGACTTGACTGACATCACATAAACAATTAAGATTGGCCGAATTCCAGCGCTGGTATTAATGAAAGGGTGCTGGCAGGTAATTATACGTTGCGGTTTTCCCAACTCAAGACTTCCCTGGATACTTCAAGCAACTTTTCATTTGGAGAAACTCTGCTGTGCACGGGCTAGTTGGAAGGGCTCGCTGCTGGAAACGTGGCTCTTAAATCATGGTGCTAAATACCTGTTTCTGAAGGGTTGTTTTGGGTGTTTTTACCTCACAACGAAGCATCACAAATACAGACTCCCTGGAAACAGGAATGTGGAATATATAAATCTTTCAAAAGCAAAGTATACGCGGCCATAAAAAGTTGCCTTCTTTGTAACCAGAGGTCAAAGTTGAGCATATATGAATATATATGAGAGAGAGAGAGAGAGAGAGAGAGGGGAACGTTATCTTAAGAGATGAGCCACGGTTTAACAAACAGAAGTGACTAAAGCAGTAACAAAGGAACAGGTCTCGGCCAGGTCAAACAACCCCCAAATATGTGGTAAAAAAAAAAAAATGGTAGAAATAAATCAAAAGCTTTGCCACTAAAGAGCCGATTCATGTTCATATGTAACCCAGCAGTGAAAACACACCTGGCTGTGGCTGTTTGATTTTGAACCATACATTTTAAATGCACATTCCTCCTACTATAAAATGACTGACACTGATGCTGACTGATCCTGGCTAGATTGCATTTAGTTTGGTCACTGCCTATTAAAACCGCTAACGTCACGGCATTACGGCCATTAGGAAAGTTCTCCATTTATGTTAGTTCCACATGCACGTTTGAACGGAAGCTAAAAGGCGCCTTGTCCGGCTCCTTAGATGTTCTTTTCTGAGTAATCTGTCAAAATAAAGGGGTTAGTCATCAAGTTTGTTCATGTGAACGGACAGACAGGCTATGGCGCTCAAATCAGTTTAATGTGATTGAAGGAAAGCACGAAAACATCAGAGTTTGATGAAAAACAGATGATGGAGCCAGACAAACTGTGTGCAAACGAACAAAAAATGCTAAATACAAAGTACATATTTATATTTTCTGGTTGTTCACCATGATTTTAGTGTGTTGTGATTAGGGATGTCAACGATTAATCGATGATCGATTAATTGTCGATAAGAGATGCAATCGATTAAAGCTATCGATGGTTGATTAAGCTATTTAATTTTGGGCTGCATGCGGCTCATGCGCAAAACACGTGTGAGTGACTGTGACGGTATATAAATGCATCATCATTCATCCATAATGTCCAAATTAAGCTTTTAATGTGATTTAAACTTTAAAAAGTACATTAAAATAGAAACAACACAAAGTTCTTCAACATCGAAAGCAATAGAAATGTTGTATCTAATTTCCCCAGATAATTGTTTCATATCGTGTGCTTTGCAGGGCTGCGGAACAAAGGACAGATAGGATATTCGTTACTACAACTTGTTAATTTGTGGCCACTGTCCACGTTTAATTTTGTTCCTTAAATTCTTAATTCATTGCCATGAAATCTTGCCGCATGTTTATCACAGTAAGAGATGCGAAAACGGTGATAAAAAGTGAATGACAATAAAATAAACCTGCGAAATTAGAGGGTTAGATGGTGAGGATTTAGGAAAAGAAACAATGCCTAAATATTATTGAATTTGTGGAAATTCGTGACCAACCGGCAAACCAGAACAAAGCCGCGTAAATGGGCTTGAACGACATCCAAAAGCATGGTCGCGATGTAACATTTTCCAGCTAACCAATTATTCCTCTAACAAACAAAGCTTTTATACCACACTTGTCATAATCAGAGCTTATAATTGGTAAATAAATTATTGCTGGATTCAAAACAGCAATTAACAGGCACTCTGATCGACACGGACAATACGGTTTCACGGAGCATTCAATGGTGTCACTAAACCGTGATGCCACAATAAGCAACGTTCACAAGGTTCTGCATGGACCTAACTATAGTGCACAAGGTTTTCAAGCCCTGAAACAACATGGGATGCTTTAAGGAAAATGTAGCCTATAGCCTATGTAATTAATAGGCCTAAAATAAAAATAACACTTTGTTTTCATAAAAATAAATAAATACATTTAAAAAAAAAAGCAAAATATATCTGACTTAATTAAGCTAACAGATTCAAAACAGAAGTGTGGCGTTCCATAAACAAGTTCACGGAAAGGACAGGATGACAACACGCATTCTGTTTGTTTGCTTTATTTTACAAAGCACAAATCTTCTGTTTTTATTGTGAGTGTGCAAAAATAAAAGTAAACACTTTTGTGGATTACATCTTACTCCAAAAAGTTATGTTTTCGCTGTTCGATCGCGCCGGCGCCTTGCACGCACACACACACACACACCACATATTCTAGCTGTTGTGTTGTTTGTCTCAATAACCAGTCTGTATAGTTGATATCTCAACTTTATTAACACACTCTCGACTACATGATTGCTCTCTTAACTCTCGCGATCACCCTCTCATTCCCACCCCTTGTTCTTGCAAGATCACTACACTAGCAATTCATATTTACATCGCAGTCTGTTCATTATCAAAATAAAAGTCAACCAAACATATAAAAGGCTACACTGGTCAGTTTAAATAGACCATAGTATACCGGTCCACTCTGCTGTTAAGGACGTTTCTGCTCATGTGAAGAGGATGATCTTTTCCGTCTATAGGCGAATGCGTGTAAAGTACAAGCCTAGTTTACATTATAAATAATAGTTTAACATTCAAATACATTGCGAATATGGAAACATTTGGATTTGTGCCGAATGAAAAGTGAGCAATAACCTCCAAATACATCTAGCCAAACCTGCGCTCGCACTGTCTCGTATGCATGCAAGCATGCACTGTCACGATCTAATGCACTGTAAATGCCGGATTTTTAAAAACCAAATAGGCCTACTGGAACGCAACAATTCAAAATCTGACATTTTCCGGAACAGGATCCAGCAGGATCAAATTAAGTACTGGTCATAATACTCACATAATAATGTTTGATGTGAGCAACAGTGTGTTTTGCTGCAGCAGCGCCGATGGAAGTGGTTCACTGACTGCGCAGCACAGCCACACGCGCCACAGTTACATTTGGGATAATATTATTTTAAATGCCATAATGTCAGTAGAAAAAATTGCAATGGTTTTTTTAAATACAACGACGAGCACCACTAAACCATTTAAAGAGGCGTGTTCAGCGGTCTCCTTGATGGGATATGAAACAGTCAACAAAGTGAAATGATCTCAAACGAGCGCTCTTCATTTTATCAAATAATCATATTAATCACACTTACTCATTTTACAATCCGGCCACTAGCATGTTATTCAGACTAAAACTCCTTTAATTCGGGTGAGAAAGCGGGTTTGTGTGTGTGTGTGTGAGAGAGAGAGAGAATGAGAGAGGATGTGCAAAAGCCTCTCTCTCACTCTCAGTCATGCCTTTGACTGCGTGCCGCTGCAATAGACGCATTTTGCAGCATTAAGGTTAACGATTAATCGATCGTTAATTTAAACTACGATCGATCATGGAAATTATCGAAAATTTACATCATTAGTTGTGATCTCTGGGATGGTTTCAGTACTGCTGAGAGCTAGAAATCACACAATATGTGGCTTTTGTTAAATGCTGTTGGACACAGAGACTGGCTTTTTTTGTGAGCCAGTTAAGACTGCTCAAACAACACTTGTCCGTGCTTTTTCCCCCAGAGAGCTAGCTGGGTAATTTAGCAGGCTCATCAGCAAACAGGTAGGGCAGGGTAGCAGGTAGATTAGCAAAGCCTCTGCTATGTAACCTCACAGTGCCACATTGTTCCCTTCGATTGTACTGGCACAGCTGAGCTGAAAAGAGAGTGTGGGAAAGGCAGATGCTCTCAGCTGGCACACCTACACCTAGAAATTTTAATGACATGTTAAACAAATCATTTTTGCTTGGTTGGAACAGCAGCTACGCTAACTATGTTTGTATTTGTTTCTCAGTTTTTTTGCCATGGGATAACTAGGATTTACACAAGCTTCAGTCTGGATCCAGAACACCTGAGAAGAGATGATGCAACCCCTCAGAGGACCTCAGATGATGCCAACCCTGAAACAACTTACAGAACTACCACATTTTGCTATAAGTTTGATTGCATCATATAATAATTGCTGTTAATATTATTCATCGTCTGTTTTATTACGTCTTATATTGATTTTTCCGTACTGCTGGTTCGTCTGGTCAGAGGAGAACTGGCCCCCCGACTGAGCCTGGTTTCTCCCAAGGTTTTTTTCTCCATTCTGTCACCGATGGAGTTTTGGTTCCTTGCCGCTGTCGCCTCTGGCTTGCTTAGTTGGGGACACTTCATTTCCAGCGATATCGTTGACTTGATTGCAAAGATATTATTTAAACTGAGCTGGATGTTGACATCACTGAATTCAATGATGAACTGTCTTTAACTGAAAAATTTGTGTTTACTATTGTCATTTTGCATTATTGACACTATTTTCCTAATTTATGCTGTTCAGTTGCTTTGACACAATCTGTATTGTTAAAAGCACTATATATATATATATAAAGGTGACTTGACACTAAAAAGGAGCACAGAGGTGACATCATGCTAATTTCATGTATGCCAGCTCCCATTTCCTTGAATAGCTGGGCGATGTATCAAATATTCATGACAGAGTTGAGTTCGACTTCTAACTTCATTGTTGCAAAGTTCAATTCATTTCTGAAATTCAGTTCAAACTGTCCATTTCAATTAATTGATTCAGACGGTACTATTAAAAACATTAATGCAAATAAATATTAATACTTATTACCACATTCTTATATTGATACATAATTTATATTCTATTTTAGAATTGATATTACATATAATTTCTGATTATAAAAAAACAAGACATTACAGAGTAAAACCATAAATCAAGATATATATTGAATATTGTTAAAAGGTTGTAAAAGTTTTTTTTATTCAGCAAGGACACATTAATTGATCAAAAGTGAAAGTAAACTTTTTTTTTTTTAACTTTCTATTAATCAAAGAGCCCTGAAAAGAAATTACGGTTTCCACAAAAATATTAAGCGTATTAAGCAATGTCCTTCAGAAATCATTTTAATATGCTGATTTACTGCTCAAGAAACGTTGCTATCAGTATTAAAACACTGATAGCAACATTTCTTAAGCAGTAAATCAGCATATTAAAATGATTTCTGAAGGATCATGTGACACTGAAGACTGGAGTAATGATGCTAAAAATTCAAAAATATAAAATATATTTTTATACATTTAAAATATATTTTAAAAAAATAAGTTGTTTTAAATTATTTTTTTCATAATATTACTGTATATATTACTGTAAATATTAAGCCTGTAAATTATAAACCCCAGACTAAGAATTCAAAATCAAAACGGTCCAAATTTTTTACTATGATTAAAAAAAAAAAAAAAAAAAAAAAGCTTTATGATTTAAGTGACCTTTTTTGGAGAGCAATGAAAATGAAAACCCTATTTGGACCTATTATTAACTTGTCTGAATGAACATAAGATAGTTTAGTAGTTTCAGCATGTACTGCCATCTAAGGGAACCACGACTCATGTGGAGACAGATAGTAAGTGTTACATTATACTGACGAGGTAAAAAAAAAGGAAACCGGTCTAGAATCATATGGCATCTCACCTGTCCAACTTCCTGTGCATACAGTGCTGCCGTATTTGGCACAGTGTTGTGCTTCTTCAACTTCCTCTGTTGCTCTAACCGCTCTCTCTCTTTCTCAACAGCACGTGTGGACTCTCTCAGCCTCTCCAGGTCTTGCTGGTACGTCTGCCTTTGCCTCTCGAGTTCCTGCCTCTCCTCGGCCAAACGCAGCTCCAGTCGCCGACACTCCTCCTCCCGCTCCTTCAGCCGCTGCTCAGCCGCCTCCGCCTGCCGCCGCTGCTTCTCCCGCTCCCGTTCCCAGCGCGCCTGCTCCTGCCGATGCTGGCTCTGCAGCCTCTGGAAGTTGGCGAGCTCCTCGCGGTGCTTCTCCAAGTTGCGCTGCTTTTCCTGCTCCAGGAGCACGTCTGTGCCACGGTTCCGGCTGCCGGGACGTTCCCGCTCGGCGGTGAGGAGAGAAGCCCGCTGGAGCTCAATGTGGCTGTCCTGCTGAGAGATTATGGCCTGAGGGGGGAAGGAGACAGAAAGGACTTGATGTTTGGATAGTTGTTAAGAGCTTCCTGGTAACTAAGGCTTAGTTTAGCAAGTGTTGTGTACTTTCAGATGCTTCTTCTTGTATTTGCTCAAACAAGATTTGTGTACGGTATTGTAAGGTGCTTTGGTAAAGTGTCTGGTAAGAATGTAAATTTCATGAAATGTAAACAAAATAAAAGAACAAAGCAGCAAGCAAGAATGCAACTGAAAGGACAACAGAAAAAATGAACAAAAAAGGCCAAAAAACAAACAAACCAAAAAAAAACACAAAAGCTCAAAACAACAAACAAAAGAATAAAGGGGGGGGGGGGGGGGAGAATTAAATAAATAAACAAAAAAAAACTAAATACAGAAAGAAATGAAACCAAAACCAAAAGAAAGCAAATTAAAGGACAACTGAAAGGACAAAAGATAGGAAAAATAAACAAATAATGAACAAAAGATGAAAAGAAAGAATGGGCTGTCATAAAAACAAACTAATGATAAAATCAACAAGAGAGAATTTTTTTTTTGCAAAAGTAAAAAAAAAAAAAATATACAGATTGTAAACAAAAACTAAAATGGCAAATAAATAAAAATAACAAATGAAAGAAAGAAATGAAAGAAAATCTAACAGAAAAATAAAACAAGAATGACAAAGAATGAAAGAAAAAAAAGAACAAAAGACAAGGAACAAATAAAACGACCAAAAGAAAACTAAAGAAAATTAAAGAGAATTAAACAAACAAAAAGAAAAAACAAAAGAAAAAAAAATACAAGACTGAAAAGACAAAATAATAAACAAACAAAGAATAAGACAGTAAGAACTAACAAAACGAATGAAAGAAAAAAAAAAAAGCATAAATGAAAGAGAATGAAACAAACAGAAAAAGAAAAAAATAGAACAAGAGTGAAAAAGAACAAATACGACAGCAAGAAGAGAAACAAAAATTAAAGAAAACGGCATAAACAAAAGAGAATGAATAACAGAACAAGCAAAAATTTTAATAAAAAAAATAAGAGCAAATGGACACAAAAGAAAGCAAAACTGACAGAAAGAACAACCAAAAAAATTTAAATAAAATGAAAGAACAAAATGAAATGAAAAAGAACAAGAACAAATGAACAACAGAAGGAGCAACAGAACAAATTAAAAGAATGAACAAAAGAACAAATGAAAACAAGAGAATGGACTAATGCACACAAGAAATGTAGTTGTTGTTTAAATACAATGACAGATGTTGTGAACACCTGAACAAGCAAATGAGCACAGCATGAGAACCCCCGATTCCTCTAAAGCAGATCTTGTCATGATTACAGGATGCATGTGGCTGAGGTTATGAGTGAGACGTGAGTGTGGTCATTCTGTTGTACCTGTAAACTGTACAGCCTCTGGGACAGCAGCAGCACTCGCTTATAGAACTGGAAAAACAGGAAGACAAGGGCAACATTACTGGCAGGATGATTCAATATTCAGAGGCATTATTCTCACGAGACGAGACACAATGCCACATTCCTGCCAAGTGAAGTATCGCTGCATTAACAGCCGATTAGGTGCGGTGAACGCAAAGGTTACCATCTAAAATATGTATTGAGAGGGGTGTGAGAAATAATATGTGCCTTTTATCTCATGGGAAACAAAGTGAGCCGTAATCGCCAATCCAATCCGATGTGCGCTCTTACCTCTGATTCTGGAAATTTACAGGTGGACCACATTTTGTGCAAGCCGGATGAGAAGGCCTCATCCTGAGAGAGACGACAGATTAAAATTTATTAAAAACATTTCAATCGGATAACATCATGTATATCAACGTTTGCTAAGAAAAGCCCCCAAGCGAAGACAATTCAAAGACATTATCATGGTAGTTGAGTAATGCATTACTTTATTGTAGCAAGCATTATAGAAAAAAAGTGTAACATTTTTATTACTGAACTTTAATTTCCTTGATTAATAATTCTTTACTGTATTTAAATTATATCCTTAGAATTAATCTCACTAGTAGGTATTATATACATTGCTAGATAGTTTATTTATAAAATTAGATTATGTATTAAACTATAATTTTTATAAACATAAATTACTATATTTACTACAATAATATAATAAATATTATAATATATAATCATATAATATAATCATCATATAATTATCAGATCTATAGCTTGACAGTGACTGGTATGCAAAAGAAAACTAAAGAAAATTAAAGAGAATTAAACAAACAAAAAGAAAAAACAAAAGAAAAAAAAATACAAGACTGAAAAGACAAAATAATAAACAAACAAAGAATAAGACAGTAAGAACTAACAAAACGAATGAAAGAAAAAAAAAAAAGCATAAATGAAAGAGAATGAAACAAACAGAAAAAGAAAAAAATAGAACAAGAGTGAAAAAGAACAAATACGACAGCAAGAAGAGAAACAAAAATTAAAGAAAACGGCATAAACAAAAGAGAATGAATAACAGAACAAGCAAAAATTTTAATAAAAAAAATAAGAGCAAATGGACACAAAAGAAAGCAAAACTGACAGAAAGAACAACCAAAAAAATTTAAATAAAATGAAAGAACAAAATGAAATGAAAAAGAACAAGAACAAATGAACAACAGAAGGAGCAACAGAACAAATTAAAAGAATGAACAAAAGAACAAATGAAAACAAGAGAATGGACTAATGCACACAAGAAATGTAGTTGTTGTTTAAATACAATGACAGATGTTGTGAACACCTGAACAAGCAAATGAGCACAGCATGAGAACCCCCGATTCCTCTAAAGCAGATCTTGTCATGATTACAGGATGCATGTGGCTGAGGTTATGAGTGAGACGTGAGTGTGGTCATTCTGTTGTACCTGTAAACTGTACAGCCTCTGGGACAGCAGCAGCACTCGCTTATAGAACTGGAAAAACAGGAAGACAAGGGCAACATTACTGGCAGGATGATTCAATATTCAGAGGCATTATTCTCACGAGACGAGACACAATGCCACATTCCTGCCAAGTGAAGTATCGCTGCATTAACAGCCGATTAGGTGCGGTGAACGCAAAGGTTACCATCTAAAATATGTATTGAGAGGGGTGTGAGAAATAATATGTGCCTTTTATCTCATGGGAAACAAAGTGAGCCGTAATCGCCAATCCAATCCGATGTGCGCTCTTACCTCTGATTCTGGAAATTTACAGGTGGACCACATTTTGTGCAAGCCGGATGAGAAGGCCTCATCCTGAGAGAGACGACAGATTAAAATTTATTAAAAACATTTCAATCGGATAACATCATGTATATCAACGTTTGCTAAGAAAAGCCCCCAAGCGAAGACAATTCAAAGACATTATCATGGTAGTTGAGTAATGCATTACTTTATTGTAGCAAGCATTATAGAAAAAAAGTGTAACATTTTTATTACTGAACTTTAATTTCCTTGATTAATAATTCTTTACTGTATTTAAATTATATCCTTAGAATTAATCTCACTAGTAGGTATTATATACATTGCTAGATAGTTTATTTATAAAATTAGATTATGTATTAAACTATAATTTTTATAAACATAAATTACTATATTTACTACAATAATATAATAAATATTATAATATAATCATCATATAATTATCAGATCTATAGCTTGACAGTGACTGGTATGACAGTTTAAAACTGACAAAAGTGAATTTCCTGCCCAGACCATCTGATGCCACTCCTCTCGTTTAGTAAACACAGGCATGTTCCCATCATCTGTGGGACAAATGCCTGCATGAGTGTTCTCTCACCCGCACATCCCGGTCCTGACATGTGTACACCTCTTTGAGCTGTGGATCAGAGCTGGCCCGTTGACTCCTGTCCCTGGACCTGCCGGCTGCTCCGGGAACCTTCTTCTTAATACTGCCGTCTGATTTAACATACAAACACACCTGATTTACAAACTTATACTGGAGAGGTACATAGTGGACCTGCACAAACCAACCATATTCTATAACACATGCCAGGAGGGTTGTGTGTAATTAAGCTTAAAAAAAAAAAAAATGCATCTTGCCTTCTGCATAGTACAAATAGTATGTGAATTGGGATGAACGGCTTTTAAAAATGCAATGAATATGGATAAAAAGATTTGAAATTATGTAACGATAATGAGTCTCAAGTTACAATCCTGCCAGCTAATCCCCATTAATGCAACATGTATAATCAGTGTCTAATCACATGTATTGACTCTTACTTGTAGACAGTTTGCTAGGAATGCTATCGTAGCCGCTAAAGGTGTCTGCTCTGCGTGGCAGCAAACTCAAGGACGGACTCTGGTTCCCCTCAGTCTGTGGAGATGCTTCCCGAGCTCCAGATGCAAGGAGGTTCTGCAGGTTCTCCGCTACAGAAACAGAGATCCGCTTCAATAACTACATTTAGTTCTCTAATAATCTAGTTTACTAGCAGGTGCAAGATTACATCATGATGCCAATGCTTGGCACAAAAACTAACTCAGCCTGATGTGTTACCTTCAGTAATGGCTCCTTTGAGCAGCTGCTCCCCCTGCTGGAGGTCCGAGGCGTCGCCCCGCAGCAGCAGGCGGGAGCGAGAGCTGGTGTCCTCTAGACCGGCCACAGATTCAGCCAGCTCTGCAAACAACTGCAGCTTCTCCGTGAGGCTCTGGACGATCTGAGCATCCTTCAACGTCAGGCGATCTACAGAAAATGAGTCCCAGATGGAGGGAAATGTGTTAGAGACAAAATCATTGATGGAATTTAAATTATTTTAAACAGAAGAACATTATAAATGTCATAGCACAACATAACGCAAGAAACCATATTTTTGTGGAAAACTTTTTTTTTTTTTCCAGGATTCATTGATGAAAAGTTCAAAATAACAGCATTTATTAAATATGTTAAATATTTTATATTTTAACAAATTTGGTCACTTTTAATCAATTCAATGCGTCCCTGTGGAATAAAACTATTTTAATAAAACTAACTTTCTTTAATAAAATTTTTTACTGACACTAAAATAAACTTTTTTTTTAAATTATAATTAACAAACATAACTATACATTTATACAAAAACACACACACACATATTTTTAATATTACTATATATTATATTAATACATTTATATTATTATTAATATAAATTTTAAATATTATAAATATTGTAATATACTAAACTATATATGATATGTATAATACATATTATAAGCATATGAGCTTAAAATACTTATTTTTGACAAAAGATACAAGATTTCAGTATGAAAACGCAAGTGTGCCCTCTAGTGACAAAAGATCCTTCAAAGCTCACTAAACAAAAAACCACCACACATTATCAAAATTAGCAGAAAAACAAAACAAAATTGTCCTTACGAAAGAGACAAGCCACTTATGGTGTTTTACCTTGAAACTCTCGGAACCGGGCGACTCTGGCTTCTTCTTCCTCACTAAACAATCTCTCTTCGATATGTGGACAGCTGATGGACAGAAACCGAGGAGGAAAATTTAAAAAAAAATACAGACAGAAGTAAATACAGACACATATGTGATTATAGACAGACACACACCTCTCCACGGCCTGACGAATGTGGGTGATCCATGTGTTGCGGTCTTCTTTTGAGCTTGTGTGGATTTCGTACATCTCAGGTTCGTTAGATGAGGCGCAGATGAGGAACATGGCCCGCTCCTCGTGTGCCACCTCACGCACAATCAACTTCTGCAGTGAAATAACGGAAGGCTTGTTGTCCTAGCGGAAAACAAACACGGATGAGTGCATTCAGATGAACAATTTCTCATCTTGTGTAAACTGAAAACAAAGTGCTTGTACTCACCACAGTCGAGAACACAAATCTCTGGTCCTTTTCTTGCAACAAGATGAGAACATCAGTAAGAAGTAGAGCTAGAATATCTGCAACGGAAGAATCCCAAATTTCAACTTTGAGTCAAACATATGGAAGCCCGTTTCCGCCACTAAATAAAAATATATAATTCTGTAAGTCATAATAATGAGAAACTAAGTCATTATTATGAGAAACTAAGTCATAATTGTAGCGAATTTAGCTCATGGGGAAGAGTGAAAAATTTAAGGGGGTCTGAATACTTTCTGTACCCGCTGTGTGTGTGTGTGTGTGTGTATATATATATATATATATGAATGAGATGGCAAGAAAAAATATATTTCAATGCCTTTTTGCATTCTGTCTTAAAACAATTGCATTCTCTTACAAAACATTCGCGCTCTTTTGCAAAAGTATTGCTTTCCCTTGAGAAACCTTGCGTTCTATCTTAAGACTATTGTGTTCTCTCTATTGAAGCAATGTGTTCTCTTAAAATTGTTGCGTTCACACATAACATTTGGGTTCTTTTGCAAAGCCATTACATTCTCTCCCAAGAAATGTTGTGTTTGCTTGCAAAACATTTGCGCTCCCAAGAAATTCTGCATTCACTCACAAAAGCACCGAAGTATAATTTTTCCTCTTTCTTCATATTATTTACATCACAAAAGTTTTGCAAGCAAATGCAAAGTTTTTCAGGGGAATGCAAAAGTTCTGCAAGCGAAAATACTTTTAAGTACTTGGGGGAACACAAACCCTGTCCCTTGATGGGCTCCGTACTTTTGCATGGAAATTGTGGTTCTCATAATACCTTTGAGTCGACCAGATGCAGCTTTCCAGTTGACCATGCCCTCGTACAAGAGCTTGCGGCGGCCCTGAGAAAGGTCCTCCTTCCGGAAAACACGTCCGTCTTTGATTTTCCCCAGCGACTTGGGCTCCATCTTGGAGACGACATCCCTGAGCCGCGCTTCCTTCTCATAGAGACTGACCTGGGCGTCCACCTGAACGATGGCATCTTTGATTAGACTGAGAGCCTGTGCTAATCCTTCATGTTCCTCTGTCCCGGCTGGAATGAGAAGAAAGTGTTTAGAACCTTGCACATCCATAATATCTGGATAGTTTCACTGGACTGCAACAACCAACCTTCTGTGTTGTGCAGGATGCGCTCCAGAAGAACAGGATACTTGGTGATTCGCTGTGTCACCAGCAAGATACACTCTGGAACGCCTAACCGCCGCACTATTGACAGATTACTGATTTTCTGAAACACAATAAGGGGAGAAAATGATTCAAAGCAACGCTGAGGAAATGTTAGCAACTTTGAGACTGTTAAGATCTCAACATACTCTCATGAGGTTCTGGAACTTCTTGTGGCTCTGCAGCTGCTCTTTGTAGTAGTTGACTGCTTCAGTGTGCCGACTGCAGAAATCCCCATAACTTTCCTTCATTCGCTCTCCAAGCTCTCCGGAAAACTGAAACAAAACAAGCAAAATAACTTCCTGCTTCATACACGCTGTTGTCACACTTCCTGCTTCTTACTTCCTTCCATGTGAAGCAGGAAGTGTGGGCCAGGAAATGTGAAGCAGGAAGTGTGGGCCAGGAAATATGACAACAGCATGACAGTTAAAAACAGGAAATGTGAGTGTAGAACAAGAAATGTGACAATAGGATGTTTGAAGCTGGAAGTGTAGGCCAGGAAATGTGACAATAGGATGTTTGAAACAGGAAGCGAAACAGGAAATGTGAAGCAGGAAGTGTGAAAACAGCAAGTGCAAAGGAGGAAACAAAATAGAAAATGCAGGGCAGGAGGTATGAACCAGGAAATATGACAACAGCATGACAGTAAAAGACAGGAAATGTGAGTGTAGAACAAGAAATGTGACAACAGGATGTTTGAAGTAGGATGTGTTAAACAGGAAATCTGAAGCATAAAGTGCAAGACAGGAAATGTGAAGCAGGAATTTTAGGGGAAAAAAAGTGTGAGATCAGGAAATGTAGAGAAGTGTGAAGCAGGAAATATGACACAGCAGGAAGTGTTTTGGCGAAAACACTGAATAAGGATGTTTTTAAAGCATAAACTGAGAGATACGAAATGTGAAGCAGAAAGCATAGGGCAAAAAGGTGTCAACAGGAAGCAGGAAATGTAGGGCAGGAAATGTGAAGCAGGAAGTATGGTACTAAATTTAGGGCACGCACCTGGGATATAAGGATATCTGAGAGTTTATGGATGACATAGTTGCATTCGCTGCCAGGCTGCAGGGACTCTGCGCGACGCTCCCGGAGGCGGGACAGGAAGTGGCTGTGCAGCTCCAGCAGGCTGTCCAGCCGGGGAAACAGACAGTCCAGCCTCCTGTCGTCCAGCTGTAGTGCCTCCCGCAGGTCTCGAGCGTAAACGCGGAGCATGATCTTGAGCGTCCACACGTGGTGTATCTCCGTCTGGATGAGCTCTGGAGGAGACAGGAACAGCTTTAGAGAAGATCTGGAAAACACTTTCTTGAAGTTCCCAGTGCAGTGTGGGTAGGTAAACAACACTAACCATATATAACATCCTGTCTCTTGATAATTTCCTTCGAATGTTTCTTTAAGAAGTGCTGATCCACAGCCAGATTCCAGGACTCCACCTCGAAATCTTGTGTGATGGCTTCCAGTTCCCCTCGTACTGTGGTGTAATACGCATCTGTGCACAATAACGATAAAGCTCAACATCCACACAGATCCTCAGTACAAAGTGTTGCTCAATGCTTTACAAAACCCCCTTCATAAATTACCCATGACACTTTATCATACGTTCTGGGCAGGGCAGGACTTAGGGGGGGCGGGGGCCCCTGGGCTTGAGGTTAAGTTTGGGCCCTATACCTACACTACAAATGCCCTCAAATAGAACATCACTATGGAGTAACACAAAATACACAAACATATGCTTTGAGGTTCATAAATAGTACAATTAATATGCAACATGTCTAGGCTATAGTCAAAGTTCAAATGTAATATTAAATATTCATTATAATATAATACACAGGATGTGTTCTCTCAGTTGAGAGATCAAAACCCTGAAATTACTTTGAGCAAAAAAAAAAAAAAAAAGCCAGATTTTGGCTTATTAGTATTATAAAAGTTATTGTAATTTCTGTGTCCTCTTATGTCAGGTTCTTATTTAATCAATAATTTCAATCGAATAAAAATACATGCTGACTAGCAACAAAATTCATAGATGGATTGTGCATAAATGTTAAGTTTAAATATAACATTTTACTGTAGAAATATTAAATGATTGCAAAAATGAAATAAGCTACTTTTTAAAATATGAAACTATAACCGCCAGTAGGAGGCAGCAAGTTACTGTCTTGATGAGCAGGGCTCCAGACTGCGACCATTTTTTCTGCCTGGGCGACTACAAAAAGCGGTCGCACAAAAAGCGACTTTTGTTTAAACACTGCGTTGTTTAACTCATAAGCGCTGCCATTTCTGTTGCATATGAGAAGAATCAAACGGCAAACGAAACTGCGCAGTGCTTCGAGTGTAGAGTGTGGTTTATACTTGCCGCGTCAGCAGGAGCGCGAAGGTGCGCGCAGCAAAAATGAAACTATGGATGGTTTTCAAGCTAAAGTAAAGTAAAAGACCGATTAAGAATAACAATTAATCAATCTTTTGTTTTAGTCCCAAAAAGTGAAAGGTGTGTAGATGTATGTAAGCAAAACAGACGAGCTTTTCTTGTAAAACGTGACGAAGTGAAGTTGAAAGTTAAAGCACCTGAAGCCCGGCTTATAACATAGCAAAAGAGGAATTCCCATTCACAAAATTCAAATCACAAATAATACTACTGATGAAAAAGAACGGTTAAAATGTTAACCACTTTCGTTTCATATAACTATAAACTATGATAAAAGATCATCAGCATGCATTGATTAATCCCATGTTGTAGCTAAAAATAAAAATATTGCGACCAAATCATGTGCGACCAACTGAGAAAGTTAGTCGCAAAAGAGCGACCAGTGGGAAGAATGAGTCTGGAGCCCTGATGAGTGAGTTGAATCAACCGATTAATTTAAAAAGCCGATTCATTTAACTTTGCAAACGACTGCACTTATAGCCTGATTGAATCATTTGCTGGTCCATGTAACACGGAAAAACAAAACACTGTTGTTCGGAGACGCAGCGGTTCTGCTGTTTGTTCGATTTTCTTTCTGATGGAGCAAAACGGAATTTTGTGTCTGAAAGTTACTCTGTAAGTTGTTGTTTATTGTACATTTGCGATCGTGCAGATATTCAAAAAAAGTACTCTTGTTTGTGTGATAGGCTAAGTCTTATATCATAGACATAGCTATGTTATAGAAACAGATCAATACGTGCGTCCTTCTATGTGAAATAATCATAAATACCAGTTTATGCTGTTTGATTGTGGCCTCGAAGGTCGTAGTTGTAAGCTCTAGCCCCGGCTGGCCCGTTTAGATCTTGCGTGCGCAGTGGAAATCAAGATTTTTATAGTTTTTAATTTAGTTTTATTTTAATATCGTTTTCAAATTTGCTATACAATTCAGTTTAGTTTTTATTAGTTTCATTAATATTGTTGTTAGTTTTAGTTTAGTTTTTATTTTGTGAACACATTTTTATTTAGTTTTTATATAGTTTAGTTTCAGTTTCAGTTTCAGTTTTAATTAAAGGTTAGCGGAATTAACAGATCACTTCCAGAGCGCAAGCCAAAGAAAGACATCGGCATAATTTAGCCTTGGTGAAGCAAATGTCTAGCGACACAAAATTAACACATGCTGAGATTGATTAAATGGTAAAAGTATACAAATATACGCCAAAATGAAGCAGTCAAGCAGTTTACTTTTTACTAAATAAATCTACACAAGTTGTGCTTAATGTCATATCTAATGATGTGTATTGAGATATTTAATATGACAATAAATGTAGGCTAATTTGGTTATGATGGTTAGATGTCTTTTTTCTTTTTTAACAATAATATATTGTAACTGTCGTGTCTTGTTCACTTTTCCGTGAACAACTGCACATAAATCATAACTGGGAGTAATGAAATTCAATAATAACAGCAATCGCATTAAGGCTCATATTTGAATATGTTCTTTTCATTTATTAAGAATTAGAAGCGCGTTTATGATGTGATTTAGCCTATGCACATTTCTCCGAAAGCCTGGCAGAGTGATCACAAGATGCTATGCTAAAGTTTTGTATTGTTTTCAGAAAGGATGCGTGTTCTCGTCTTTTTTTTTTCTGTAAATTATTGCGTTGTGCATCTGTTTTTCTTCAAAGCACCAACTTAGAATGCCTAATTTTGGTTTGCTTGCGTTACATGAAAAAATAAATAATTTTGCCTACCTAATGTAATAGATTTAATGCGAGTGCGGTTCGGGTTGTGACTCGCGGCCTTTATGTCAAACGGGTCTGGTCTGGTACAGAATTAAATTAGTGCTGCTGTTGGATAACGGGTCGAGTGTTCGGTTAAGTACTGCTGGTGCACGTTTACCAAACAGGACCCGTGCAGGACTCTGCTTTAAACTGCTTTGCGTCTCTGCATAAGATAACCTCACGTGTGCAATGCGCCATTTACAGGTATTTCCCTAAACTGCCGGCGCCACACCGCTCATATATTTTTCTGCCAAGGGATGAGAACGTAATGATTACGAAAACGATTTATTTTTGATAATTATTTTATTTCAGTTAGTTTTTCAATAACTGTTGTTAGTTTCGTTTTAGTTTTTCAATTATTTTGTCATTTTTATTTTATTTCAGTTTACGAAATAGTTTTTTCATCAATCGTTTTAGTCTTAGTTTTAGTTTTCGTTTACGAAAATAACCTTGGTGGAAATGCGGCTAATAATTTCTGAATTCTGGCTGGCATATAATGAACAAATCAAACAAATGTAAACGGGCAAAGGCGGGGCCCCCTACAAGGCGGGGCCCATGGGCTGCAGCCCACTCAAGCCCAATGGTAAGTCCGGCCATGGTTCTGGGTGTTCTCAATGTTTTGGCTTTGAAAATCAACCCCTCACCTTCAACGATGAGAGACTCGGGCATCGTGGAGGCGAGAGATACAGTGTCGTCAGCGGGGCGCTTCATCCTGAATGCGTCAACTTCATCCATCTCTCCTGTGATAGAGCTGCCAGAGAACATGAGCATGCAAACACTGCAGTAATTATATAGACATAATATATATATATATAAATAATACTATAAAAGACATTAAAAAAAAATTACAATTAAAAAAAAAATCGATGACAAAAACTAAATTATTAAAACATCAACTAAAATTAAAGCGAAAACAGAAAATATAATTAATAAAAAAATAATAATAATAGTAATGAAACTAAAACACCACTGGTGTGGATTTAATTTAAATAAAAATATTAATATTGAATATATTCTATTCAAATGTAATTATATAATTTAATAAAATATATACTAAATAAATAATGTGTATTTATATGATAATAAATGTATTACATTATAAATATTAATATTATTCAATTAATGTTACCAAATAAATATTAAAGTGCCATGTTAAAACTCATGGATGCACAATATATCGACAAGTATATTCGTAATAGTTGTACTGGTCATATGGTATATTCATAATGTATGTGGTTTTTTGTTGTTGTTTTACATTGTCAGCACAACATCAGGTTATAGGATTTAATGCATTAAAAAAAAAATACAGATTTATGATATTACCAATCATAATAAAAATTAAAAAGTAGAATTATTGTTAGTCAAATCACACCTATTTTAAATTGGATGATATTTTATGTTGAAAAACTTTAAAAACGTAAAAAGATATCATTAAACCAGGTGAAATGTATACATTTATAGTATTAAAACCTTTCGATCTTGGTCATAATAATAAAAAATAAAAAAAAAGTCTTTCACACTGGTGCATCCCAACATGTAGCAATTAAATATTTAGTCATATTTATCGTACAGCTTGTGTAAACCACAGCATGTATGACTGACGGCACACAGGACTCACCCGCTGTTGTTGTGGCTGACTGTAGGGTTGCTGGAGGCGGCTGGTTGGGTGTTGTGTCCTTTGGGTGGAACGGTCATACCTGAAGCAGAGCGAGACGTCCTGGACGAGCCATCGACGGGAGTCAGGGCAGAGCAGGGTTCCCTCAGAGCTGCAGAGAAACCAGATGGGTCAGTGCGGTAGCAGTGCCTCAAAAACGAGCGAGGCATCGAGTCGAGGAAGCGGTAGGTGAGTAAGTCACGATGGTGCAGGACTCGAACCCCGAGCCAGGAGACAGGGACACGAGCGCTCTTCCTCTGAGAACCACGGACTCTGGGTAAAGCCAGTGCCATGATGCCTGACTCTACACTGGATATCAGAAAACACTGATGGAGAGGAAGACGGTGGGCTTTATAAAGTGGAGAGTCTCGCCTCCCTCCCGTCACTGTCCTGTTGAGCCGGAGGATGCTTTGATGCAACAGGCGAGGGTCTGCGTCTCACCGTCAGATTAATGTGAGCATGTAAACCATTATCATCTCCAGAGAGAACCTGACAGCTAATGTTAATTTGAATAACAAATAATAATGATTTTTTGTGTTAAGAAATATGAATAAATTCAGCTTTATTAGGCTATGCAGCAAATTAAACATGATAAACAATCTTATAAAATGAAAATTTTTAAATGCTGCATTTGTATTTAATAAAATTATAAACATACATGTACAGTAGTAGTAATAATAATAATAGTAAAAAGGCAATATAATAGCATATTCTTAAATAATGTTTATATTTTTAGATATATCTATAAATATTAAATTTTTATATTATTAATGAATACTTATTTTATATTTTTAAAAATCTAAATGAATTTAACTTTATTAGCCAATGCAGCAAATTAAACAAACACAAACAACTTAATAATAACAATCAGTACTTCATAATTAAAAATATATCATAAAAATAAATTATGTATTTTGTGCATTTTTAAATCGTTTTAATATATTTACATTTTTATAAACTCGCCTAATTTAAAATTTATTAAACCACCCTAATAAAATTTTAAATGAAAAATTAATTCATTTAATCAATTAATTAATTTTTTAATGAACATGACAAAAACTACAGGTCTCAAAATTCAAGCTATCCTATCTCTACCGCATTTATGTCTGCATTGTTTGTATTGCTGCTAAGTTACCAATATTCAGCTGTAGCCCCTTTATGCAATTACAAGATGATGTGCTTCCAGAAGGCTCTGGGTGAAGCATTTCCAGATGTTTTCCGCTGGGAAGTGAAGCATTACAAGCTTCAGCCGCGGTTCTTAAAGCAATTACCACCTTGGCCGCGGTCACAGCAGGAGCTGTTTAACGAGACCTCCAGAGCTCAGGAGGAAATCGCCACACCGCACTACACTAGCAAACAACACATCATCTCAATACAGAGGGTCATCCGGTTTATTTCATGACACAACCTTACAAAACGACAAGAGCAGAATGGCTGGGAAGGAAAAAGCTACCATCAACTTACTTGAAATGCTACTCTTCTACTACTACCACCAAGTACAACTGTGTCCAAGCCACAGCATGAGCAGTAAATCTTGATCAGATTTGTGGGGTAATTAATTGGAGAAGCGTGATTAACCTCTTAAGTGCTTCTCTGAGTGAAGGTGAAAACGAGAACAACAGCTAGATGACCTTAATTTGCTCTCAGGGGACTCCCATAAGCATCTGCTGCCCAGCGTTCATTAAACCAAACAAGCTCCTCGTGCAGCTACGAGACAGGACTAAACAGCAGATTAGCAGAGGAAAAACTGAGGGAAATGTTGTTTTTGAGATCATTTACAGGTGCTTATTAACCAGCTTATCAACCAGTCACATCTCACTTGTTGTACATTATGCCAGTGTTGTTATTGTTAACTAGAGCTAAAAATATTCAAAATGATTTTTTAATTGAAATAAAGCAAAATATAAATGTTAGATGAAAAACTTAAATGAAAATTAATGTTATGCTATGGCAACTAACTGAAGCACTAAAACTGAAAAATAAAAACTAAACAGAAATATAAAACAACAAAAGAAAATGACAAGCACATAATTACAAACTAAAATGAAAGTAAAATATGAAAATGAAAATATTTTTTAAAAAGCGCATTCAAAACTTTAAGAAATATTAGAATAGTTTATAAATAAAACTAAAACAACACTGTTGCACACGTAATTAAACACACTCAGCAAAAACGTCCATTCTCACAAAGCATTTGAGAAATCCAATTCAATTTAATGAATTGATTCGTTCGAGTTCATTTAAATGAACCAAATCAAAAAAATGATTTACTCGCTTAAAAATGATTCACTGACTCAAATGATCTACAGATTAAAAAAAATTTTTTTTAATGATTTACCAATTCAAAACTGATTCAAGCAATTCAAAAACTGATTCAAGCAATTCAATCAAAAAATTATTTACTCGCTTAAAAATGATTCACTGACTCAAATGATCTACAGATTTAAAAAAAATTTTTTTTAAATGATTTACCAATTCAAAACTGATTCAAGCAATTCAAAAACTGATTCAAGCAATTCAAAAACTGATTCAAGCTAATTCATTTGACTCCCCAATCCTGATGCCTGTGTGACAATTTACAATGAAATTATGATTTTATAGTTATAAATAATAAAAAATACAAATAATTTTACAAAATATCTAATATTTGATCAAATTCTAACATTCATTACTGGGTTTTCTGGATTTATTGATAATATTTAGAGTAAATTACTTGGTTCAAATGCTGTTTAATGCTGTTACAGTACTTTAACAGAGATTCTCATCATTTTTGTTGAAAAAAATGATTTGATTGAAAAAAGAAAAACATAACATGATTTAAAACCACAGTGCCCCATTAAATAAATTCAATATTAACCCCCATAACCTTGTGTTTTTCAAAAGGGTCTTGACTGTAGTTTAACTACTTTCAGTATCATTAAATTTACAAACCTACAAAATTGTTTCAAGTCTTCAACATGCCATCGTTTCAAGGATATGACACGATATATGATATGAACGCTAAAAACCGCTTACCTTGACTATGCGACTGAGTTGCGGCGTTTGACGTCTTCTGCACCGAGTGAAAAAACAAACAAACACGGTTTTACTAACACAGTGAGCGGCTTAGTTCATCATTTACAGCAAACCACACCCTGCCACTCCTCTGACCAAAGAAACTCGTTTACTGTCTGTAGGAACTTGATTCATTTGATTCAACCAAACTCGGTGTGAAGTTTGTTCGGCTAAAAGTCGAAATGTGAACGAATCTTACCTTGTTTTTGCTGCTGCACTCGGGCAGCAGGTTCTTGCAGCTCTTGTGGACGTTGACGGCGCAGTCTGATGTCCAAACACAGATCCCAGCGGTGGAGAGAGGGACAGGTTAGTGCTCTTATCAAAACCAGTTTATCAGACTGTCCCATAAACTGAGTTTACATGTGAAGGGGAGGACTTGAAGAACAGGGGCGAATGTCATAATGCTGCGGGGACTTCTTTCATTTTAAAAGAACATCAAAGAAGTAATATTCGAAACGCACTAATAAATCTGGCAGGCATTTGTATTTAAAAGTATAATCAGATATACAATAAAGTGTTTTTTTTTCTCCATAACGTTGGTTTCTGCTACAAGACCTGATAACGCCAGCAAACAAACTTTCTAAAATATCTGTGCAGGTTTATTGGGGGTAGAGAGCTTTCAGAAGCACTCATTATCATCCATTCAAAAGACCTCTGCCACATCCCTGCGGGCCATTTTCCACGTTTCACCCCACAAAGGGACGGATTCCGTCCATTTAGCCACAAATCTAAATAGAAACACAACAAACTGAGGGTCTGATCAATGCCTGCTACTTCACAGGACCTCCAGAGCAGAAAACACTGACATCTGACAAACTTCATCTTATACAACGGAACTTTAAGACACTTCATTCCATAGAAACACGAAAACTGACAAATATGTAACATAAAATCTAAATTTGTAGCTTTTAGTCCATGTCTATTGGTTTTGAGGACATTTATATAATGCTAGTGTGAATGCTGAATTTCCAGCAGACGTATACATTTAAGTGCACTTTAATTCTTTCTCAACTAGTTCAAAACGCCATATATAACTTTGTCCAACAAAATGCTGTCAAAAATGAAAATGTCTCTCTATTTTATACTAACTGCTAGCATATAGCTATAATATGTTGTTTGGATAATTACTCAACAACTATTCATACTGATGTAAGAAATGTGTAGCTTAACAATTAGACAGCTTAAAATTTGTTCACTGTATTATGTAGATAACGAAACCACTCTGCATAAACAATGGCATGAATAATAATAATTATTATTACTACTACTACAACATTTTAAATTGTAAGTTATATTAAAATATTCATAATTAATGAAATACTTCATAAGACTTTCTTAATAATTAAATACTCCATAAGTCTTTTTTGTTGAAGCATAACTATAATTTAGTTATTCTCAAATTCCCTTTTACCAGACGGTATTTTCCCCCAGATTTCAAAACAAATTTACATAAACATTAATAAATAATAATACAAATTTAAATATTCATGTCTATTAATATAGTATAATCTTTATTTAGTTAGTGCCAATAAGAAATAACTAATTTCAGAACACCACAAGGCCGAATGAACTATTAATAAGATAGGATGTAATATTCAACACATTGCCGTATTAAAAATGAAATGTAATGTTAAATTAGAATTCAAAGTCAAATTCTTGATTTTGTCCAACTTCAAAATTTAAGGCAAGCATTACTAACACTATTCCCTTTTACCAGACGGTATTTTCCCCCAGATTTCAAAACAAATTTACATAAACATTAATAAATAATAATACAAATTTAAATATTCATGTCTATTAATATAGTATAATCTTTATTTAGTTAGTGCCAATAAGAAATAAACAATTACAACAATCAATCCTACATATCTGTAACTGCACAAAAAATAATCTGCATTGTAAACAGAAACTTAAATAATAATAATAATAATAATAATGTAAATATTAGTAATAATAAATGTGATCATAAATAATAATAAAATGTAATTATATATCAATAACAAATTATTGTTTTACATTTAAAAATATAAATAAAAGTATATTTAAATGTATTTTTGTGCAATAAATAGAACTGATTATTTAATCATTTTGCTTTTTGACAATAAATAAATGACTATACTACAACAACAGACAGATGTATTGTGAATTTTTTGAGTTATTAATATGCATTGTAAAAAGAAACTTGGCAATATAAATGTTAATAAAAATAGTGTAATATGAATTATGTACACTATTACTATTAACAATTTATATTTTTTATTAAAAATATATACATTTATTCATGTTTACTTCGGTTTTTGGACAATAACAATGCCGATTATACTATAACAAATGACAGATGTGGCTATTTTAATTTATTTTTATGCATTGTAAATAGAAACTTAATAATAAACATTTCTCATGGACTGTAATGTATTATGATTTATTATAGTATATTATATACTGTATTTTTAATAACAAAAAAAAATACATTTATTGTTAAATCAGAACCAAAATGTATTTATAAAAAGTGATGAATTTGTATAATTTTATATTTCATTACAATTACTTCTCACTTTTACTACAGATCCCCCCCTAACTTACCACACTTACAATTTTTGCCTGGTGGACAATAACTAGCAAACAACAACAACAACAACAACAGACAACACACCCTAGCAACCACATAACAACCAGCCAGAACACCCTAGCAACCACATAACCCCTAGCAACCACATAACAACCAGCCAGAACACCCTAGCAACCACATAACCCCTAGCAACCACATAACAACCAGCCAGAACACCCTAGCAACCACATAACCCCTAGCAACCACATAACAACCAGCCAGAACACCCTAGCAACCACATAACCCCTAGCAACCACATAACAACCAGCCAGAACACCCTAGCAACCACATAACCCCTAGCAACCACATAACAACCAGCCAGAACACCCTAGCAAGCACATAACAACCAGCCAGAACACCCTAGCAAGCACATAACAACCAGCCAGAACACCCTAGCAAGCACATAACAACCAGCCAGAACACCCTAGCAAGCACATAACAACCAGCCAAAATAAAAATTGTGTTTGTCACAAAAAAAAAAAAAAAAAAAAAGTAAAATAAAATATAGAAGTAAAGAAAAATTAACTTCTGTTATCCATATCAGTTTTTGGAAATAAACATGGCATAAATACAAATATATATCAATAACACTAATAATAATAATAACAGTTCATTATTATTATTATTATAATATATTAATATATTACATTAATATTTCACACAAATGAATCCAAATAAAATAGAAAAAAAATTAAAATAAAAAAAATAAAACCTTAACATCTGTTTTTAAACACAAACATGGCATTATATTAGATAATATTTTCATATTAGATTTATTATATTAGAATATTATTCATGCATAATATGATATATCATGCATGAATAATAACGCATAGTTATTAAAAATAAAACAGAAGTAAAAAAAATTCAATCTAACAGTTTTCATACAAAAACGATCTATTAATCATAAAAATTAATCTCAGTTGATCTTTATTCTTTAATAATCATTGTTATTAAATAGTTTATTAAACAATGTTTTTTTTTAAAAATCATTTAAAAAATATATATAATATATTTGAATTCATTTTTAAAATGTAGAATAATTAAATACTTTTTTTTTTAATTGTTGAGAAACGTAAACAATATATTATATAATATAGCTAGCACATCGCATTTAAACAAGTTCAAATAAACCCTTCGAAATGTATCCAGTCAAGTCCAGACCAGCATAAACTGTAAGAGGCAGAATTCCAAAATCCCATTCATTTTAGCAATTCAGCAAATCACTTTGATTCTTAATAATAAATGGAAATAAAACACTTCTGTCTGTGACCAACATTAAGGAAGTCCAGAGAAAGGCTTTATTCAAAGATCAAGATCAAGCGAACGTCTAATGACTTTCTGGAACATCAAATATGCCTGAAAACGGAACAAGAACTCGAACTCCACGATTAGCTCCCTGAGGATCATTCATAATCCTGTTATCACATCACATGATCTGCTCGCTGGAATGTGAACGTGGGTGTTTTAAGAAGCGTGACATGTGGTTATTTATCTCACGCTCTGACAAACACCTAAAAACCAGCTTGGGTCAGCAAACCTGGGACATCAAAGAGCAGCTTCAGAGGAGCCGACGGGACGGGTGTACCTGACAGCGCTCAGGCATGCGGAGGGGGGACTCACTGAAGTGAGCGACTGCTGCCAAACACAGTTAGCAGCATGTGACTGTCCAGCTTAAGAACAGCTCCATCAGGACAGGAGGACCTCAAACACCATTATTCCTCCAAAAACAGACTGAAAGTGCCTACAAATGTCAACAAAGCCACAAGAATTACACTGAAACAAACTCTTCTCACATTTGCTGCTTCCAGCTACATGAATCTTTTACTTCTGAATCACAAAATAACTAATTTCAGAACACCACAAGGCCGAATGAACTATTAATAAGATAGGATGTAATATTCAACACATTGTCGTATTAAAAATGAAATGTAATGTTAAATTAGAATTCAAAGTCAAATTCTTGATTTTGTCCAACTTCAAAATTTAAGGCAAGCATTACTAACACTATTCCCTTTTACCAGACGGTATTTTCCCCCAGATTTCAAAACAAATTTACATAAACATTAATAAATAATAATACAAATTTAAATATTCATGTCTATTAATATAGTATAATCTTTATTTAGTTAGTGCCAATAAGAAATAAACAATTACAACAATCAATCCTACATATCTGTAACTGCACAAAAAATAATCTGCATTGTAAACAGAAACTTAAATAATAATAATAATAATAATAATGTAAATATTAGTAATAATAAATGTGATCATAAATAATAATAAAATGTAATTATATATCAATAACAAATTATTGTTTTACATTTAAAAATATAAATAAAAGTATATTTAAATGTATTTTTGTGCAATAAATAGAACTGATTATTTAATCATTTTGCTTTTTGACAATAAATAAATGACTATACTACAACAACAGACAGATGTATTGTGAATTTTTTGAGTTATTAATATGCATTGTAAAAAGAAACTTGGCAATATAAATGTTAATAAAAATAGTGTAATATGAATTATGTACACTATTACTATTAACAATTTATATTTTTTTATTAAAAATATATACATTTATTCATGTTTACTTCGGTTTTTGGACAATAACAATGCCGATTATACTATAACAAATGACAGATGTGGCTATTTTAATTTATTTTTATGCATTGTAAATAGAAACTTAATAATAAACATTTCTCATGGACTGTAATGTATTATGATTTATTATAGTATATTATATACTGTATTTTTAATAACAAAAAAAAATACATTTATTGTTAAATCAGAACCAAAATGTATTTATAAAAAGTGATGAATTTGTATAATTTTATATTTCATTACAATTACTTCTCACTTTTACTACAGATCCCCCCCTAACTTACCACACTTACAATTTTTGCCTGGTGGACAATAACTAGCAAACAACAACAACAACAACAGACAACACACCCTAGCAACCACATAACAACCAGCCAGAACACCCTAGCAACCACATACACCCTAGCAAGCACATAACAACCAGCCAGAACACCCTAGCAACTCATTCTGGTGGCAACGTGATGCCATTATTGATTAGCTAGGTCTTGTGTTGCAATGTTTACATGTTAATTTTTTTTCTAGCTGCACACAATGATCTCAATGTAATGCAATTAGCCAAACGAACGACTACGATGAATAAATTAACGACAGTGATGAATACAGCCTGCCAACTAACATGTCTGCGAGTGTTTGACTGAAGTTCCTGGAGTCCAGCATAAACACTGACCTGGCTGACTAGCCAATGAAACTAAACACAATGGCCAGCTGACCTCTTAACCAGCAACTGAGCAAACTTTCAGCTATTTTAACACAACTGTCATTTAAAAAGTTAAAAAGAGCCACCTGTAGCTGAACGTTTACCTATAAGAAGCTAAAACGCAGCCGTTCGAAAAGAGTTTGAAGGCGTTTTAGCGGCTCTGTGTTTATTAGCTCTGTTAGCAAACACCTGCTACTCTGAACAAACTCACCGTTTATGACGCCGTGGACGCGCTTTACGGCCTCGTCGCCTCAAACATCACTCAGGTTACTATGACAGCCGCACAAAAACACACGACACATCACCTGGCAACCTAAAAAAGCAGCGCCAATCGCGACTGCTGTATGTAGATTGACTGTCCCAGTACTGCGCCGCGCGGCATTATGGGACCAGAGGCGCATTCCACACAGGCTGAGTCCCAAATTTAAAGCGACAGGCGCGATTTTGGAATGTTTGGAGTGGTTTGAATTTTCAGTGTGGTTGTGAGTCAATAAATAATAAAATAAATAGTACATATATATATATATATAAAAATACATTTTAAAAATATATTTTATCATTTTAATCTTCCTTTTATTTTCACATATTTTAATGAATCATGAATGGATGAGAAACTCTGTCCATCCATCCATCATTTTATCCATTAACTAAAAGATAACCCTTTTATTTTCACATATTTTAATGAATCATGAATGGATGAGAAAATCTGTCCATCCATCCATCATTTTATCCATTAACTAAAAGATAACATAAAAAAAGGGAAAAATATATAAACTAAGGATTTGTTTATTTGTGTAACAAACAAACAAATGTGATCCTTGCAGGGTTTTTGGGATTTACTTTCTAGAATATATAAATTCTAAATATATCAGCAAGCATACATTTTCACATATTTCCATAATGAATGGATACAATTTTAAGTTTTAGTTTCTAAAAATATATATATATAAAAAAAACATATCTATTCAGCCAACCATCCATCCATCATTTTATCAATTTTACTTTTTAAAAAAAAATTTATCAAAAGTATTTTTTTTATTAAATAGGAAAGATTTGGAAAAAATACACATAGAAATTGTTTATTTGTCAGCCTAGTTTTGGATACTATCTATGTATAGCTTGGTCAACATCCTGCAGAACTGTAGTATTTATTGTATGTAGGATTGCACTAGTGTTTCTTTTTCGTTTTGGAAAAAACCTTCAGTGTATTTGTACACTACATTTCTTAAAATCTTTTTATAATGCATTTTAAAACATATAAATAAAACATTTTTTAAAAGTCTTTATTGGTGTGCAGAAAATATTTGTGATCGTTCTATGGACTTTGGGATTTACTTTCTATTTTTTGCGTTGTAATTTAAATATAAAATACACACAAATAAAATATAATATCATTCTATCTATCCACCAATTTAGATCCCTGAAAATATAAAAAAATATTGAAAATAAAAAAAAATAGGATTTTCTCTTTATGTGTAAACAAACAAATAAATATGTGATTGATTGATAAATATTGATCCAATGTGATCCTTGTATGGTTTTTGTGACTTACGTAAAAAGATTTTATTTTTTCTGTCATAGTGCAAATATTAAATGCAAAATATAGCCTTAGTTGCTATACATGTTAACAATGGAAATGTTACTAGCCCTGATCTACCCTTTTACCAAATTTCGTTTAAATGAAGTCACCCATAATCTGCAAATCCATCAGAAGTTTGCTGATGACATATCACGGCGCATTACAGATCTAGTGTAATATTTCAACGTCAAACTAGTGTTAGGGTTGTGCTGATACATCATATCGTGTATCGACGCTAGTCCGAGATATCGCCTTAAATTTGACAATATCGAGAGACGATTATTATTATTATCTTAATTAATATTAGGGCATATTTGTTCCATCATATTTCTTTTCCCGCATTTTTACAGTGTTGAGCATTATAACCAATCACACACGATTCCGTTGAGCTTATGAATGCAGCGGCCAATCAGAGGCGTTCAGATGAGTCATCGCTGAAATACCGGAGTTTTGTTGTTCAGCACGCGCGATCGCTGACTGAATTCTGATCTCTCGCAAATTCTCTCATCATAAACAAAAAAGTGCAGATGCGAGTACGTTGTAAGTATAAGAGATTTATTCATCAAATACAGTGCCGATAGCTTCACTGATTATAACGGGAGTGCATAAACTCGCGCTATACTGAAGTCAGTCTTGATGTTCTTTGATAATGTAAATATTCTTTGCTCGTTTTCTGTAGCTGCGGTTTGAATAATCGAGGAAATGTAAGCTTTATAATTAGTAACTTACAATGTTTCTATTAAACTGTTGCTATGCTAAATACTAATTCATTAAAAAGTCATATTTTATGTGTAATAGTAATATATTTGATCAAATGTTTGACATGACATCCATATGCTGCTTGCCTAAAAAGACATCATGTGTAGTCGATAGATTACACTAACATTAGGCTGCTTTTAGTCTAGTAAATAATGAAATTATTTAGCATGATAAATATCGTGTATCTCTCGGTGATCTCACTGGCTGATGATAGGACGATATGACTACGAAGCATATCGCCCAACACTAGTAGTGATTACTTTATGCCTCCTGTAATAAACCTGAACGTGAATGATCATGACTGGTTAAAGAGAGAATCCCTCCTCTGAAGCCTCAAGTCTAAGGAAATACATCAGCATGACTTGTTTAATAAGCAGTGCCACGCAAAGAGTCATACATAATATTTCCCAGTCGCCACCTGGGCTTTAAATTTACAGCTTGGACTTGATGACGGTTGCTTTTGTCACTCTGAATAAACACACGAGTCACTCTTAAGACAAGCACACTGTCCAGGGGATACCACATATACCAACAATATATATACACGTTTTATATTCATCATAAATGTTATTAAATATTAATAGATTTTTATTATACTGTATATTAAAGCTGATTTGATCAAATTAAGGTGGAAACATGCAACAAATTAATGTAACCCCCCCCAAATCTATTTTTAATCTTCTTATTTGCTAGAGTAGAATATGAGGGGAATATGAGGCATTAAGGAACTCAAAGTTACAGCAACACTTTTGTTTCTCCTTTTCTGTAAAGTCTGGCATTGACAAACATTGAATACAAAAAAAGTCTTCCTAAAATAGGGAAATAAACAGTCAACAAATTAACTCAGTTTCTAAATGAGCATCTTCAGGAACTTACTGAAACAACTTGTGACTTATTTGAAGTGACACTAATGGTAAACACCAATGTAGTGCTGAATTAATGACCCTGGTACCTTACAACACAGTGATTCTTAAAGGGACAGATCCCCTAAAAAATCTAAATTAAAATGACATGATGTGTAGCCAAGTATAGTGTCCTATACTCAGAATTTGTGATCTACATTTCACCCATCCAAGTGCACACACACACACCCGGAGCAGTGGGCACCCATTTTTGCTGTGGAGCCCAGAGAGCAGTTGGGGGTTCGGTGCCTTGCTCAAGGGTCTCACCTCAGTCGTGGTATTGAAGGTGGAATAGAGCACAGTACATTCACTTCCCCCACCTACAATCCCTGCCGGTACAGAGACTCGAACCTTCAACCTTTATTTTCTTTTTACAGAAACCCTGAATGGCCAACAACATCTTAAGCATTATGGTATTATTTACCACCCGTACATCATTACAAACCCAAACAAACAAACAAACAAACCACAACAGAAAAGTAGTCCGATTAAAAAAATATATATATTTTCATATGTTAGCATGAGACTTTAAAAGACTTGGAATATAGTCATTTGGACTATGTTTACTACTTTATGCTCGTTTATATATATATATATATATATATAAATAAATAAAATACTATCTTTTACCAACAAAAAAAGTTATGTTTTAATATACAAAAAAATAAAATAAAAAAAATCTACAAACAAACAAAGAGACAAAACATATACAATATAAGTATATAAATATGCATAGTACTATCATTCCATCTATCCATCAAAATAAATAGCTGAAAATATAGCGGAAAATATAAAAACAATACAACAACAAAACCAATGGCATTGCGATTTTGTGTAAACAAAACAAACAAACAAACACAAAATAAATAAATAAATGCGATCCTTGCATGGTTTTTGGGATTTACGTTCTAGAACAAATTACAAATAATAAGATTTTTAAAAACTATAGTTCCTTGAATGTTTTATGGGATTTACCTATTATTTACTTAAAATACATGTTCTATTTTTATGTCATTCATGTTATTTATAATTATAAATAATCATAATAGTATTTATTTCAGTGAATAATTTATGCTGAATTTATGTATTTTTTTAAATTTAAATTTAAGAAAAAAAACAGGGCTAGACACCCTTTATATTTATTATTTTTGTTAAACAAAAACAAATAACCAACCAAACAAAAACAAACAAATAAATAAAATGTGAAATGCAAAACATATATTTATAATAAAGGCCATTTGAATTTTGGGTGAACTGTCCCTTTAAGTTCTCTTGTAAACTCCCTCAGTCACTAGAAACCTGATCAAATCAAACTAGTTCATCTGTAGGCAGACCCGCAGTTCTCCGCAGCACAAAGCAGGTTGCAAAACAGCGGAAGCTCGAGCAACATTGCTTCACGTGACAGACTGAGTCAGTGGGTCAAGAGGCTGATAGATTAACACAGCTCATAATCGAAGGAAACCCCGTGAAAGATGCAATAGCCCCATTAAAACTGTGAGAAAGTCTTGGGTTGACTGTGACATGCACTCTGGTGGAGCAGCTGAGCGCATGCACAGGTGTGTGTTTGTGGTCGTGGGTTACTCACTCAAGCACTGCAGGCCATGCTTCCTCTGCAGGGTCTTGCTGCACAGTGAACATGTCGCCCAGGTGGAGAATGAGCCAGGCACGAGCTGGTGGCCGCTCACGCTGCGGCGCCGCACTTTCACACGCTCACGCAACTCTTTCTCTTTGTCCTTGTCTCTCTCTCTGCTTTTCTCTTTCTGCTGCTCTCTCTCTCGAGTCTTACCCTGAAAACAGAGGAATCAAGAGACGTGTAACTTTAACATATCATAGTTACCAAAAGACAGAAAAAAAAAAATTTCACCAAAAATGTCCAGGATGTATTTCACCCAAAAGCAAAATAAATAAATAATAATAATAATAATAATAATAAAAATACATATAATTTTATTGATATTTATAATTCAACATGCTATTTTATATACAAAAAAATAAACAAGTAAAATATATTTTTATTAAATATAAGTTGCAAAGGACATACATCATGTTAGTATTTGTTTCGGTCAATTCAATATTTTTTAATGTAATTTTAGGAAAGACTGGATAAATTTAGGCATATATTTAAGGTTTTACTTTATTATTATTTCATGACAATTAAGTCCATTTTTCAACAAATTATAAAATTAAAAATATATAGAATATAAAGCATAAAGTACATTTGTCAGTATACATGGTGGTATTTGTTTCAGTGAATATAATTTTTGTTGAATTTTAATGTAATTATTTAATTTGTTTAATTTATTTTAAAATCTAATTTAACTATAGATTAATTATTATTATCATACATACACACACACATACATATATATATATATATATATATAAAACATTTATTGGTTCCGTGGAGTTTCAAAAAGTTACAGGTTATTCAGATCAGTGTTTTGGTTTCTGGGTTTTTGAAAGTACCAGAACATAGTTTATCTATAGAACTACAGAATAAAAAAAAGGTCATTGTGGAAGACTTTAAATGGTAAAATGTGTGTTTTGCTTCTTTTAATCCAAGAATTCCTCCTGACATAATTAGCATTGGATTTATCTGATTGCGTCAAAGCTACCACCCATTAAAACCTGACTGGAGTTTTCTGCCTAATTGGAGAATCATTTCACTAACCTCCAGCCTCTCTGGCAGCCTGCTTAGAAGTCTCCAGTATGCGGGAGACTCTGTCAGCTTGGGATTTTTCATCAGTCGCGAGAATCTCAGATCTGGAATATACTGTCTTTGCTGGTGTAGGTGGCTTCTGTTGTTAAAACCAAATCATGTGAAAATATCATCAATAAGAGTTACGGCATAGGAAGCTAACCCTGCTCCTGGAGGGATACCTTCTGGCTAGAATTCAGTTCCACCCCTGCTCCAGCACACCGGTCTTTCATTTTCAAGTAATCCTGAGCACCTTGATTAGCTTGTTCAGGTATGTTTGGTTAGGGTTGGAGTTAAACTCAGCAGGACGGTAGTCCTCCAGGAGCAGGAGTATGGTTTATAGAGCTATGTGAAAGTCTTGCTCTGTTCATACTAAGACACAGATTTCCGTAAAGACATTTACTGTTTTTTTGGGGCTTTCACTTTCCACAGCACCCGCCGTTTCTTCCACTGAGCTTTCGGAGAAGGAGGAAGATGGTAGAAGGGGACTTTTGGTCAAACAGTGGACCTCTCTTTCCCCATCACTGTCAATGCCATTAGTGTCTAGACTGAACCTACACAACATAACCGAGCAATTTTTACATACACGCATACAACAGTGTGACACACTCCGTTACCAAACAAATGACAAACACTTCTAAAAGATTTTCTAACATCACAGTTAGATATGGCAATGACATTTAGACATTTTTTGAGGACCACCATTTGGGCCCACTGAAAAAGTGAGTCTTACCTTCTTCCCAGGTCAATCGGCGACACTGGCACTTCCCAGCTGTGTCTACGTGATGTGGACATGGATCTAACCAATGCAGGAAAGTTATCCGTGTCTGAGTCCTCATCTTGCTCGGATTCCGGATAATCCTGGAACTCTGAATTTCTGATAGCAACCAAGCGATCCATGGTATCCCCTCCAGTGGAAATCACGGTGTTG
>NW_015505342.1:893245-918210 GCF_001515645.1 Sinocyclocheilus grahami | reverse complement strand
TATATATATAAAACATTTATTCTAATTTAATTGAGGAAAGACCAGAGATTAAAAAAAAAACGTCATACGTTTTTACTTTTTTGTGTGCATTTACTAATTATTTTACTCTTTACTCTAATTTTGCTGAAATATATACTATAGGAAAATCATAAAAATATAACCTGGACAATTCTTAGTGAGAGACCTCATTTTTAAGTCCTAAAAATATAAACATTTTACAATATATTAGCCATTTAACCAAAATAATTAAATATATCTAGTATATCAGCTGATCAAGGTTTTTTTTTTTTTTTTTTTTTTAAAGGTGAGATTGATTAATTAACTTATTGTGGGTTTTATTTTTGAAAAGACAATAGACAATTGGCACATTGTCTAGTTCAAAGAGCAGGTCAAAACTTCCCCAGTAGTCAGCATGAGCGAGTTTAGTGTCTTTCTACCTTCAAGAAAAGGAGGAAGTTGCAGAGACACAGAAGTTGCTGCAAAGTTCAGCAGAAATGGATATGATTTTCTCCCACAGCCTGAGTGTGAGTGATGTCAGTGTGTGTGTGTGTGTGTGTGTGTGTGTGTGTGAGATTACTTTGTCTTTGTTGAAGGATCCGGTCATGCGGTTCCTCAGTGAGCTCAGAGTCCGCTTGACTTTGGTACCTTTTTCTGGACGCTCAGGTCTTTCCTCCTCTTCTCCGTCATTGCTACAAAAAAAACAACATCAAGCCCATTTAAAATTCAAATGATTTATTGAGAACAAGAGTATATCCAAGTGATTATTATATAAAGAACAGCATAAAAAGGTCTAGGACTTACTCAATGGTAAGAAACTCATACCACGTGAAATTCCCCGTCACCTCCTTTCTTTCTGTGCTTGAAGTTCTGTGTTTAGCTCTGAGGAAAATCCAAGATAATAACGATCAGGATTGAATGACTTCAGAGTAAGACTCTCCACTGGCAACCCATGCATGCTTACTACAAAATTACTCTGGATATGTTTGGCATGGCAAACTACCATACTAGACTATTTGATTGGACTAGCAAAAGTTTTTTTGGGATTTAAAATACTACTACAAAAACTTTCAGCAAAAAATATTTAAAAAAAAACAAAAAAACATGCAACATATTGAGTGACAATGTGCATACTACGGGTTAAACAGAATTATTCTATAGTAGTAGTACATAGTGCACAGTATGCAGCAAGCATCATGCAATTCCATTTTTATGTTCGGAATAGAATATTACTGTAATTTCTGCAGTATGCACATTTTCTGAAACCCACAATGCAAAATGTTTGAATAAAGCGTCCTTTTTTAGAGCGAAAACTGCATCAACCACAATTTTGACATTTCTTTCTTGTCTCATTTTACCCAGACATCCAGTTTACACAATATAGCACGCTACTTTTGAAACCGAAAACTTTAAAAAATACATAGAAAAGTAAGTATAGGTGTGTACTTTGCAGTATGCTAGTTTTCCATTCCGAACACAGCCTCTTGCTAGTCTGCTGTTAGAAGCCTCAGTTGCTGTGCAAACGTTTCATGACCTTGTTAAAAGCACGCTATGGTTTCTCGTGCAGGTTTTGAGTTAAAACAAGGACGTCCTAACCAGGAAAAGCCTCACCAGGTTTCAAAATACAGCAAGAGTGGTAAACAAAAAAAAGATATATAGTATGCCATAATTATGCAAACATACACAACATGTTCAAGACAGCCAAGTGAGAAACAATGCTTTCTATTTCGGGCCTGCAAACCAAACGTGGGCCACTCTGTTAGTCTGTAGGAGGGCACGACAGGTTCTTTCACACTGTTTACTTACCCATGATACTGCTTAAGCTCCTGCAGAACTTTCTGTACCATCAGCCTGAGACAAACAAGACACTGAGGCTAAGTATGTGTGGCAGCGGCAGGGCACACGGTGGGCCGCTGTCCAAATAAAACCATCAGCACAAAATCTGTCTATCTCACAAGTACAGGAGCAGGCCACATCCACGGTGGGCTACAATCACCCATGACTTCCTTCAGTTTAATGGAAAAAACACTTGTTTTAGATTAGTTTATCTAGATCTTTTCCTTTTAGTTCCTGTCTACTAGCTTTTAGGCTAAGCTATATTTTAGCATGCTCTAAAAGTTGATAAATTAAAATGTAGGTCTCTTTCATGAAAACAGACCAAAAATATTGACATCATCCTGCACTACATTCTTGTCCAATCAAACGGCTCTCTAGACTGAGAATGCCCTCCACCTGATACTAGCTGCAGCCAACTAGCAAGTGCAATTTAGCTAAATGCTATTGGCTTGTATTTAACAAGTCCTTCAATATGTCCCACCCTGGAACAGGAAATACATCAGGACTGAAAACTATGCTCGTCAATGTTTGTTATTAGCATAAAGGGGTGTTTTTGAGGACTACTAGTTTTATGCAAATAAAAAAGGACCACAAACCAGCTAATTACACAGGACTTTAAAGTCCCCATGAAATCAAAATGTAAATTTTTTGGGCTTTTAGTATGAATATGTTAGCCTTATAGTTATCGATAAGCTAGTGTGCTCCAAAACGATGAAAACATTTGTATTTAGAAGATATAAGCATTCAAAACTTACAGTCTCTCACTTCCGGCAATATGAATCAACGGTTTTGATGACGTCACCCTTCACGTCAGCTTCTCATCAAACTTTCTGTCCAATCAAATGCTCTCCAGAATCTGAAATGTCCTGCCCACTACACTATAAATAGACGCTGAAACTGCGGCTGAAATAGGTCACTTGTTCACAGAACTAGTATTTTCTGCATGGTGAATGGCACGTAGTGCACTATATGGGGAATAAGGAACGATTAAGACAGTGTAAATATGCTTTCCGTTGGGTCGAAAGAAGTCTGGTATTGCGTTGTGTCACGCGCACAGTGTGCTCGGGTCCAGAGACACGATATCACGGAGCGGATCATATGCGTGAGTCACGCAGACCACGAAATTTGAATTCTACACAAAATGCTATATTTTATAGCGGTTTGGATCAGATTAGGAGGAGACACGGTTAGACAAACGGCACTAACGAGTAGAAGAGATAACACCGGTGCCCTGCACAAACATAAATTACACAATTTTCAAACTACACATCCTCAGCATCATTATAATCACTGTTTTGCTTTAGTAAAAGTTTCATATTGAATCTAAAGGGCTAATCTAATTAGACCGTGGCTGTTATAAGCTGTTAAATGTGGCTTTACTGAGCAATGCTAAATGCATTCCAGGAAACCATCATGGAAGCTACTTGATCATCTTGACAGATTCCAAGGTCCTTCAGAATTATGCTAACTTCACTGGCTCAAAATAACCTTGCCATAGCTACTATTGTGCTTTTACACAAAACAAAGATGTTAAAACTTACACATGACTCCGTCCTTCTACTGACTGCAGCCCCTCTTCCGACTCCTGCTCTTCTGGAATTCCAAAGCAACACAGGTCAGGATTACATGTATTCAGTTGTCCTTTTCAGTGCTTTAAGTTCAGTTTTCTAAGCAAAATAGATATATGGCTGTATAGGGTTCTTTAGTGTCTATATCATAGGTCTTCAACCCTGCTCCTGGGAACCCACTGTCCTGCAGAGTTTCTTTCCAACCAGTATCAGGACACCTGGCCTGTGACTTTTCAAGTGATCCTGGAGGCCTTGATTAGTTGGTTCAGGTGTGTTTGATTAGGGTTGGAGCTGAACTCTGCAGGAAAGTGGGTCCCCAGGAGCAGGGTTGAAGACCTATGGTCTATATGGTTCTGTGGAGTTTCAAAAAGTTACAGGTTATTCAGATCAGTGTTTTGGTTTCTGGGTTTTTGAAAGTACCAGAACATAGTTTATCTATAGAACTACAGAATAAAAAAAAGGTAATTGTGGAAGACTTTAAATGGTAAAATGTGTGTTTTGCTTCTTTTAATCCAAGAATTCCTCCTGACATAATTAGCATTGGATTTATCTGATTGCGTCAAAGCTACCACCCATTAAAACCTGACTGGAGTTTTCTGCCTAATTGGAGAATCATTTCACTAACCTCCAGCCTCTCTGGCAGCCTGCTTAGAAGTCTCCAGTATGCGGGAGACTCTGTCAGCTTGGGATTTTTCATCAGTCGCGAGAATCTCAGATCTGGAATATACTGTCTTTGCTGGTGTAGGTGGCTTCTGTTGTTAAAACCAAATCATGTGAAAATATCATCAATAAGAGTTACGGCATAGGAAGCTAACCCTGCTCCTGGAGGGATACCTTCTGGCTAGAATTCAGTTCCATCCCTGCTCCAGCACACCTGTCTTTTATTTTCAAGTAATCCTGAGCACCTTGATTAGCTTGTTCAGGTATGTTTGGTTAGGGTTGGAGTTAAACTCAGCAGGACGGTAGTCCTCCAGGAGCAGGAGTATGGTTTATAGAGCTATGTAAAAGTCTTGCTCTGTTCATACTAAGACACAGATTTCCGTAAAGACATTTACTGTTTTTTTGGGGCTTTCACTTTCCACAGCACCCGTCGTTTCTTCCACTGAGCTTTCGGAGAAGGAGGAAGATGGTAGAAGGGGACTTTTGGTCAAACAGTGGACCTCTCTTTCCCCATCACTGTCAATGCCATTAGTGTCTAGACTGAACCTACACAACATAACCGAGCAATTTTTACATACACGCATACAACAGTGTGACACACTCTGTTACCAAACAAATGACAAACACTTCTAAACGATTTTCTAACATCACAGTTAGATATGGCAATGACATTTAGACATTTTTTGAGGACCACCATTTGGGACCACTGAAAAAGTGAGTCTTACCTTCTTCCCAGGTCAATCGGCGACACTGGCACTTCCCAGCTGTGTCTACGTGATGTGGACATGGATCTAACCAATGCAGGAAAGTTATCCGTGTCTGAGTCCTCATCTTGCTCGGATTCCGGATAATCCTGGAACTCTGAATTTCTGATAGCAACCAAGCGATCCATGGCATCCCCTCCAGTGGAAATCACGGTGTTGTCTGTCTGGAAAAGTTGATGGCTGTCGAACTCTGTTGAACTCTGCCTAGATCGACTGTCTGGTGTGGACGCAGGAGGTACCAAAGGGGCTGTACTTTTGTCAGAAATAGGTAAAGTTAAGACCAGAAGTTGTTTGTCAGGTGGTTCAGTGGATCCGAGTTGCAGGTCTCTGAAATATTCAGAATCTCTCAGAGAAGAGCAGAGGTCTAAAAGGTCCTCCTCACTGCTGCACTCGTTGCTCTCAATCAAGAAATTTATCTGAAAGCAAGAAACCCATGGACAGCTGATTTATCACAACAAAAACGTCACATAACACATGACTAATAATGTGAAGTCCAAGTAAGGCTCACGCTAGTGTCATTCAGGGACTGAAAGAGGATGCAGTAAAGCTGAACTTCTTGTGTGATGCAAGACCCACTGGCTATTAGTAAGCACATTTCATCGAGCAGACACATCGATCCAATACAGTACACTGACAAGAACAATCCCAATGGAGGAACCAGTGGTAAAGTAAAGATATTATACTACTCTTTTTAAAATTAATTTCAGTTTGTTCCTCACACAAAGCTATGATATAACTTCAAAAAGACATGTAGCCTACACAATGGACAAGTCACATGGATTTATTTTCCATATGTTCCTGGGTCAACTTTAGGGGCTTGAGCATCATTTTTATCAATCATTCGCCTTAGTTTTAGAGTTAGGTTATGGTTAGGGTCTTACCTTGTCCTCAGGTGAACTGCTAAAGAAGACGTCTTCTGGAATAGAGGTCGGGGACAAGGATGAGGAGGAGCTGGGTGCTGAGACTGGGACACGAAGTTGAGAGCATGGTTTGCAATCCGAGGCTAAAACACAAAGCGTTCCACCATGAATTTAGCTAGGAATATTATCCATAATTGTGATCTCTTGATCTCAGACTTACAGTGTTGCTTTTGGTCAGGTGCCTTATCAAACATATTGTCACTGTGCACCAGACAAAACAATTAATTCTGGATATCTAATTACATCATATCTATTGTGTTTATTCCTGAGGATTGTGACATAGCAATAATAAAGATACGGTTCTGGAGCGCCAGTATGACGGCATACACTAAATAAAATGCTCTAAATAGCTACTGCCAGAACTTATCAGTGGCTTCCATTAACTCTAGCATATTACATCAACACACAACTGGAGTCAGTTGAAGCTTGAAACGTTTCCCTGTAAATGGAAGATCTTAATCTGATGCAAAATGGAAGTATTAGTTTACAGAAGCAAAACTCTGGGTTGTGTTTGATAGCGGGTATATAATGGCCTCCAGCCTGATGCTATAGGACAGGGGTGTCAAACTCAATTCCTTGAGGGTGGGAGTCCTGCAGAGTTTAGATCTCTAATTAAACACACCTGATCCATCTAATCAGGTCCTTCAGGTTTATTTGAAAACTACGTTGTATGTGTGTTGGAGCAGGGTTGGAACAAGCTAAAGAAGACGTCTTCTGGAATAGAGGTCGGGGACAAGGATGAGGAGGAGCTGGGTGCTGAGACTGGGACACGAAGTTGAGAGCATGGTTTGCAATCCGAGGCTAAAACACAAAGCGTTCCACCATGAATTTAGCTAGGAATATTATCCATAATTGTGATCTCTTGATCTCAGACTTACAGTGTTGCTTTTGGTCAGGTGCCTTATCAAACATATTGTCACTGTGCACCAGACAAAACAATTAATTCTGGATATCTAATTACATCATATCTATTGTGTTTATTCCTGAGGATTGTGACATAGCAATAATAAAGATACGGTTCTGGAGCGCCAGTATGACGGCATACACTAAATAAAATGCTCTAAATAGCTACTGCCAGAACTTATCAGTGGCTTCCATTAACTCTAGCATATTACATCAACACACAACTGGAGTCAGTTGAAGCTTGAAACGTTTCCCTGTAAATGGAAGATCTTAATCTGATGCAAAATGGAAGTATTAGTTTACAGAAGCAAAACTCTGGGTTGTGTTTGATAGCGGGTATATAATGGCCTCCAGCCTGATGCTATAGGACAGGGGTGTCAAACTCAATTCCTTGAGGGTGGGAGTCCTGCAGAGTTTAGATCTCTAATTAAACACACCTGATCCATCTAATCAGGTCCTTCAGGTTTATTTGAAAACTACGTTGTATGTGTGTTGGAGCAGGGTTGGAACAAAACTCTGCAGGGCTCCGGCCCTCCAGGAATTGAGTTCGACACCCCGCTATAGGAGAACCCACTGTTCTTCAGAAAGCCATCTAAGTACTTATGCTTCAAAAGAACCAAGAAATGCTTGACTTTTCCTCTACCTGGAATCAATTCGCTGACCTGAAAATGAACTTGTTTTTCCTCCAAAAGAACCATATCACCAACTGCAGAACCCCAAAAGAACCATTGCAGATCCTGTATTTTTTATGAATGTAGACTCAATATTCTCCATCTTTTGAGATTTTTAAAATTTTCCTTCTACTCTCAAGAACCATCCTTTAGAGTAAAATAAGGCCCACCAAAACTGGGGCATTGCTTAAGTGACCTTTCCAAACCTCAGGGTACCTGATTGACTAGGTGATTATGACAATAATGATATAAACTATGACAAAATCCAGACACCAAAGTCCAACCCAGAACCATTCTCCTTCACCGACTGCCTGTCCTTAAATGATGGATGAATTAACTGTACAGTACTTTCTGATGTAAATCATCTCGGCCCTAGACGAATGACAGAGTCTGAGAGCGGTGGGGTTGTTTGTATCCGAATCAGACAACTGATATGTAAACTATAAGAGCACCATGATGCTTGTCATGTTCAAATATCCTTTTATGGCTGCTCCTTCTTACCATATGCTCCGACATAAATACTTTAAAAAAAAACAAAAAGAAAAAAAGGGGCCTCTCAGCTTTTACAAGAGTTACTGTAGGTCTACTGCTGAAAGCTTCAGTTTTTTCCACACACTTCAAGGTCAATACACACACTATTAAGATACAAAGTTTCATTTTGGTGTAAATAAAAGGAAACAGGCTCGAAATAGCCTAACTGTCCCATGCACTTGAGTAGTCGAATCCGTGGAAGAAGTTAAATGTTTGCCAATCACAATTTGCAGATTTATGTTATGTGAGTCTTGAGCTTTTCCAAGAGGATTACAGGGGGAACCCCAAAGCAGTAAAGCAATGCAGAGCTTCATTGCAATAATGTCATTGCGATATTGTCACTATCACAGATGCTTTTAAATACAACTCAAGTACACTAATTGAACTGGTGTGATACTGATCTATCTATCTATCTATCTATCTGTCTGTCTGTCTATCGACTGTATCTGTCATTAATAGTAGACATACAACAAAATTTATGGGAGAAAGATGAGGAATAGGATCAGGAAATGTCAGAAGCTCAGTGTTTTAGAGCAAATGTGCTAATGGCTAAACACTGAAAGCACTTTTTTTTTTTAAATCTTGTTTTTGCCATTTTCTCTTTAAAGAATAGTAGAGCAAAGAGAGGAAATGACATGGGATCAGGTAATTGCATGTCAGAATCAAACTTACATCACTGGTTTGAGCACCATGTCTCTGAGTACACCTGCGTTCAGTATTTAAATACACATCCAACATTCGCGTTTTAGAGTCTGGTGGTTTCCAGTTATTCCGTCTTTTATCACAAAATGCAGTAATGAAGTAATCACACAGAACTGTCATAAGTGTGAAAATGTGGTTTTGTATGTGTTGACACATGCAGTCAGGTCATGAGAGCTGCATGCATAAGCTCATTCTGTTGGCAATGTGACCGGTCCTCTTGAGCACCGGTGGTCTGACAGACCACAAATGCATGCACCATAACATCAGTGTCATACTCAACCACCTCCTCAACTATTGAAATTTTAAGACAGAAAAGGCTGAAAAAACCCCCCCACTGCACCAGTGTAGAAACACACAACTGATTTAGAAAGCCAAAATAAAGCAACACTCAGTATACTTTCAAAGCTGAAATATTCCATTGAAGTAGGCAGATACACACACACATATACTGAATATATTCTGGACATTCCCTTACAAAAATACCATTGTAACCATAGTTTTCACCAAATAACTTTGTTACTACAGTTTATATTACCTATATTTATTTTTTTCTACAAAAAACACTGGTAATCTGGAATTTAGTTATAATTTAACGGATATAAATTATTAAATTATATTAAAGACATAATAATATACGTAATAAATTACTGTATTATAAACTACATAAATAATTTTTAGAATTATATCTAAAAAAAATATGATATTGCCATGTTTTTTTTGGTCAGAAATTGCACAGAAGAGTGTCAAGAAGTGGAAGGAACGATGCCAGAGATCCAGAAAGACGCACTCATCCTCTCTACCTCTTTTGAAGGACCATCGTTTCATCCATGAGAACGAGGGCCAGGAGTTGTGAAGAGGTGGATCTGCCATGTGGAACGTCCAGCGAGTCTCTCCAAGAGGAGTTGATGAGCGAGATATGAGGAAAAACAGCCAGATCAGTGGAGGGAGCCGCCGGGGATTAACTAACATATGATTCAAAGTCAAGAGGCACGGCGGTGGGGGTTCACAGCAAGAGAGAGGGAGAGGGATAAAAGAGAGAAAGGAAGCACTGCTGGATCTGAATGGGACGGAACTGTGTTTAATACTACCCCTACAACAAATAGCACAGTGACGGCATCAGGTGGTAAATACCATAGTATTGTCTCTTCAAAAATGATTTGGACACTTAAATCACTCTTATTTCACATTATTTGGAAACTTTCATCAAATCGTAACAACTTGCTCCACCCCTCAAACGACTTTCCTGTTCTGCTGACATCATCAAGGCCATTTATTTTTAGTCTCCTCCCCTTCAAATAACCTGTCATATAGAGATACTTTTCACCATTGCATCAATTCCTGATAACTGCGCTGTATCATTTTTGTTGGTTACGCTTTGTTTGAAGGTGTAGATGTTAGTCTAATTATACAAATAAGAACTGGGTAATATTAATTAACTACAGTACATGTACTTACTATGGGGTTAAGTTTAGTTGCTTGGAATTTTACAATTTATTGTTATTGCTATAAAAAGTACATGTAACTATAAACTGTTACATTTTATTTATTTTTTTAAATCTGAAATATCTCAGGCAATAAAATGTAAAAATGTTGATTTTAAGTTTGGCTCAAATGCCTAAATATTTTTGGGGCCAATGTACTGTATAAACCATGGTATTGTGCAACTGCCATATTCATACAGCTACCATAATATTTCTGTCCAAAATATAAGACACACACACACACACACAAAATATATATAATTGTACGACCATAGTATTCTTTGGAATACCATTTAAAAAACATTGTATATTGCCTATTTCAAAGTACCATAGTATTTTCACATGTCTAAAAAACAAAGCAAAACAATGGTATTTTTGCAAGGTGGACTAAAATGAAATTTATAACAGTGTGCACGGTCTGGTGTGCAATAGTGAAAGTGGAAAACACCATCTGTGAAGAGCACAAACAAGCGTCCTAACGGTTGCTCTTGAAAAATAACAAGTTTGATTTTAAAAAGACAGACACAACTAACACCAAGTATGATTTTCTACACTACACTTCACCAGAGTGAACTGCATTTCTGGCAGTTCCTTAAATGAAACGGGTGAAGCAATAATGGCCGAAAGCACCAGTGAAATCCATTAAGTCGAGCTCAAGTTGGGTTCTCATAGGCCAGAACGTCCAAACTTCATTCAAAACCCGAGATTAAACACATTAAAGGCTGCATGATAGCTTATCTGGAGCTGCAGAAGATAATGACTTAACAGAACAATGCCACAGATTCAGTTCCAATCGTACAAAGTTAGCATTTTTAGGTTTTTACGTACTCACCCCAATCCAAAAACACAAACAACTATCCGCAACTAGCAAAACGCCCTCCTCTGAATCGAACACACGACTTTCTGGTAGCTGAAGCGTCTGAAAAGAGCACAGTGCTGCGTTAACCACAGCCTAAACGCACAACACTGCTACAACTTCCTCTTCAGACTGACATTCAGCACAGATTTGTAAAATGAAGCCACAAATTAGTAATTTGTCATATTTTTACAACAGATTTTCAGTTTACTCTGGAACAAGTATGAAACAATGATATCTATTCATAAAAGACGTTAAAACTCTCCAAACGTTTTTAATAGGAAATATTCACGTGTTTTAACACAAGTGCCGAAAATTAGTGTACCATGTTGTTGTACCATTTAATATTGGTTTCAGACCTTCTGTTGTGGAAATTATGTTGGAAATGACATTATCATTATACAAAACAAAACTTAACAAATCACTTAAGTGATATTTGTAAACTTTTCTGCATAATTCAACAAAATACTGTCCACAAATTATATTTACTTGGACTTTTCTTCATATTTCAAGTACTTCACTGACGCTGCTGTCTTCAGTGGAAACAGAGGGAAAAAAAGTTGACTTGGGAAAGATTTTGTAAAATGAAGCCACAAATTAGTAATTTGTCATATTTTTACAACAGATTTTCAGTTTACTCTGGGACAAGTATGAAACAATGATATCTATTCAGAAAAGACGTTAAAACTCTCCAAACGTTTTTAATAGGAAATATTCACGTGTTTTAACACAAGTGCCGAATATTTGTGTACCATGTTGTTGTACCATTTAATATTGGTTTCATTACAGTACCTTTTATTGGCATTTTGTCTAAATTTTGTCATTGTGTATAAAATGATATAATGTTGGTTTAAAAAAAATTTTTTTCAATAGCAGCTCATCCAAAACTTACTAAAATAAATTATATTTAAATAACTTACTCACCTTCATGTCATTCCATGAATTAGCCTTCTGTGGAACATAAAATGAGAAATTTTGATTTTGGTTGTTCTTTTGCCTTTATATGTACAAAAGTTATACATTATCTTGGCAACAGACACAACAGCAAGCCATTTTTTTCCCCAATAATTTTTAATTCATAAATTTCATATAAACAGTTAATTGTTGAATAATTTACACACAGCAAGATTCATTTTCATTTGATTCTAATATTTACGTGTACCATGTTGTTGTACCATTTAATATTGGTTTCATTACAGTACCTTTTATTGGCATTTTGTCTAAATTTTGTCATTGTGTATAAAATGATATAATGTTGGTTTAAAAAAATTTTTTTTCAATAGCAGCTCATCCAAAACTTACTAAAATAAATTATATTTAAATAACTTACTCACCGTCATGTCATTCCATGAATTAGCCTTCTGTGGAACATAAAATGAGAAATTTTGATTTTGGTTGTTCTTTTGCCTTTATATGTACAAAAGTTATACATTATCTTGGCAACAGACACAACAGCAAGCCATTTTTTCCCCCAATAATTTTTAATTCATAAATTTCATATAAACAGTTAATTGTTGAATAATTTACACACAGCAAGATTCATTTTCATTTGATTCTAATATTTACTGTACACGTCACTGCTTGGCTTTCCTTGTAAAACTAAAACTGTCGATCCGTACAAGTTTACTATGGCACAGCTTGATCCTGGTCAGATGGATTTGTTGGTTTGTTTAATTAAGTGACATGGTTTCCACACGCAACGGCACAAATTCAACAAGTGAGGGGAAAGTTTTGATGAGAAAGTGTGTGCTGATGATTAAACAAACATTGCTACAATACAGGTGCATGATGGGGCAGAAAAACAGCCCTGAGGATCCTCTATGTGCACAGAGGAAAAACACAACACAGCAAACAAACAAAATGATCAAATGTTCAACTAAACAGAAAATTGTACAGGACAACAGTTGGAAAAAAAATACACAAGGGTGCTGATTATTTGACGTATAAACAGGCCGGACCACCTGAAATGTGTCTATCATGTGTAAGCCCCGAAAATGATGACAGATTTACACAAGAAATAAACATTCAATATTAACAAAACTTGAATTGCTGCTGTAACTGGGGCTGACATGATGTTTTTAACCAGATTTGTTTTCTGTAACCTATGGAAGCCCGTCTCCGCCACAGTATAAAATACAATTGCAACTTTTTGCAATTTTTATTCTATTAAATTTTCAATCTTTTTTTGTGCAATTCTAAGAAAAAAGGTCACAATCACGAGATGCAAACTTAGAATTCTGACTTTTTTTTTTTTTTACAATTTCAAGCTTAAATCCTGTCATTTTGTTTATATCTCACAATTTTGACATTCTCCTTTAAATTCTGCATTTACATCTCGCAATTCAGTTTTTTTCTGCCACACAAAACAAAAACTGTATTTATTTCATCTCACTTTTTTTTTTTTTTTTTTACAATTAAGAGTTTCTCACAGTTCCAAACCTTCTTCTCAGAAACTCGCAAATCTGAGTTTTTAATCTCACAATTCTGACTTTTTTTCCCCTCGCAATTGCAAGTTTATATCTCGCAATTCTCTTTTTGCTGGTATTTTCTCAGAATTTGATTTTTTTATCAGAATAGTGAGTTTGTCTGTCAATTCTGACATTTTTCTTGCAATTGGGATTTTTGTGAATTGGTTTCAGAATTGCGAGAAAAAAAGTCAGAATTATGAGATGTTTAATTTTTTTGTCTCAAAGCAGAGACAAGCTCCATAGTAACCTATTTGTATAAGTTATGATTTCAGATGTCAACTATACCTTTATTTTTGCGTGATTGTAGCTTATAATAAAGTCTGCAGTGGTCTTTTCCAGTTTTTCACATTGAAAAACAATTGTTTATTCAAACGGTCACCTTTATGAATCGCCATGTAGAGGAATTTTCTGTATCGTACAAAGATGGGGGTAACAATTTACAAATACAAAATGCTGACAAAGGTTATGCCATAATTTTTTGGATGGCAAACAAGTAGTTGTACATGAAAAAAAAAAATCAAACAATGCAACATCGTACAAAGAATATCATTGTAGGCCAAAAACCCGAACAGTTCGTCATCCGATCAGTTTGGGGAGTAAAATCGATGTCTTTTATATCTCTGAATCACAGTGTAATGCTATGAACAAAAGACATCACATTTTTATCGAAAAGAAAGCTATATACACTGATCACGTAAATTCCGTAATGTACATGAATAGTAAATGTTTACAGTCAAAAAAGTAATTGAATTTGCCCTCCCTATTTTGACTAAAAAAATAGAAATTAATATCTCCAAGTGTAATACTTTTTCCTTTTAAAAACAATAAAATACATACAATGCCTTGCGCTCAACCTGTTCTGCTTTTTTAGCTTGCTGTAGAAAACTGCATTTGGGGTTTTGTTACTACGTTTATTTAAGGTAATTTATCAAAATTATATTCTCTCAATTTAGACTTTTACACTGGGAGCTGCCAAAGTTGTTGTTTGGGTAACAGTGAATCAATTGTACGATGTTCGTCAAGCGCACAAAGCAAGCCGTAGCATATCCAAGAAGAGACAAGTTCAGCTTAATTAAAAATTAAAATAAAAGTATATCATTCACATATACCAATACAGTAAAACCGAGCCAAGCATTGAGCCAAAGATGTGCTAACCTGTCGAGAAATCTGTACAATAGGCTCCAGTATTTTGAGGATGTTGGGGGAAAAACAATCCGGTCCAGGGAGTTTGTTGGCCAGGTTTGGCTTGGAGGATACTTGGGTTTGTGCAAGGCACTATGGATCCACCAGGGGGGCGCTCAATTAATTCCCCGAAACACATTGGAGAGGCAACGAAAGATGCGAAATGCTTTAGAGATGGACGACTGGCATCCAAAACATAGTTTTTGCAGTTGTCCATCCATTTAGCTAGCAGTGTATAAAATTGATGCTCCTCCGATAAACGAAACCCAACGCTCACATCTCCCTGAGGAAAAGAAAACGTTTCTATGGCACATAGGATTGTCCGCAAGAGTATTTATGAACGCATGTGTAAGGAGAGGCAGGTGAAGTCCGTGTTTACTATAAACTATGGCATTGATAGAAATTTTTTTTCACAGTAGAATACACATGGAACAAAAAAAGACATTGACAATCACATTTGGTGCAAACAAACCATTAAAAAAAAACAGTGTACAAAGTTTTTGTATGTGAAACTACTGAACTCGGGGCATTAGAACGTTTGTTTGGTGAGATACCGCATTGAGTGAAGAAGAGCTGTTTCACCAAGTGCATCACAAATGGTTGTACACCCACTGTAACTAGCCAATAAAAAAAAAAACATCGCATAATTTTTCGTGGGCATTTTTGCGCAACAAACTGTGATTCAGTAGTCTCTCAGGAATTGACTTGAAAGGTTAAATTGAGTTTAAATCACAGAAAACATACAATGTTTGCGAATTAATGACAAGTGGCTTTACGAAATGTTTTGTATAATTCAAATAAGTGCTTCATGTAATAGACAAAGAGATCAAATGCTGTAATACCTCATTCAGATTAGCAGAGCCAAACAATGTACCGTAAAATAAAAACCAGTTTTTCCCACACACTTCATGCTATAGGCGTCTTTTAACGTTGTACTTTAGTAATACCTCAGGATAAACTTTCATTTTATCGAATTTTTCGCAACGAAACTGGCACTGCATATTTCAAATGATTCAAAAGACAGACGTCACCCGTTAAAGTGAATCTTTGGGTTCTAAGCTTTCTCCAAAATCAAAATCGAATAACGGGGAACAAGGGAGTGATCCATAATCGTTGCGAGAGAGAACCTCTAGTGGCCGAATTTGGGATTGCTGACATGGTTTTTGCTGTTAAAGAAATTCGAACAACTAAAGAGAGATGCACTTGGCTCTAAAAAAATTTCTAAAAATATACTGAGGTAGACTGTCTCCAAACAACCAACAGAAAGACATTAGCACTAAACCAACTGCGTTTGCGAACTCGCCAGCTGTATCTCTCTTTAAACAAAAAATAAACTAAAAGACTAGTTTTACCCGCCTTAGAGTATTGTAATAAAAGCTAGCAGGGATTTACATAATTATGAGGATCATAAAATAAATAAAATTTCAATATTTGCCTTTTCAAAGATATGGCAATCTTGTTATTTAGGAAAAAAAAAAAAAGAATCTGCTTCATTTTACAGGAAAAAAAAAAAACTTTCTTTGCAATAGTTTTCGAACAGCTACAAGCTAGTTTGATTTCTTCGATTCTGCTATGTACATCTAAGATAAAGCCAATGGGACCAAGAAAGGGAATTTTTTTTTATCAGCCTACGGTACAAAAATGCGAGAAAGATGAGGAAAAAAACATGAAATGGCAAAAACACTTAAAAAAGCTTGCGTGAATTTCAGCCTCGTTCTGTCGCTTCCCTCCCAAACTACCCACGAATAAATATACATACACAAATATACACGCACATACATGAAATGTGCACATTTTTTGATGACGACAAGCAAGATCCAGTAAAAATGGAATTATGCATCTGCCCATGAAAGCTGTCTGCTGTTTTTCTTTAAAGGATTATTTGGGGAAAAAAACGGCGTCATTCTGACAGAGGAGGAAGTTTACTTTCCCTGTGGTCTTCTAAGACTTCACTTTCTCAGAACTAGAGCGTAAATGCCGTTATTATACGAAGCCGTGCGAGATCTACACTCACTTTTGATACTTTAACAGGTACCGGAGGCTGATCGGGGCTAAATTACAAGAATGTTTTTTGATCTGATTCAAATATTGCCAGGTCGAATATTTCAGCTGTCAAAAAACAAAGAACCTAGAATCCCTAGGTAGAGCTTATCTCACAATAAGATCCTAAATCCCCCTGGAAAATCAGGTAAATAGTAAATTGAGCCAAAAAAACGAAACATTCCCAAAACATTCTCCACAACAGCTATCGGAATCCCAAAATTTAACTGAGGAACATCCAACAAAAATCCAATTTATGACAGGAAATTGGAACTTTTATTCCCTTGAATTGAGCAATCAAATATTTCTATTTTTAAATAATACTAACAATAATAATATTTAATTATTATTATTCATTATTCCGAAATGAAATTGTAATTTTGATAATTTGAATTTAGGCTAAACCAAAAATGCTCCCCACTGTACGCTGGAATATCACTGTGAGTCAACTTGCATGTTAATTAATGCGACATTAGACATAGACAAAAAAAACAGCTCATGAAAAGACATTGTTGCAAAAAATATTGCATAAGCAAAGCCAATGAAGACATTAGAAAAAGACATTAGAATTGTACAAAAGTTCAGATGTTGTGAATATTATATTTAAAATACTGATACCAATCAATATTTAAATATTCTCTCTCTCTCTCTCTCTATATATATATAAAATTTGAATACCTACTATATATCAGAGCAGCAGCTATTGGTCAGTCTGATTTACTCTTTTGTCCAATTCATAACTGTTAAATATCCTTCAGCCGGTAAAAAGGACAGGAGAAAAAAAGCTCAGAGAAAAAAAAAGAACAGAAAGCAAATAAATTAAAGCTCATTCACCAGAACACCATGTGAACATCATCTATGTGAATTTAGGAATTCTCCAGGACAAAATAAAAATCATTCCTCTACAAAACAAAGGTTTGTTCTAAAAGAATATAAGCCATCCCATAGTTCCAAACTGTAAAGTCGTTGTTCTAAAGAAATCAACACAAGCGTTGATAGACACTTCTCTTTTTATAGGCCACTTAAAAAAGGCCACTATCTTAAAAGATATCCACTTAAAAAAAAAAAAAACGAAAGAGAGAGAGAGCGAGAGACAGGAAATAAGCATCCAAAGGAGAAGGAAGCGGACTTTGAGGTGACCTAGCCGAAGCAGCTTTTCTAGTTGATTTAGTCATGTTCACAGTTTGCTTTTCCCCTCTGCCCAACTTGGCAAAAGTGTAAAAGTGTCAGAAAGCGAATGGTGCATCAGATGATGGGCAATATAACGTCCGTTTTCGTTGCAACCATACTAGTGTAGCTGTGAGATGGAAACAATAACAACAACAACGACAAACAAAAAAGACCTGAGATCTGTATCTTTAAGGGCCTCTGAAAAAATAACGCATTTAAAAACTTTTCTTTAAAAATCGAGAGAGAAAAAGCAGAGGCAAATGTTAGGACGGACTAGATCTGGGTAAAGACAGAATTCGGCCATTTTTCTTTCCACCGTTCATATGCGTGTAGGGCACGTGTTCCTCGTAATTGCCCCGTAGGCCCACCGAGGGGCCGTTGTCTCTACTGAGGCTCTCCTCGTGTTGGGAATAGGATGAGGGGTCCAGTGGTATGCTCTCCATGTTCTCGAAGTCCATGTCAAACTCCTCAGTCTCAGGCTGTTTGTTCTCCTCGCTGTAGAAGAAAGAGACCTCTTGGAAAGTGGGATGCAGGTCTTCCTTGATCATCTCAATGATCTCAAGGAAAGTGGGCCGCATCTTCGGGTTATACTGCCAACACATCTGCATGAGGTTGTGCCTGGGAGAAGAGTTAGAGCAAGAGAAGACAATTTGGAAAGTGGGATGCAGGTCTTCCTTGATCATCTCAATGATCTCAAGGAAAGTGGGCCGCATCTTCGGGTTGTACTGCCAACACATCTGCATGAGGTTGTGCCTGGGAGAAGAGTTAGAGCAAGAGAAGACAATCTTAAACCACCTAAACCTCATTCTCCAAGCAGAGGCTTGGTATATGGATATACCAATGATCTATTATGGTCTTTTCAACAAGATTTATTTCTATGTCGGTACTTACATTCTCTCTGGACAGTTATCAGGCCTGTCCAGGTATCCTCCATCCATGACAAACTTGAGCACTTGCTCATTGGACAGTCCTTGGTAAGGCTGCTCAGCAAGTGTGCTGATCTCCCATAATACCACTCCAAAAGACCTAAAAGTCAGCAGATTTTTATTACAGCACTGCCAGCTCAATAGGCTGGGACTGTCCACATATGCGTTCATTTTGGTGGAACCAAAAATGTCCAATCCTGCTCCTGGAGGGTCAATGTCCAGCAGACTCCAACCAGCTTCAACACACTTGCCTGGAAGTTTCTAGTAATCCAGAAGACCTTAATTAACTGGTTCAGAACTCTGCAGGACAGTGGCCTCCCAAAAACAGGACAATTGGACACCCAACAGGACCAAAGCACTTCTCGACTAGTTTGTTGTGAGGGATCTGAATGTTCTTCTAGACACCGGGTTAACAAAAAATTCCAAAGAAACCCAGAGAAATACCCACCAGCAATCCGAGTGAGCAGTGAAAATGCCATCTTTTAGGGACTCTGGTGCCATCCATCTGACAGGCAATAAGCCCTTCCCGCCCTTGCGATAGTAATCAGTCTCATAGATGTCTCGCGTCATACCAAAATCTGCAACAATAAAAAATAAATCAAGATTTTTTGTCCTTCGAATCCCGAGTTTCACACTAAATATGCTCCATTCTGGTCTTCTTACCTCCAATTTTCACAGTGAGATCTTCAGCCACCATGCAGTTTCTGGCAGCAAGGTCTCTGTGGACAAACTTCTTAGCGTTGAGGTATGCCATGCCATCTGCTATCTCCGCTGCCATTTGGATCATCTCCTTCAGGGTTGGCGGTGGACGACCTGGGTTATTCTGTAAAAAAATCGATTGAAATCAATAATCACAGCTACAGGCTACTGTTAACTATTGATTGTGATGTTTCATAGACTGATATATTTAACATGAAGGAAAACTGGATTATTTAACATCAAATGACAGCATTTGGTCCATTTTACTGTTATAATGTCCTCAGGTGCAATGAAATTGGGGGCTCATCCGGGATAGAACGATTGGGGTCATTATACATCAGGAACATGAAGACTTACCTCAGAATCGGGTCTCAAGCTACGCAGGTAGCTTTTCAGATCTCCGTGTGTCATCAGTTCCATGACAACCAATGTCGGTTGCCCCTTAGATACCACACCGAGCAAGCGGACCTAGACAAACATTTTTTAAAAGTTGAACATTTAGACAAGGTTGTTTCTGCCTTGATTATTTTGGTTCGCCAGGTTATCCACACTCACCACGTGATGGCAGGTAAAAGCTTTCATGACCGAAGCCTCATTGAGGAACTCGATTCTCTCACGCAGGCTCGCCGACTCGTTGACGGTTTTAACGGCCACTCGCGTCTCTGGTTCGCCCTTCACAATGTCTTTAGCGATGCCATCATAAACCATTCCGAATGATCCCTGACCGAGCTCTCTCATAACACTGATCTTCTCCCGAGGCACCTCCCATTCATCTGGGATATACACTATAAATACACAAATTCAAATTTTCAAATTTTAATAATAATATTGTATTTTTTGCTTTCCAACAAAAAATACGCAAATCGAAAGCTATAAAACAACAAAAAGAGTAAATATGCTATCATTTTTATTCCATTGCTGCAACTATATAACTATATATATATACTGTATATATACACACACACACACAACACACACTTCATTCCAGTGCTTTGATAGGTTTTTTTGGCAATGGATTATTTCTTTGATTAATTCGATAAAGATGCCAAATTTTATTTACAGGATTTTATTTTATTTATTCTTATTTTATTTAGACAAACTTATTGATAATGACATTAGTTCACAATCTCTAAAATCACCTAAAAAGACATCTTACCATCATTTGCACTTATATATTCTGGGTTTGAGGAAGCAATCAGTGGGCCAGTCGGTCCTTCAGTTTGTCTGAGAGAAAAGATATTTATACATGATAGGATTGTCTAGATGATAAACAAGGACTTAATTTAAGAGCGTCTAACACATACTTCTTCCTAAGGACAATGAAGACTGTGCTGGCCAGAAACAGCAGTACAATGAAGCAGATGAGTGGGCCAATGATGATTTTCATGTTCATATCCCCTGTAAAACAAGTACATTAGAGACCATAGTGGCCAAAATTACAGTAAAAATGTAATAAATACAGTGAAGTGAACTTACTGTCTTGAACAAAGAAGTATGCAGGCTCTGTCCAGGAACCGTTGCTGGCCAGAGAAGTGGCACGTATTCTCACACTGTAATTCCCAGGATGCCCTACTCGTAATCGATAGCCATGAATTTTTTCATAAGTGATTCTGGACACACAGACTTGATCCTCCTGAGGGACAAAAAAAAAATTGTAATAAAGAAAATTATATACACCTCTTTGAACACAAATGTTAAAATATATAATTGTGTAATATTTTAAATACATATACTTTTAAAATACATATTTTTAATACATAAATATTTTAGGTGTATACAAACAGTATCTCACAGAAGTGAGTACACCCCTCACATTTTTGTAAATACTTTATTATATCTTTTCATATGACAACACTGAAGAAATGACACTTTGCTACAATGTAAAGTAGTGAGTGTACAGCTTGTATAACAATGTAAATTTGCTGTCCCCTCAAAATAACTCAACACACAGCCATTAATGTCTAAACCGCTGGCCACAAAAGTGAGTACACCCCTTAGTGAAAATGTCCAAATTGGGCCCAATTAGCCATTTTCTCTCCCCGGTGTCATGTGACTCATTAGTGCTACAAGGTCTTCAGTATGAATGGGGAGCAGGTGTGTTAAATTTGGTGTTATCGCTCTCACTCTCTCATACTGGTCACTGGAAGTTCAACATGGCACCTCATGGCAAAGAACTCTCTGAGGATCTGAAAAAAAGAATTGTTGCTCTACATAAAGATGGCGTAGGCTATAAGAAGATTGCCAAGACCCTGAAACTGAGCTGCAGCATGGTGGCCAAGACCATACAGCGGTTTATCAGGACAGGTTCCACTCAGAACAGGCCTCGCCATGGTCGACCAAAGAAGTTGAGTGCACGTGCTCAGTGTCATATCCAGAGGTTGTGTTTGGGAAATAGACGTATGAGTGCTGCCAGCATTGCTGCAGAGGTTGAAGGGGTGGGGGGGTCAGCCTGTCAGTGCTCAGACCATACCCCGCACACTGCATCAAATTGGTCTGCATGGCTATCATCCCAGAAGGAAGTCTCTTCTACAGATGATGCACAAGAAAGCCCGCAAACAGTTTGCTGTACTGTGACATACTGAAGCAGAGCATGATCCCCTCCCTTCGGAGACTGGGCCGCAGGGCAGTATTCCAACATGATAACGACCCCAAACACACCTCCAAGACAACCACGATTCTGATGGATTGGCCAAGCATGGGCATCCTCAAATGGAAGGTGGAGGAGCGCAAGGTCTCTAACATCCACCAGCTCCGTGATGTCGTCATGGAGGAGTGTAAGAGGACTCCAGTGGCAACCTGTGAAGCTCTGGTGAACTCCATGCCCAAGAGGGTTAAGGCAGTGCTGGAAAATAATGGTGGGCGCACAAAACATTGACACTTTGGGCCCAATTTGGACATTTTCACTTAGGGGTGTAACTCACTTTTGTGGCCAGCGGTTTAGACATTAATGAAAATAATGAAAAGATATAATAAAATATTTACAAAAATGTGAGGAGTGTACTCACTTCTGTGAGACACTGTACATATTAGATATAGTATTAGATATATTTAAATTTTTTACATATCTAAAATATTTGTTAATATATTTTCAAAAATATAAATTAATAAATATTTAATTATTGTATACATTTTCGTCTGCATTAGGAGTGGGCGATATAGCCTCAAAATTATATCACGATATTTCAAGAACACTTGCGATAACGATATTTATGATGCATTTATGATGATATATAAAAAAAAAACATGAAACAACGTTTATTGGTGATTGCAGCTGGCAGGCAGCAGCATTTATTAGTGCAAACAAAATGAAGGGCATTTTCCATCCTTTGCGGTGTGTTAAGGCCAAAAGTACTTCGGCCGTCCACGTCTGTGCACCGTCCACATTACGTCATTTTTGTCATCAGGAGGGCTCAAGGAGAGCCACGCACCCCATCTGTGTGCAGGCAATTTTTTGAGACAAGCTCATCCGCGGTTGAGTATACTTTGAAAGTAGTGCGGACGCGAGATGGAACGGAACGCGGAATGTGAAGTATACCCAGGCTTTTACGGCTCCGACACGGCCACTCTAGTCAATGCTTGTGTTTACACCAGCAGAGCCGCCGCAAATTTTCAGAAGCGGCTCTCTGTGCCGCTTCGCTAAAGATAAGTGCGCCCATTTCTGAAGGTAAGAGTGTGTGCTCGAATATGCTCTAGAACCGCTCTCGCAATACTTTGATGTCATACACCGATCAGTCTGCGCAGCGCTGCTTCAAGTCGAACACACCTATTGGGTTTGTGGTGTTGTTGTTGTGCGCACTAGGGAACGTATATATGTCATCACATCGCTATATCATTGATATCGCGATATGGCACTTTTTTTATTATCGTGGTATTATCGTGGACGGTATGATATGGCACACCCCTAGTCTGCATTTTTCAATATCTAAAAGTATAAATGTTTAAATATCGCAATACTTTCATGTCCTACACCGATCAGTCTGCGCAGCGCTGCTTCAAGTCGAACACACCTATTGGGTTTGTGGTGTTGTTGTTGTGTGCACTAGGGAACGTATATGTCATCACATCGCTATATCATTGATATCGCGATATGGCACTTTTTTATTATCGTGGTATTATCGTGGACGGTATGATATGGCACACCCCTAGTCTGCATTTTTCAATATCTAAAAGTATAAATGTTTAAATATATACAAATATTTATTCAACAATCTACAGATAAATACTGTAAAAATAATAATATAAAAGCTAAAATATATACATATTAATATATGTGAATTTCTTCGAATTAATTAAACACCTACATAGTTATCCGACATCCTCATGTATTTGACTTCATACAGTATGATCATGCCATTGGGCGCTTTCGGCTCCTGCCATTTGATGTAGACCAATTCCGGTTCATCGGGAAAAAATTCGTGAGTCACTGGCCCGACAATGTTGTCAGCTTTTACTAAGAACACAAACAGAAAGTCGACACATTAGAATGTGAAATCAAACCAAAAAAATAGAAAAGAGTTTTGTGGCAGTCTTACGTTCAGGCAGCGTGCGGGCGTTGACGTATGTCGGCATGCTGCAGCGGTTTGGATCTGTGGGATGGTTGCAGGCCTGGATCTCGATCTGGTAGCTGGTGAAGTGGACCAGGTTGGGGATGACCATGAACTCTTTGGAGTTGGCTTTGAACACCATCTTCTGACTCTTTTCCTTCTCTGGGCTCGAAGTGGTGGAAAAGTTGGGCAGGCTGGACAATGTGCTCACAAAATTCGGCAAAGTCGCATTGGCCACACCAACTGAGCGCCGCCGTCGGTGGGGTCTGCAGGTTGACAGTGAAGACTTTCAGTCTTTCAGAGTTTCATTTGGAGCGGATGGAGCAAAAATACCCTAATGATTTCAGTTCTAAGGCTACATAATAAAGACTAGATAATGTGTGTAAATGATGCTTTATTTGTAATTTATCTTATCACTTCTGCCACAGAAAATGATGGGAAATGTTTAGGAACGATGTCAGTCTTTGATAAGTAGTAGTAGTAAATATATGCTTTACTATTCATTCCATTGCTGAGGCCAACAACTATTCTGATAACCATTTAGTCAGTTTATTATTTATTTGTGTTAATTGTTAATTATTTGTGGCACTGTTAAGTTTTTTTCTCGGCTTGAAATGTAAAATTGAAGACTATAAAAAAATAAAATAAAAAATAAATGTAAACATGTTATTTCTTTGATTAACTACATAAAAATGACAAATTTTATTTCCATTATATACATGTGTGTGTGTGTGTATATATACAGTGGTGTGAAAAAGTGTTGGTCCCCTTCCTGATTTCTTATTTTTTTTGCATGTTTGTCACACTTTAATGTTTCAGATCATCAAACAAATTTAAATATTAGTCAAAAGATAACACAAGTGAACACAACATGCAGTTTTTCCAAAACTACATGGCCCTGTGTGAAGAAGTGTTTGCCCCCTAAACCTAATAACTGGTTGGGCCACCCTAAGCAGCAACAACTGCAATCAAGCGTTTGCGATAACTTGCAATGAGTCAGTTACAGCGCTGTGAAGGAATTTTGGTCCACTCATCTATGCAGAATTG
>NW_015505342.1:890881-892952 GCF_001515645.1 Sinocyclocheilus grahami | reverse complement strand
TTGTGTTATCTTTGACTAATATTTAAATTTGTTTGATGATCTGAAACATTAAAGTGTGACAAACATGCAAAAAAATAAATCAGGAAGGGGGCCAACACTTTTTCACACCACTGTATATATATATATATATATATATATATATATATATATATATATATACACAAAAATCATTTAAACGTTGTACATTCCAAGGTTTAAAAAATATATATATTTTAATGTAAAACTGAAGACTGTAAAAATGAACTAAAATAATTAATGTAAATATGTTATGCATTTTATTTCCAAGATTATATTTTTATATTTTAATGTAAAATTGAAGACTATAAAACATTAATTGAAAACATCATGTAAATGTTATATGTTTGAATCCAGTGCTTTGATAATTCATTTTGTCATCTGATTGTTTCTTTGATTAATTGGATAAAGATGCCGCATTTTATTTGCAGAATTTTACTTAAATTACACCTATTGTTTTTATACTTATTTCGCTTTTTTCCATTTACTATAATACATATGTATAAATTATTATATAAATAAAAACTCATACCGAACTAAAGCTAAATCATAAATATAACAAATATGAATAAAATATAAATATAAACAATCTTAGACAGGTCAAGCTGCAATGTGGCCCATGCAAAGCAATTAACCAATTAACCAGAAGATGGTGCTATAGACCCTTAATGTTCAAAAGCTCAATAAGAACCCATTTAACACTAGAGCCATCTATTGACTGGAGATATTTATAACTAATTCTATTGAAATAAAAACTAAACTGAAATAAATTAAACCTAAGGAGTAATAAAAATAAAAAAAGAAACATAAAAACAACAAAAGGACATAATAAAATTACTAAAAATGTAACTAAAATGAACTGAAAAAAAAAAAAAAAAGCAAATATATAAATAAATAAAAAACAATAAAAAAAGCACAATACTATCATATTAAAATATAAAATAAAACATTAAATTCTTATCAGCTTTTTATTATTTATCATCTATCATTTATCAGTTTTCTGGTGTGTCATATGACATTTGTCATCCCACAAGCATTGTGTACCTGGGTTCAAACACTTCATTATGGAGGTAGTTCTCAAAGGTCTTGCGGAACTCAGTCTCTTCGGCCTCTTTCTTCAGCTGCGTCTCTGTTTTAGGACAGGCACAGCAGCGGCCCTTCTGGTCGGACACGTCCGTTTGGTTCCACTTCTGGTCTTCTTTGATGTCGTGGTGTGTCGGCGTATGGGACGGCACCTTCATCCCTGAACAGAGAGAAAGAGGAAGTACACTTAATAAGCAGTTATGCAGTTATGTTGCTAAAGGAGCTTTCATTGATCAGCACCTTGCTGGCAGTAGTCGAACTTGTAGTACGTGATATCCTCTTCCTGCTTCTGGCAGTAGACGAAGTAGTGAGTGATGTTGCCGTTGGGGTCGGAGGGCAGTTTCCACTTGAGAATGATCTCGGAGGAGGAGTTGGACCAGGAAATGGGGTCCAGAGGTACCGAGGGTCCTGGTTACACATCAGAAACAGAGCAGGACAACGTCGCTTCAGCTTTCCGCTCTCAGATAACAAGCTTTCACGAGTCATTTCATTCACAGCACGCTACAGACAACACCTGAGAGGAAACTGTTGCTTATTGGTCACACACAAAAAATAAATATCCTTTCAAATATCATTTATTCCTGTGATGCAAAGCTGAATTTTCAGCATCATAACTCCAGTCTTCAGTGTCAGATGATCCTTAAGAAATCATTCTAATATGCTGATTTATTATTAGAATTATCAATGTTGGCAACATATTTTTTTTGGAAACTGCGATACTTTTTTCAGGATTCTTTGATGAATAGAAAGTTAAAAACTTCTAACAATATAAATCTTTGCTATCACTTCTTAACAATTGAACACATCCTTGCTGAATAAATGTTTAATTTCTTTCAAAAAAAGAAATAATTAAAATTCACTGACCCCAAACTTTTGAACTGTAGTGTATATTGTTAGAAAAGATTTCTATTTGAAATAAATGCTCTTCTTTTTAACGTTTTATTCAAAGAATCCTGAAAAAAGTATCACAGGT
>NW_015505342.1:862865-889706 GCF_001515645.1 Sinocyclocheilus grahami | reverse complement strand
AACATATTTTTTTTGGAAACTGCGATACTTTTTTCAGGATTCTTTGATGAATAGAAAGTTAAAAACTTCTAACAATATAAATCTTTGCTATCACTTCTTAACAATTGAACACATCCTTGCTGAATAAATGTTTAATTTCTTTCAAAAAAAGAAATAATTAAAATTCACTGACCCCAAACTTTTGAACTGTAGTGTATATTGTTAGAAAAGATTTCTATTTGAAATAAATGCTCTTCTTTTTAACGTTTTATTCAAAGAATCCTGAAAAAAGTATCACAGGTTCCAAAAAAAATATGAAGCACTTTCCAGCACTGATAATAAATCAGCATATTAGAATGATTTCTGAAGGATCATGTGACACTGAAGACTGGAGTTATGATGCTGAAAATTCCGCTTTGCATCACAGGAATAAATTAGATTTTAATGTATATTAAAATAGAAAAGTGCTATTTGACATCATATTAATATTTCACAATATTAAATTTTTTCCTGTATTTTTGATCAAATAAATGCAGCCTTGATGAGCATAAGAAACTCCTGTAAAAACATAAAAAAATCGTTCTGATCCCAAACTTCTGACCGGTAGTTTATGTGTGTTTACTGCATTTGTTTTATTTTATATATATATAAAAATTACATATAAGATGTTTTAAATTATAATTAATATTATAATTATAATGCAATTATAAGCATACAATTAAAATACGCACACACATTATTTTATGCATATAGATGCATGTGTGTGCATGCATATCTATATTATTTATATTAAAAACTTTACAATAAAATGTCATTAAAATTAATACAATTATAGTCATATTATTTTATATATGAAATATATGTATAAAATTAATGTGCATTTTTTTAACCTGTATTATATGCATTTATTAAGTTATGCATGTATAACACACACATCATATATATATATATATATATATATATATATATATATATATATATATATATATACACACACACACACTTTTTATGTATAAATGTAGTTGTTAAAACTTCAAATATGCAGTTTATTTACAATGATTTAAAAATGCTGCTTTTACAACAGAGAAATACTTCTATAGAATTTCTTTTTTTTTTAAACTGTGGAAGTCAATGGCTACCATCAACTGTTTGGTTACCAGCATTCTTCAAAATATCTTTTTATGTTCAGCACAGGTTTGGAACAACATGAAGGCGAGTACATGATGACAAGATTTTCATTTTTGGGTGAGTTAACTCTTTAAGAAGCAAAATAATGAAAAGAAACGGCTGCTGTGCATTTCTGCACAGAGGCGGCGGTGACTTACGGGTGGCGTTGGTGCGGATGTAGATGATCTCGCTCTTGGCCCCGCGGACGAGGTGGTCGTCAGAGGCGGCGAGCTGGGCTTTGACCATGATGGCGTACTGGGTCCAGGGCTTCAGAGGCATGATGAGGAGACCCGGCTCGCTCTGGCTTTTGCCCTCGGAGCCGCGTTCAGGAGGCTCCACGTCTGCGATCGCCCAGCTGTTAGAGCCACAGGCATCCTGCCCGTCATATTCAGTCACGTTCTTATAAGGACTAAACAGGAAGAGAGACAATGTTAGGTAGTACTTTAATGCTTTCCCACATTAGTTTTTAACTAGTTATTATAATGTTATAGCAGATTAGAAATAAATTAAAAGCTGAGAAAAATGTTATTAATATTTTAATATTAAAGAATTAACACACACACACACACACACACAAATATATATACACACATATAAAGAAAAAATATTAGAACGTATGACATTCAAAATTATTTAAATAATTTTTTACATTATGTATATTAACTATTGTGCAGATTAGAAATAAATTAAAAGCTGAGAAAAATGTTATTAATATTTTAATATTAAAGAATTAACACACACACACACACACACAAATATATATACACACATATAAAGAAAAAATATTAGAACGTATGACATTCAAAATTATTTAAATAATTTTTTACATTATGTATATTAACTATTGTTCAGTTTAAATGAAGACGTAAATTATGTAAATAATATGCATAAAAATAATTTGGTTTTACATTGTCAATCTTTGAAGCAATTATTATAATATGTAATTATATAATTTATAATTTTACTAACCAATAATAATTAGAATTACAATTTTTTTTAATGATTTCAAGTTTAAGGTAATAAAATGCAAAAATGACTAGGATACACAACAACTGTACCTTGAACAAATTCTAATTAAATATAATAATATATAATCTGCTTGTATTATTAACTAATTAGAATTTTTAATGCTCTCTAATCCAAAGTGGTTTTAAAAACAAGTAGGAAATAGAACATCAGTTTTATTAATGAATTATAATTTAATAATTTTATTAGCCAAATGTAAAGCTTTTAAAAACAGCATTTTCAAACTAATAATTAAATATAATATCAAATATCAAATGATAGTAACTAAACGTAATATTTTTATAATTAAAATAGTGTTTTAATACTTTTAAGTTAAGTAATTAAACACAAAAGTAAAAACAGGCAAGACAGAGCGGCATTTATATTAATTAGCTAAATAAATCATACATAAAATATCATTTTAATACTAATATTAAAAATAATAAGTAAATAAATACAAAGTATAGCTAGTCATATTCCAAACATACACAAAACATAATACAATTTAAACAAGCAGGATGTAGAACATTTATATTAATTAAGTATAGTTAATTAAATAATATACATAATTTTTCAATATTATTATTCAAATACTAAGTAAATAAAAACTAAACTAAAACTAATCACATTCCAGACATACACACAAAACAATACTACTAATAAAAGTACAAATTACAACAAAACTGAAACTGAAAAATCAAAACAATTAAAAAGAAAAATGTGACTTTTCAAAACCATAATAATACATAAAAGTATAATACATTAAAACAACGGTAACACTCACGCTTCCTTGTATAAGACCATGAATCCCAGCAGGTCCCTGAAGTCCGAGGGCCAGAACGCTTTCCACTTAATGAAGATCTTGTTGTGGATCGTGCGGATTTGCGTAAATTTAAGAACTTGGTTTTCACCTGGAAGAGAGGATGGATTAGCAAGCCTGGCTTGACGTAAAGCTCAAGCTGCACTCAAACCAAAAGCGCTGCGGGTCTTACAGTAGGTCTGGTCTGCATACGCTGGGATGCTGATGTCGTTCTTCCTGTCCTTGGTCCCGGTCACTTCTTCCATCCGGAGGATCTCAGACTTACAGAGCTTGCTGTTTTGAACAAAGTACATCTTGCCGTTGAGGATGGTGATGTTGTGTTTGTTCCAGTCCCACAGCTGTCGCAAGTTCAGGTTGTCCAAGGCATAGAAAGAATAGTTCCTGCAAAGATCAAAAACGGACATTAAGTAAGCTGTAAGCTCAGCGCTAGAGCTCAGGGGCGGCGTCTTACGCACTCGGCTTCCAGCGTTCCTCCACGAATGACACGCAGCTTGCGGAGGAAGGAGAGCGAGACGAGAGCGTGGGCTCTGCGGATGCTCAGATAGCCTGTGATCTCCTCCAGCTGACCCAGACTAGACTCCAGCTCGGCCGCGATATTGTCTGAGGAACACAAGATGTGTTTTCATTTGCATCAGTAACTTCACATACTTCACTTCATATTTAGATACATATTAGTATGTGCTAAAAATATTACATGACTATGATATGTATCATAGCACTCATTTATTTCAAATAGTTTTGTATCATAATGCTAAACTGAATAATTGAATTGTACTTGTTATAGTTAACTATTTAATATTTTATTTTCATAAATATATAAATACATATTTGATAGATATTTTATGTATTTGGATTAATTTGACAATTGTTTTTTATATTGTGTTATGTAATTACTTACTGTAATGAATTTTTTATTAATTTAAAATATATTGTTATTATAATTATATAAAATAAAATAAAAATTAATATTTATTTTTTTTAATAAATGACAGAAGTTTAAATAATTTGCACAAACATTTTTATGGTTTTGTGTAAATAAAATATTACAATCTTTAGTATTCTGAAAGCTAACAAAAATTTGAAGGCAAAATCAATATTACATAATTTTTTTTGAAATGTTACAAAATATGAAAAATAACTATGCATGTAAAAACTAATTATCATTTGTAATCTATAACATTTTAATATATAAACCTTTATTAATTAATTGTATAAACATACAAGTTTTTTCTTAAACATTTTTTATTTAAAATAATAAAATTAATCATTTAAAATAATTTTATACATTTTATGTATTTGATTTTTGGAGCCATTTAATTTTTATATTCAGTTGTTTATTTATGTTATAATATGTTATTAACATAAATGTGTTTTTTAATAATGTTCAACTGAATAATTGATTTATATTTATAATAGTGTTTAATATTTTATTTTTATAAATATATTAAAGTATAAATATTTTATGTATTTGGATTTATTTGCCATTTAATAGCAAAATTCTATTGTCTATTTATAAATATTTTTTGTAATTTATTTAAAGTGTTAAATTATATTATATATATATTAAATATATAGATTAGATTAATAGCTTTTTTTCTTTTTTTTCTTTTTTACAAATAAGCTTATAGACAGGAAAAAGTTCAAATAACTTGCACAATAATCATTTTATGGTTTTGTATAAATAAAACATAAAACATTTTGAAATAATATTAACAACATTAATATATAGTAATTAAAATAATGGGGAAAAAAGACAATATGCCCGTAAATGCAATCAATCCGCTTGCGGAGCCATTTCAAAGAGCACAATACTCACTTCCTTTGCTGATTTTAAAGATCAGACTGCCGTTGAGCAATGTACAGCCGCGCAGAGCCTGAGCAGCGGTGACCGAGTCTACCATCTTCACCCCCGTACACAGTTTGGGACATCGACCGGTGCATGGCTTGCAGTTCAACCTGAATGAATGACAGCGATGGGTTTTAATCAAGACCAAACTGCGAGAGCAAGCCTGAAGACGCTCAAAGTCATTAACGGCTTTCAGACACCTGACTATTGCTTTACACATGTATTCGCCATGATGTCAGCAGCTGGCACTGCTTTTCCAGATTGCGATTGCCTCGGGGCCAAACATATCGTTCCCTTCCCGCTAAAGTCTCATGTCACCTGCGCTCTTGTCATTGTTGTGATTGGAACGAGCCCAAATGTGCTGGAACGGATTGTGTGCCGCAATGCATCTGAATGGAACAGGTCAGTGAGGGCAAACGTGAAAACACAATCCCGCTGAGACTCAACTAAATACCACGGATAGTTGTTTTGGCTTTGAAGTATGCGACCTCCGCATCCATGCTGTATGAAGAGACGACTCTGGAGACGAGGCCTTTTGATGCAAGAATCGGCACCTGCGCTGAAAGATGCTGTGGAAAGATCTAATCGTGGAATGGGAACGTAATGAATCCCACAAATGCGCAGAGCATTTGTATAATTCTGCTGCTTAATTTGAACACTTTTTAACAAAACAAGAGGGTGACTTTACGTAATCACGCTCAAATCTTGCTGAAATGTTGCAGCAGTGGGTGGGAGGGGAATCCGATGCTATTTTTCTAAATTAATTTAGAGTTACAACATTGAGATTTCATCTATCACCATCTGTCTTTATTCTCCGATTCCATTAAAAAAACAAGGCAAAAACTTTAATACCTTTATGGAGGGGAAAAAAGTGTCTTAAACTACACATTGTCATTTGATTCATTAACTGTTAACTGTATGTGTTTGATGTACTCAAACAAACCAGTTCATAAGAATCAGATTACAAAAATTGTGCTTTATTTTTTTGATTGACTAAAAAAAATCAGCTCATAAGAGTAATTCGTTTGGGAATCATTTTAAACGGGCTCTGCTGTAATTTGTGTAATTTGTGTGAGAAATGGATTACACTGACCGTGCTGTATGTTTTTGTTTCACTGAAAAGGATTCATACCTCACGTTTCGTGCTGTATGTTAATGTGCTGTAGATTCAGGGGCCGTTTACACGACAAAGTGCACGTTTTTGAAAACGCCACCGTTATCGTTTCCGTGTAAACACCCAAAACGGGAATCTTTGAAAATGGTGACGTCATGCGCGTGCATAGTACGTGTTAGGTATGTAGACATGCGCAGTACGTGTCGATTTTAAAGGCAAGCGCCGGTACTGTTGGTGCATGGTACTGTTGTTGCTGTTTAAGAGTTTTCTAACGCTTCTTCAGCAAAGTGTGGATTTACTTCACCAATATTACAACCAACAGCGGACCTGCATCATATACTTCATAAGAATCAGATTACAAAAATTGTGCTTTATTTTTTTGATTGACTAAAAAAAAATCAGCTCATAAGAGTAATTCGTTTGGGAATCATTTTAAACGGGCTCTGCTGTAATTTGTGTAATTTGTGTGAGAAATGGATTACACTGACCGTGCTGTATGTTTTTGTTTCACTGAAAAGGATTCATTCCTCATGTTTCGTGCTGTATGTTAATGTGCTGTAGATTCAGGGGCCGTTTACACGACAAAGTGCACGTTTTTGAAAACGCCACCGTTATCGTTTCCGTGTAAACACCCAAAACGGGAATCTTTGAAAATGGTGACGTCATGCGCGTGCATAGTACGTGTTAGGTATGTAGACATGCGCAGTACGTGTCGATTTTAAAGGCAAGCGCCGGTACTGTTGGTGCATGGTACTGTTGTTGCTGTTTAAGAGTTTTCTAACGCTTCTTCAGCAAAGTGTGGATTTACTTCACCAATATTACAACCAACAGCGGACCTGCATCATATACAACATAAAATCGTCACTTCCCTACAGATACTGTTTACTAACAAGGTGACAGCGCCAACTACTGGCCTGGCATACGTAATACAGCGTTTTTGGCTGTTTTCACGGATGTGTGTAAACCAAGCGGCAACCTTCCGGTCTCTCTCGTGAAACCAACACGGAAGTGACTAAAACTGCAATTCATTGACTGGCTGAGGCTGGCTGCAAAAGGGAGTCAGACCCATAGACCTGCCATGTTAAAATGCCCAACTTTACAGCAGAAAAAAATATGTTTACAGCCTGGTACAAAAAGTGGTTTTGGTCTATATAGCTAATTTTGCCCTTCATGACAACTGTGAGAGGGGTGAATTTTTTTATAACTCATCCGTTTAAATTATATTAAGCCTTAAATTTCTGCATAATTAAGGGCGTGGCCACTTGAGTGACAGGTGGATTGCCGCTGCTGTCACCACCGTCAAGCTAGGGGGGCGTAGTTTCAGCAACCAGCTCCCGCCTCTTTGCCAATTTTCGATTATCCGGGAGTGACGCGCTGCCAAGATGGCGACGGCCGGCTCCGCCTACTTTAGGCTTCAAAAACGCTCTTCGGAAGCTTGCGGGTGACGTCACAGACACTACGTCCATGTTTTTATACAGTCTATGGTGTAAACCCGAATCGTTTTGAAAACGTTGTCGTGTATACGTGAAACTTTTTAAAAACACAAGGGAAAAACCTTTCCGTTTTTGACTACATCGTTGTCATGTAAACATAGCCTCAGTCATTCGGTGTTGCGGCCCCATTGAGTACTGTGAACGAAACTCTGGCAGAGTAGTTTACAAGGTTTTGGCGGAAGAATGAACATGCGCAAACTATTAACTTAACCAAACATCATTGGGTTCTGTTATTATTTAAAGAGCAACGGTTACTGGTTCATACCCTATTCAAGTGTATTTGGGGGCGATTTAGAGTTTAACTGAACCCTTTTCAACTGCCACTACAAGAAATACTTAACAGCATCACGCATTTCAGGAATTAATTTATTTGGAAACCCCCAAACACACCCACAGAAATGCTCAGCAGTTCATTCACAAATGAGCATTTTTCTCTCTTAGGTTTTTAAGCCCATACTCCCACTATTTAACTCCCCCTCCAGTTTTGGAGATCCACGCAGATTTGTTGAACCTACTGTTTTTACATTTTAACTCCGTCGAATGACATTTACATGCCGCTAAATTTTAGTTCTCGATGCGTCGTCATCTCATTTGGAAAATAACAGGGAGGGATGGATGGGGGGCGCTGTTATGAAACGGGACTTATTGCCGCATGACTGCCTCCCACAAAGGCGAAAGGTGGCCGGACGAGAAAAACAAGCCAAAGACGTCACTTCAAAACAAAATTCCTGGAAAACCGAGATTCCATCAAGCTTCCACAACTGCAGCGCTCCGACGTGGAGACAAAGGAATCAAAAGGCCAGTGAAACAGCCACCTTTTTAAAGCCTCCGAGACCCCAGCAAACGCAAACAAAGGCTGCCATTGTTCCTGCAAGGCTGCGTTTTACTCCCGTTCTCGGTGTTAATTCTCTGTTCATTTGTGCGTTAATAATAATGAAGCTGGACGTGCAAACCAGCATGTGTGCGAGCTTCCGGACATTCCTGGGCAGTCAAACGGACTCAGGCTCAAAAAAAGGGCCGCTAGTGTCGCTTTCCGACACACAATGTTGTTTTGGTTTGGCTCATTATACTTCTGCTTAGCTTGACAAATTCAGCTGGATTGCAAATGACTCTGTTGGAATAATCAGGGTGGCATTTTATCACACTCAACACTTGACACCGGCCATTATAATCTGCTCATTTTCAATTTGCCGTGACTGACGAAAAGACTAAATGATTCTATGATACTTCCAGAAGAGTTTTATCTTCTCCCGGTCAAGTTGAGCATGACAACTGGTTCGTTAATTTTCTAAATGACCAAAACAAATCACAGCGTTAACCAGAAACTGCTTCTTCATGGCTGCAGCACATTATTCACTCTTTAAACAGTCATTTATATAGAAGAGGGGGGAAAAAAAGTCTCACAAAACCTGTCAAGAACATGTACAGTGTCAAGAGAGAAATTATATTTTTAATAAATGATTTAAAATTATATTTTAGTAATTATAACAAAATGAATTAATACTTTTATAACAATTTAATCTTCTTTTTTTTCTTTCTTGGATTTATAATTTATTAATTTTAATAAATATATATTTGTTACTATAATACAATAATGATAAAAAAAGGTCTTGATTTTCTTTAAGATTATTTTATACAACAATTAAGCATTATCCTTTTTTTACGTTTAAAAATATTTGGAAAAACCATGTTATAACTACTTATTAGTTTAATTTTACTTTATAATGCTAAAGACAATTTAGAGGGAAAATGTGTTTAATTTTTTCAGATAATTCAAATCAGATTGTACACTATCCTAGTGGATAGTAGTACAGTAGTACTTGACTCTTTAATTTAACTTTGTAATTTGTTTGTCTAACTCGAAACTCATTCTGCCACTGTTTTTCATCAACTTATGTTTGATGTGTAGTGAAATCTGATTAGAGTTGATTGGAAAGTGGAATGCAGTTTAACAGTAGCAGTCTGGCTCCTGTAGTTGCATTTATTTAAAAAAAAGGTGGTACGTACGAGGTGGAATTCATGGTGGTGTATCCAGACGGGCATTCTGGGATACAGGCTCCGTTGTGGATGACGTACTCGTGGCAGTCGCCGCTCTTGCCCTTGCACTGGTTGTGAAGGTCCTGGCAGAATTTAAAGGACACGCAGCGCCATCCCTTGAAGGTGTAGTAGCCCAGCGGGCAGCGCTCCACGCAGGTGTCGCCAAACAGGAAGTTGCGACAAGCCACGCATTTGGTCGCGTTCCCTGGCACGGAGCAGCCGCCCAGACACTGGTCATGACAGCACTCCTTATCGGGGGTACAAGCACCGTGGACGCATTCGGAAGGGCAAACTGTGAGGGGAAAAAAAGTGAGAAAAGGACTTTTTAGACTAATTTTTCTTTAATGTGAGAAACAACAGATTTCTATTACAAAAATTGAAATCTGTCGATTTCAAATACAACACATATTTTTAAAGGCTGTTCTCTCAATTTCTCAAAACAAAAATTGTTTCCCCACTTTAGTAGCATTCACATACACAAAACACTCCCATCTATATTCTGAAGGACTTTACTAAGGGGTGTTCGTTCATATAACACTCGCCTGGTTTTATACAACACTTTACTCCTAAAACCATGGTTAAAATGTGTATTTTTCTGGCTGTTGACAGTATTTTGTGATTTATGAAGTGATAAAAAGAGATATCCAAAATACCCTCTATAAAAACATTTGACTCTAGTATGTTTTTAAAATTAAAACTTTAGTTAATTAAAATTAAACAAGAATTTTAAACCCGGCTTTATCCAATGTTCTGGAAAATTCTACAAATTAGAGCATATTCAACTAGAGAATGCAGTGTTGGCATATTTAAACATAACAGAAAAACTGAAAAAAAAAAAAAAGTTGCAATTCTTAATGTATTCAATGTATTCACCAAATTCAAAAATTAAGCGTAGAATTGATTTTTACTCTGAAATTGTGAGTAAATTTGACAAAATATCCAAGATACAACCTGACTTGTTATTTTTATTTATATTTCGTTAATTTTTTTATTTAAAGAAAATAGTATCCAATATAGAATTTTTTTTGGTGATTTTTCAACATAATTTTTATATGAATAAATAAAATATTAAAATGATTTCTCATAAAACATTCAGTTAAACTTTGTGTGTACCACACACAGTGTACTGTTCTATACACAATTTTTTTTAAAGAAACTGTTGCACAGTATAGATTTGTTTTACAATTATTTCAAATAAAGAAATATTAAAAATTATAAAATGATTCATAATAAATAATACAAACATGTAAAAATAAATACATTAATAATAAAAACAATGTAAAATTATGGTAATAAACTTTCTTTTTTTTTCAAGTTTGCTTAAGCAACTACACACAACAGTAGAGCATGCGTGTTCATATTTATATAAAGAGTCATCTAAGCATGTTAATGCACAGCGTGTCAATGCAACCCAGCATTAAATTCAGCCTGAGCAGAAATGCCGCCTCCTGAGACTATTTCATAGATGTCGGACACGGAAGGCCTTCCAGGTTACAGTGGAGAAACAAATCTGTTGGACTTCATTAGTGCCATAAAACCCTCCATCATGTGACACTGGGCCGCCTCACAGGAGCAAAACAACATGGACCCTTCTGCCTGTCAGCGACAGGGCGGACCATACCACTGCCTGATTGAAATAAAAAAGGACAAATGGGGCCGATAGGTGACGGGGATTATGGAGGCGAAAAGATCCTGAATACATACATACAAACAGAATAGGCACAAAAAGACAGAAAGCCAAAGCAAAATTCCTGAAACTGTGCAAAACATGTCAATTTGAAGTGTTTAATACTCTTAAACAAGCATATTTAACCACTGTCTGCCTCAACTGCAAGGCCCAACCCACATTTGTACACGCCACAATCTTTCACCGACTCCCGATCCAGTCGAAACTCCAGTCCGGGTTTCACAAGCAGCCTCAGATCCGCCCTCACCCTTAACCAATGTTTTTGCTGTCCGTGGAAGGCAGCCATTCAACGGCCTCTTCCAACAGAGAGAGATATCCGCCCAGCGTTAACCCCCGACGCGCCGGCAGACAGGCGGCAGACAGATGCAGCGGGAACGCATTCAGAATACACGAGGACAGGCAGGAGCGAGCATGCAGACGGGCGCAGCCTCCACTCTCACAGCATTCCTCACATACGCCAGCGATTGCAGGACTGCGTAACCCTGCACAAAACACACACCCACCCCACCCCACCCCTCCAGGACAGCCTCCGCGGCGTCTCCCAAGGATGATCGCTGTGTAAACACACATCTTCTCTCTGCGGCCTTTGTAGTCCCTCCTGCTTTCATTCATAAGCATTGTGTGGGTTCTGATGTCTGATTTCTTGTTCTTTTATGGGTATCAAAATTATTGCATTACCACTTACACTATTAAAAACGCTTTTTTTATATATTTATTACATTTATCATTATAATTGAACTCTGCAACTGCTCATCCCTCTCTCCAAAATCTTGTCCTCCCTTCAAATATATGTCTTTAAACGATATCAGCAATCTTGGGATGTGCATGAATAATCGATTCCAATACCATGTCGGATTAATTTTAATACATTTTTTTAATTATTTTTTTGGGACTAACTTACAAAGCAGGTGCTACCCTGTGCTAAATATGAAATTCACAATAATTTTGCTAGAGCTATAAAATTTGAATCTGATTTATAGAATAATGATGAATAAAAAAGGAGGTTATTTTCATATAAATTTTAATTCAATATTAACTTCTGTGTATTACTAGGATCTTTTTAAGTGGGAGAACTTGCACAATTGGTGGCTGACTAAATACTTTTTTGCCCCACTGTAGCTGCCTATAAATAAACAAGTAAATAAAGTAAATAAATAATTTATGTTGTGCTATGTTATGTTGTAATTTATGCTATGTTGTGCCAAATGTGAATATTCACAATAATTTTGGTAGTGATATAAAATTGGAATCTGATAAAAAATATAAATAAAAATTCTCAGTGTCATTTTAAAATTTTATTTTAAATAAAAAAAAAACACTTGATATATATATATATATACATTGTCAGGGTTCTGTCACTTATACATTATAATATGTAAGACAATAAAATATATTTTTTCACTAAATAAATAGGGGGAAAAAAGAGCATTTAGCCAAAATTCTCCTTTAAAGACAAAGTAAATACATACATAAAGTCTGAATATCATCAAAAGGCTGAAAAACATCAAGACCTAATTGTTTTTTCCATATCACTGAGCCCTAGTGACATGTGAGCGCGACACGGACCATAAACACGCTTCCCTATATTCACTCTGAGGTCACGGGTCAACAGCATTCACTGAAAACTCCTGCGGATTCCCCATAAAAACACGCTAATGCATTTACATGTGCACGCTGAAGCACTTGGATGGCTTTTTACTATATTTGGCTGCACTCGCATGTCTCAGGCTTCAAAAGATTTACTGTAAACGCTGCTGATCATTTGTTAGGAGGCGTGCAGCTTACGAGAGTGGAGGCAGAGTGAGGAAGTTGGGGGAGGGGAGGATAGAAATGTAAACAAAACAAACCCGTAAATAGGGGAGGGAAGAAAGCCTCGAGGCGCTTGCTTAGGAGGAAAGGAAAGAAAGCTCTGGAACGCAGCCGAAGGTATGAAAGCACCTTGTTTATGCAACCGCGCACTGGAAAACACACAGAAATGTTACAAAGACACTGGCCGGGTAACCCATCATTCAAGGTTCATCGGTCCAAGAACTCGACAAACAAAAACAAGCTTCAGAAGAATCATCCCTGATTTCACCAGATTACGCAACGCAGGTGAACAGGAAGTGCAAAGGTGATTCGCTATCAGGCCGTGGTCAATACCAAGGAGTTGACCAGCACAAGCAAAAACTAATGCTAATTTCACGTTTGCAGACACAATGACGTCTTCCTGAAGAATCAACCTCTGAAAGAACACTTAAAATAGTTCACTTGATCAATCATAAGATGACGTTTTTTGCATTTTAAGGGTGCAAGTGTGCACACTTCACCACGGGAGTGAGCAGTGGACCTGCTTGGGCAAGTTGTGGGAGTGCCTGTCATGAACAAACATCCCACAACACCTCAACGGCAAGCACACGAGCACAGGCAGAACGTCCATGTCACTTAGCCAATAACGAAAAGCAACAGTATAAAAATCTTTGTCTCTTTTTTTTTTTTAAACAAAATTGGACTCATTTAAGGAGATTTATTGGATTCACATGAATTATTATTCATTCATAATCTTAGCCTTGGTCGGTTGGTGCTTAATTTGAAGATCCCCACATTGGGCGCCAAGTTTTGCATAAAAGTATTATAAAACACAATATGGGATGAGCAATTTTCATGTTTGCATTGTGCAATCTCCAAAAATGGGTTCAAAGTATTTAACCAAGTACTTCTAAGGTAAAATCTAAATGGTTTTGTGCCAAAATGTTGATTACCACAAAAATGACCACAAAAATGTGGTTCCACTCGTCACCCGTTTTCTATATTTAAAAAATAAAAAAATTAATGGAGGTTGCGATGAGAAAGTAACAATGGAAGTGAATGGGGCCAAGATATAAGCAGTAAGTTAACATGATTTCAGTAAAAAAAATTCTTATAGCAAGTATTTAGTTGGGCCAAATATGAATATTTACAATAATTTTGCTAAAATTTGAAATTGCACTTTTAAAAACAAAAGTTTAAAAAGGAGGTCTCTGTGGCAATTTTTTCCCAATTTTATTGAAATAGTATATTTTAATGCCATAAACTAAAACAACTGCCGAAATCATAATTTAAACAGTTTTATTGCTCAAATAAACAACTTTCAACAGAAGAAATAATATAAGTGCTTTTATAAAATTATAAATGTTTGTTAAATCCACCACAATCCTCCTTTAACAGCAATTTTAGCCAAGAAGTCCTCATACCGCGTGTAATGCACAAGGAAGTGTTTTGAGACACATTTCTCAAAATTACAATTGGGTTTTCCCCTCCATATTTGGGATAAACAAACACTAACCAGTTTTTAATGTGTAACTGAGCTTTACACCCAGACTGCTGAACAATTAACTCATCAGCGTAGACTTTAACACACAAATACTTGACTGTCACAGTGACTGGCAGGACAGACTCATGTGCCTTGAGCAGGTGAACTTAAGAGGTGGTGAAAAAATGCAAAGCTTAGCTTCTCCACACAACCAAAGTGACAAAATCGGATTAGGCCAATCAAAAAAACATCAGTCTAATTGGCGGTTGACACATGCTATTCACATTCAAGGGTCATTCTTGGTCCTAAACTTCTGGTCAATGACAAAAATTGGATTATGGCATCATAAGAAGGGGACAAACAGACCATCAAGGCCGTGCAGGATGTTCTGTGGCTGAGATAGTGATTCAATTAAAGATTCCTGCAGAAGAACAGTGAGTTACCTGTTATCTAGATGGTTCCTCAGTGCGGGCATCTGTCTGGAAGGAGTTACTCATAGCAGCTGTTCTTACAGTGAGTCACAGTCTCTCTCTGCCTCTGCTTGCCCTTCTGCATGTGTCTCTTTCAGGTGGTTTACATATTGCATCCACAAGCTATATACAAATGATTGACAGTAAAGTCATATTTTATCCAAGTTTGCAGTCTAAATTAAAAGTGATGAGACCAAATGTTTGTGTATCACAAAATAACGGCAAGTAACCACATCTTTCTATTGAGCTTTACAGGCTGCATGCAATAACATACAGCGTGACCAATGCAGTCTGCCTCATAAGCCGATTTTTAGTGAATCCAATACATGCAGTGCAATCAGTGTGGTCAGAGTCAAAGATGTGTGTTTTTGATTCACTAATGGCGCTTTTCCACTGCATGGTACGGCTCAGTATGGTTCACTTTTGGGGGGCTTTCCACTGGGTACTGTTCCTGGTACTTTTTTTAGTACCACCTCAGTTGGGGTTCCAAGTGAACCGTACCGTTACCAAAACGTGATGTGTAAACTCTGCTGATCACGGATTGGCCGGAGAGAATAGTCAGTACCTGCGTCATTGAACTTGCGACACAAACACAAAAGAACCGCTAGATTTAAATCAGCACAGCCAGTGAAGGATCGAACGCAACCGTTTTGAACGAGCGCACCTTTTTTTAACAACCAAAAAGTTTTGTTGTCGGTTGCGGAAGAACAGACGTTCCTCTCGTTGATAGCAGAGGAGCGGATCCCATGAGAGCTTGATGGGGCGACGCGGAATGAAAACGTTTTTTTTAGGAGTCGTGGTAGTAGAGGCGGTGAATAGTGAATAGTCCCGTCCACTCTAAAGCGGTACTGAACTGCAGTGGAAACGCAAACCGTGCCGAGCCGAACCGTGCCGTACCGAGCCGAGTCGTACCATGCAGTGGAAAAGCGCCATAAAAGAGCTGGTTCTTAAGAATCATTTGTTTGTGAATTGGACTTCACTGGTCGTGCTGTATGTTTTTGATTCACTAAAAAAGCCAGTTTAAAAGAGTTGTTTGTTCGTGAATCAGACTTAAATGGTTGCGCTGTATGTTTTTATTATCTAAAAAGGAATGGTTCATAAGTAACGTTCATGAATTGTATGAACCGGCTTTTTTCATTAATCATTCAAAACACCCAGAAACTTAAGAGTTACTGTTGGAATCCCTCAATTTGTTCATGATTAACTAAAAAGAAACCCGTTTATAAGAGTTGTTTGTTTGTAAAATGGAATTCACTGGGTGTGCTGTATGTTTTTGATTCACTAAGAGCCGCTTCATAAGAGCCATTTATTTGTGAATCGGACTTCTTTGGTTGCGCAATATTTTTTTTGATTATCTAAAAAGGAACAGTTCATAAGTCATTTGTTCATGAATCGTATAAACCAGCTCTTTTCATGAAGCATTCAAAAGATCCACAAACTAACGGGCTACTGTTTGAATCCTTCAATTTGTTCACAAGTTTACAATTTTACTTATTGTTATAATAAAATATTACACAAGAAACATTATGATGAATGTCCCTCCCGCAATTGACAAAATCGGAGATAAAATAAATCCAAAAGAACCCATCCGATTGGATTTGAGGCAGTGCAGTAAAGAGACTCCAGAGAGCAGTAGCGGGGTCTGTGGTGAATGTACATGTGCGGAGAGGGTTGACGGGACAGGTTGGGCTGGGCTGACCCTGCTCTAGAGACCTGAAGCACTGCAACGGCTGCAGTGCAGATACAGAGCTGCTTCATATTCACAATGCAGCACACCGCGCCAGACGCGCTCCTTCCCGCTCGCTCCCGTCAGAGAGAGCTTGACTGTTTCCAGGGTTACGGTGATATCCGAATAATCTGGTTTCCTCGTCAATGACCTCTGGGTGAGCAGGAGAAAGGGTTACGGATTTGATTGCACAGGTGCCGCGGTTTCCAGAGCGGAGCGCGTGAACTTTTCCCCATGAGGATGTTTCTGTACATTTTTTCCTTGCGACGTTTCCAAATCTTAGCCCAGCTTCTCAAGCAACCTCAGAAAAACATTCAATTATCTTTACTTTAAACCAAAGATATTTGGTGTGTTCTAGGTATACACACTGTATCATCAGTATGTAAGAAATTAATGATGAAAATGTTTGTTTTGCCATTGATAAAAAAATATGCATGACAATGATGAATAAATAATTGTAATTAAATGTTGACGAAAATATGACTACATTAAACCACAAAATATTAACAATGCAGTTTTTTTCTTAATTAACTCTTTCCCCACCATTGACGAGTTATCTCGTCTTTTAGAAGAAAACGCTTCCCCGCCAAAGACGAGTTTTTACGGCTTTCCGTGTTTTCACTGTAATACACTCGGGGGCACTATTACACATTCTCCTGAACGAGTACAAAACTTAAAAATAATCACCACGATAACCCTTTATTTTTGCATTTTCTGGAAAAGAAAAGTGAAAATATGTCGCTCACTGCCAAGATGTTAGAATGATTAGTCATAGCTGAACTGTTGTGATTGGTTGTTAGCATGCTGCCAGGTGGGTACTTGCTTAAAAGAGCTATATATACTTTTACTCGCAGCAACAATATCCCAATTCAATTAAATACACTGACTTCTTTCCCAAAGTCTATATTTTGAAAGCCACGTCCTTCAAACTAGCTGGTGGGCGACTGTTAATTTCCTAGAATATGTATTAATAAGAGCTGCTTTGAGACTGTCAAATAATGAAAGTACAGCTCAGTTGGTGAGCAACGCCAATGACTCACTAAGAAAAGACAATAGGACAGCAAACGCAGGGAGCCAAAGACAAACAGGGAACAATTTTATTACTAGTTCATGGCAGAAAAGCGGAAAAAAACACGTCCTTGTAAAGTCTTGATACTGTACATTTAGATTGTGTACACCTTCAGCATCTGTGACCTTGTTATTGGATCACAGAGTCGAAGTATAATGCAACTTAAGATGAGGAAAGTTTAATGCACTATGTAGTGTACTTGGAGCGCACCTAATGAAACAGGTGCTGAACCAGAAATAATTCAAACAGGTAACGGCCTACAAGCATTCTGGCCTATATATGGCCTCTATATATGGAATACTGGGATATGAAACACATCTACAATTGAGGAAATGGTGAAGTCTATAATATAAGTCTATAATGTGCAACATATGAAAACGTATCAGTGTCGATCCTGCTTGCAGTGCAACAAAAGATTGCAACTACCCCTGAGAATGGCTGTGAATACAGTTTCTGGCTTATGACTTGGTGAAATGATTCCAGAACCCAAAATGATGTGCAAAAAAAAAACACTTATAATGGTCATCTAATGCAAGGTTTTAAAATGTCCATATTTCACACATTTTCTTGATGTCTCGCTTTACGACAATGGCTATTTTTAGAGCCAATTCATTGGAAAAAAGGCTTCATTTCCTTTAAGCAAGACATAATTTCTTATTTCTATAATTAAGATGATTAGGCACAATTCCCATTAAAACAAATTGGGGGAAAAAACATTCATTAGCCTATATATTTAAAGTAAAATTATTCACATAATGGTGGTACTTTTTAATACAATTTTATTAGAGTGTAAAAATAAATTTTTACTGTAAAAATGATTATAATAATACACAAACAAAAAATAATTTATAAATAATGCAGTTAAGTTTTTTTCTTTTAGTTTGTTTTTGCTATGAAAAATATGAATGACAAAAATAAATGCTTTTTCAAATAGTGTTGATGAAAATGACAAAAATAAACACTGCGAAATATCAATGTACTAATGAAGCAATTTTTACATTTTAAAAATAAAAATACGCATTACAAATATAAATGATTTTAATTAGAACTACGTTTCTGATATTTCAGTGTTTTTATCTAGCCATGTTTTCATCAACACTAAGTTTTGTCATCGATAATGAAAAATTCTTTTAATTCACACAATGTTGATGAAATTATGACACAAAACCCCAACAAAATATTATCAATGCACTATCGAAGTTTTTTTAACAGTCCCCGATAATAAAAAAAAAGCATCACAATGCTAAATTATTTACAAAAAAAACCATTCCTAATATTTTGCAGTATTTTTTCTCAATTTGTCAACATTTTGTTTTTGTCATTGATAAAGAAAAATATGCATCACAATAATAAATAAATGATTTTAATTCAAGCGTGGTGTTGACGAGAATGACAAGAAAAGAAAAATCTAGGGAGAATATGATCGTTTCAAATAACCATCAATAATGAAATGTATTTAGCCAATTCCACTATCAAACCTATGCACTGTTAGCGCAATGCTCTACTTAAAAAATCAGTTTAAAAACAATTAATGTGCTTATTTAATTATGAAATGTCACAGTGCAAAAATATTAATGGTATAGAATTAAGCAAAATAATTATAAACTTAATATCTGAACAAATATAACATCAAATATAAAAACTAATTCGTAATGCAACTTATTACAAATTATTAATTTCTTTAAAATCTTAAAAAAAAGGAAGAAAAACTTAATGTTCAAAAACTTTACAATAAAAATGTGCTTAATTATGAAAAGTCAAAAACATATTAATGATACTAGAATTGTGCAAAATAAAATGATAACCTTATATCTGAACAAATAGACATATATATTATAAAAATGATATCTAATTTTTTTCTACATTTATTTGTTTTCTTTTTTAAGATTTCTGAAAAAAAGTAATATTCTTATTATTTTTTATTTATTCCAAATTCCATTAATTCCACCCAATAAGTTGGCTTGCAGGAGCACAAACTGCGAGTCGTCTGCTTGAATAAACGGATAAATGTGAAGCGAGGACGATGGTCAGTGCCCAGCATTGCTGTGCGGCGTGTTCAGATGGAGGCCAGCGAGCAGCATTCAATGTTAAAGATTAACAGCCGCCCTGCCGACCCACAGCAAAGTGATAAACAAGAGCTCCATATGGTCACCTGACCAGCCCGGCCCTTCACACAAACACAGCCACGGCCGAGGAGGAGGAGGAGGAGAAACAGGAGGACAAGGAGGGGGAGGAGAAGGAGGACGAGGAGGAAGAGGAGGAGGATGGGGGGAGGAGAAAGAGGAGGAGGAGGAGAAACAGGAGAACGAGGAAGAGGAGGAGAAACAGGAGGATGAGGAGGAAGAGGTGGTGGAGGAGGAGGAGGATGAGGAGGAAGAGGTGGTGGAGGAGGAAGAGGAAGAAGAGGTGGTGGAGGAGGAGGAGGAAGAGGTGGTGTTTTTCTCAATTTGTCAACATTTTGTTTTTGTCATTGATAAAGAAAAATATGCATCACAATAATAAATAAATGATTTTAATTCAAGCGTGGTGTTGACGAGAATGACAAGAAAAGAAAAATCTAGGGAGAATATGATCGTTTCAAATAACCATCAATAATGAAATGTATTTAGCCAATTCCACTATCAAACCTATGCACTGTTAGCGCAATGCTCTACTAGTTTAGCTACATATCTTAATTTAGCTACCTGTAAAATAATCACCACGATAACCCTTTATTTTTGCATTTTCTGGAAAAGAAAAGTGAAAATATGTCGCTCACTGCCAAGATGTTAGAATGATTAGTCATAGCTGAACTGTTGTGATTGGTTGTTAGCATGCTGCCAGGTGGGTACTTGCTTAAAAGAGCTATATATACTTTTACTCGCAGCAACAATATCCCAATCCAATTAAGGAGCAGACAAGTTCCAGTTTGAACTGACGCTGGAGGAGGACGGAGAATCAGACACGGAGAAAGACAGCGGCAGCCAGGCGGAGGAGGAGGAGGATGAAGAAGAGGAGGAGGACAACAGCTGTAGTGATTCTAAAACTCTCATCACACAGGACTCGGAATGCACAGAGATTCCAGAGGCGGAGGAGGGAATTTCAGAGGAGGTTTCCACGGAACCTAGCATGGTGGAGGAGGAGGAGGAAGAAGAGGTGGTGGAGGAGGAGGAGGAAGAAGAGGTGGTGGAGGAGGAGGAGGAAGAGGTGGTGGAGGAGGAAGAGGAGGAGGAAGAGGTGGTGGAGGAGGAAGAGGAGGAGGAAGAAGAGGTGGTGGAGGAGGAGGAGGAAGAAGAGGTGGTGGAGGAGGAGGAGGAAGAGGAGGGGGCCGTGCAGAAAAAAAGACCACAGCGCGGCAGGCGTGATAAAGCTATAACAGCCATGGCGTGAGGGAGGAGTAGAGACGAGCACATGGCCACACAAACCAAAACATTTAGCAAAACAAACCGTGTAGTAGCCGACTACACTCCACACACAAACCAACAGCAATGACTAACCTGCTAACAGCTCTGATGACCACATCAAAACCATCTCATCAACAGAAAAGCCAAGCATTCTCGTCCAATACTGCTAATGCTACAGCTCTGCATAGGCAGCTGGCTTCTCAGTCAGCATCCTAACCGAAACAAAACCTCATATGTAACTGATTTTGGTATGAAAAAACATGAAAAGATTCAATTTAGGATTAATTTCAATAGAGATTAGCATGTTGCTAAGCTTAAACCGAGATACACTAATAAGCATAACTCATTATTTTTATGTAACTATTTAATCTATAATTCAGAATAAAACGTTAGTTATACGAGTATATACGAGTGTATAATTTCAGCTTTTATTTTTGTTGCAATATTTTAATCAGTTTTACACCAAGTATAATTTATTCTTTTTATATAACCATTTAATCTATACTTTCAAAATAAAAGTATTTTCTAAAGTTGTATTCTTTAGCAAATTGTATACTTTATCTCCCTGTTATAATCAGCGCTGGCCAATAACAGCCGTGAGGATCCTGCCATGCCTGGCATTGTGTGCTCCCTAATTACACCAATTAGTCTACTGGCAGGACAGCTCGTTTTGTCCCGCTGGCAGGACATTAATGAAAACATGCTCATTCCCAATTAAGGAAAGTCTGTTTTATTCCTGGGTCCAGACGAAGCAGGTCCCACCTGGGCAAAACCCGAGGAGAATTGAAACGAAGTTTGCTTTTTTTGGTGCCGCATACAAACCAGACGCAATTAGGACTGTGCGTTCTCGTTCAAACACGAAAACAAGCAAAGATAAACCGGAGAAGTGCAGTACATCAGATCGGCGCCATTAGCGAGATCTGCTTTATTTCCTGAACTGCCTCTTTTGTGTCCTTCTCAGAACGCCATGTGCTGTTGATCCTCCGGACCTCCATCTGACACGACTAAAGACATTCTCAGCCTAATGATGGACTCACACGGAGTGCTTTCTGTGATTGTGAGGAGAAATCTGCAGAATTATGTGCAATCGATTAAATATGGTCAAATGTGCTGCAGATGAGCGTTCTACATTCTTACTGGCAAGTCAAATAATTCACATATTGAGAAGGTTATCAGTAAAAAGACTGCAAAATGGATCGCAGTGAATCTTACAAAAATAAAAAAGCATCATTACTAAACTTTGCATGGAAATTTTACCATGAAAATGCATGCAAGTGAGTGAATGAATATATTTATTTATTTATTCATTCAGTTGAAATGTATTATTATTATAATTAATAATGAAGTATTTATTGTTTTTATATCATATTTATTTAACATTAATGTATTGATTAATTCACATTTTCATGGTAAAACTTAATAATAATGAAAATAATAATAATTATTATTATTATAATACTACAAATATTTATAAAAATGAATAAACAAATAAACTAAATAAATATTCAATTATGCTGGGAAAGTTTTACCACTTAAAAAAACAACAACATTATTAATAATAATAATAATTTTAATAAAACTGTAAATAACAAAAATTATTATTACAATGAAAATGTCTAACAGACAAAGAACAGCATGCTTTTAAATCACTACCATAAAATTAATGAATGAATGAATAGAAATTTTCTTGCCTGCAGTTACAATAATTAAATCAAGTTCAAAGTTGTAATCATTATATAATAATAGTTATAAGCAAGTGAGTTAAAGTTACACTAAAAGTTTTGATGGTAAAACCTCTGCAAAGTGAGAGAGGCACAGTAAAATAAACTAAAACGACAGATGATTGAATGTAACCCATCCATATTAGCAGGCATTCCCATACTTAAAATAGGTTACTTATAAGATCACAGCATAAACAGCAGGAAAAAAGGAACTTGGACACTGGCCATTATGAGCAAACTCCTCTATATATGAGGAAATATGTGCTAAAACGAAGGCTGAAATGATATACGAACACATTAGTTGAGAATAACATTGTGTCAAATCAACATTTTTAAAAAGACCTACTCAAATTAACAACCGCTAATCACACAGGATGCACAAAATGTGTCGTCTCATTTACATAAACTTCATTAACACCAAAGTTAAGGGAATCCTCGCAGCAGATGCTACACGCGGCAGTGGTAATCATATCACAAGTGCTAATTTTTTTTTACGAGATATAATAACCCAAAAATACTCTGCTGTGAACTGCATGGCCCCTGTTCCAAGAGATCTAAAAATATTTGTCCTCCCCTAACAGCTCCGCCGAGCATCTCTGCGCTCATCTCGACTATAGTGCTAGCGATTGGGATGTTTACATGTTTTATTGGAACAACTGTGAACTGGCAAGCGTCTGGTGGCTTAAATTGGATCAGAGGAGCATGTTTTATTGGGGTCTGACTCACAGCCCAGAGCGGAGTATGGCGCGGTGACAGAATCCAGTTCTTCGCTTTGCTTTCCCTTCCCAAACTTGGCTGATTTAAGAGGGAATTCCCCCAGACTCACTGCAAGGTGACTCTCCACAGCTGTACGAGTCGCGGGCCAGGTGTTCGGTCCGGCTGGCTCCAGAGTTACCGTTTAAATGAGCCGGCGTGCTCTTAAATGGAGTGAGGGAGCCATAAAACTAGCCGTCGTTTAGGTGATGACCAAATAGAGTAAACAAAGGAACATATGCAACAAATCGAGAGTTCGCCGAGTTCCAGACGAGTCTCAGAACGCAGGAATTTAGGTTTTTAGGTTAACGCTCGAAACGAACTCAGTCCCCTCTAAAGCGGACTGAACCTAAAGGGATAGTTCACCCAAAACAAAAGACCATTTTTAACTGGTTTTGCCCATACAGTGAGAGTCAATGGGTACCAACAAAACCATTGTATGAAAAAAAAGAAATGATGCACCGAAATTTCGGCAACCGAAAACTAACAAAACAACCAAACCATGAAGTGTCGAACAAATGGTTTTGGATGGACAAAATCTTTGATCAAAACAGGTGACATTTAAATGAACACTTTTTAACACGTTTCTGTTTCTTGGCCACAACATGGATAAGCTAGGTGAACTTGCACAATTGGTGGCTGACTAAATACTTTTTTGCCCCACTGTATATATATATATATAAAATGTATATCTATATAATTATATGTTATTTATTATTATATATTTTATTGTTTATTGTATAATTATCTTGCTGCGCTTTGACTGTTAGATGCATATTCATAATAAAACCTATTTGAAATATGATAAATATATGACACAAAGTACATAAATGTTGATAGGATTTTAATTTCTGGGTGAACTGTCCCTTTAAAACCCAGAGGTGGGCGGGCTCTGCTTATTACGTTCTTCATAAAAACAAAATTTTAGGTGAAATCCAAACTTCTCAAAGTGGTTTGTAAGCAATCCGGTTTAAATGTGAACACAACAAACAAACTCCCTTAACTTAGGAGGTCGCCCAAATATGATTCGCCCTGAGTTCTTGACGAGGCTGGCCTTGTAAATGCTAAACCTCGTTTTTCAGGCATCACCCAAATGGTGCAGACACAGCTACGAATACAGCTAGAAATCACAAGAGTTTGTCATGTTTTGGGGAGCAGAACATTGGAAAGTTTGCGGTGACAGCTTAGCTCAGATCTGTTGACCCGAAACCTTCTGAGCGGAGTCAGTGCTCGGTGTGGGAGCTCCCACAGCTGGTTCGTACTCTCGGGGAAGCCTCACGCTTTGATCAAAAGGCGCGTAATCAAAAACTACCCACCGACCGTGGCCCAACATTGGGGGGGACGAGCGTTTGGGCGAAGCCTGAGCTCTGGGTTCTTCCATTCGACACTATCCAACTGTGGGGTTTTATGATGGAGGCACCAGGCGTCCAGATGTACGGCAAAGTGGAAACGACAACAATTACAACAGCCTGGGAAAAACAAGCTAGAGTGGAATCTCTGACAGCAACATGTTGCATTAATTTAGCATTGCCTAATTAGGAATGGACAAGCAATATAGTCGCAGTAACGGCTGTGTCAACGTGTTTCTGGCATTGAGTTCAAACACGTTGCTTCATGTGGCACAACAACCGCCGGTAACCCAAGAGCCACGGCCTCGGCAAATACGGAAACGCCCTTGTAAATGATCTGAGGGTTAAACAATAGGTAAGTTATGATGGATCACATGACCTCTAGAAATGGTTTTATGCTTTTGCTTTTGTGTTGGAGTGTCGATCAAACTCTGGCCATGACATCAACACAATTGGTAACTGATTGAGTCATTCGTTTCAAAGAGGAGTGGCTGACTCAATCAAACGGTTCGAGAGTGATCCAACATTGAAAGGGCAGTTTGTCAAGCAAACGAGACGCCCCTGCTAGACTTGGAGAAAACTGATGGGGGCAGATGCTTTCTAAACGAGCAAGGACGGTTATGCGACACTTCCAAGGGTTGAAAACAATCCTCTCTATCACCTGCAAGGAGGGAGGGCTTGTTTTGCTCACAAAAAATGTATGCAATGCCTCGTCCTCTCTTCCATTCATTAAACTCTTCCCTTCGGGGAGCTTCAAGCTCCTTATTTTGCTCTCTGGTCCACACGTGCAGACGCTCATTAACAATTACAAACGCCCCAATACACTCATTAAAATACTTTTTTTTTTTAAATTTCAATACTTATTTTTGGAAAGCCGTTGAGCCTATTTGGGCTTTTTAATGGTCGACGCCATTGGCGATAATTACGACAATTTCTGAAATAAAATGCATTCTTATTTTATACAATATTTAACATACAAAAAAAATATTGGCAAAAAACTATATATACATATATTATTAATTATATACATTTATAAGTTTTATATCCATTTTTATTTCTAAAGGTATTAGTACATATTTAAAATAACTAAATAATTTTTTTTTTATATATTTAATTTTTATATTATTTATATAGTATGTATTTACATAGTAATTTTTTTTATTTATAAAATTACAAATGTTTTATATTTTACGTTATATACATTTAAAATTTATATATATATATATATATTTTCTTTTTACAAATTTATATAAATAGAATGCAAAGGACCAAAAAAAAAAGTTTTGAACAAGAAATCACCCAGAAAATGCCCAGAAAGGTCAGAAATGTCTGGGAAATGCTGCAAGCCAGATTCAAATCCATAACAGACTAAATTGTTTTGGTAGCTGAAATTAGTCAAATTAGCCAAAATATAATCAAATTTGTGAATGAGAACCGTCCCATTTTGGCAGAAATTCTGAGTAGACCAGCTAATTATGTACTGTACCTAATAACTATCTCACCGAGGAATACTGGAATCCATGTTAGAGGTCTACACGGAGGACCCGAGACCCGAGGACCCGGGATCTGTACGGGTTCGGGGCTATATTTTAAATGGTCAGCCGGGTCCGGGTCGGGTCCCAATCTATTACTTCGGGTCCCGGGTCTGTTTAACATTGTGTGTAATACCCGAGTCGATCGGACTCGGAGAACACCCAGCCGTTATCAGAGTCAGTCAGCACTGTGCGTGTGTTGTTTTGTAACTTTCAACTTGTAAAATTAGGATGAGAAAAGTGTAATTTGAAATAAGGTGGGGAAAAAAAAAAACACGAGCAACGTCATCAGAAGCAGGGTGGGCGGCGTTAATGCACACGCACGGTGATAATGGATACCTTCATGAGTGATGCGAGTTATTATTGATTATTTTTTAAATAATATTATGAATGAACCGTCTTGTTGTTATATCTAAAAT
>NW_015505342.1:855472-862756 GCF_001515645.1 Sinocyclocheilus grahami | reverse complement strand
TATTATGCAAGTTGACTCGAGATACAAAAAATGCAAAACTGCAAAGTCGCATTTGTCATCCGTCATCGTGACAGCAAGTGGACTTTTGAAACTGGAATAATGAGTGGATTACGCATTTCAATTGGCAAGAGAGGAATAACACGGATGGAACATTCTTGGCAAGGAGGATTGTGTGCATCACAGTCAGGTACAAGAGAGAAGCCTTCTTACATTAGGTAAGACAAAGTTTAATTTTCACAATTTGTTTATCGACTTGTTAATAGCAATTTGCTGTGGAATATGTGCCGATCGGGTCCAGTCTGGTCTGTGTCTTCCCGGCCGGATTTGGGTCCATCTTTCAAATAATTGACGGTCCGCGTCGGTTCCGGGTAGTACATTTTTGATATTTCTCAGTTCTGCACAGGCCCGGGTCCAACTTTCAAAATAATAGACGGGTCCGGGTCGGTTCAGTGTAGCACATTTACGGGTCTCTTCGAATTTTTGTAGACCTCTAATCCATGTCACTTCCACGGCTCCCCTGAGACTCTGATAGCTGCGGAAGCGGAAGCCGCCACACAAAGACAGGAAATAATTCCAAGAATGTTCTGTAAACTTCAGAAAGATGCCGGATTCATTGTCAGTGTGGATTTGGATTTTGGAATGGTTTCTCCTCATGTGAACACGCATGCCTTCAGACACACACTCGCTCTTCATCACAGCCGCTTCACTGTTGCCTGGCAACCCTGAAAACAGGAGCAGCCAACGTGTACTCGACCCTCCTCAGTTATTAATAAAACTAAAACAACGTCTGAAAGCAGACGCTCAACACTTCTGGAGAAACAGTTTTGTGTGCTCGAGGAGCTGAGAGAGGAAAATTCAGTTGGAAACAGTCTTCACCTAATGCCATTCAACTTTCTCAGGATCTTAGCGATCAAAATTTTTTTTGTACAAATTCACGGGAAAAAAAAAAACCCTGTGCAATATGGCATTAATATTGCATTAAAACTGTGTTAAATCTATTTACAAAAAACAAATAAAATACAAAAACAATTAAATGTTATTACTATTTTTAAATATTATTGACAAAATAGTAAAAAAATTGGCTAAAATATACATTTAAATATAAATATATATAATAAATTGTATTTAATTTTTACTTGATGTTTTAAAATATATATTATATAAATAATATATATTTTATAATAATAATTACTATAGAACAATTATTAAAATTTGGCAAAAATATAAATATAAATACAAACTATACATAATTTTTTTATAGATATATATTTTTTCAATGTTTTAAATTATAAATCACTGTTATATAAATGTTATAAATGTTTTATAACATTTATATAACAATGTTTCATTAGTAGTATGCAAAAGGCCAAAAATAGTGCTAGAAATATTTCAGGTTCTTAGATATTAAACAACTTTTTGTACCACCAAAAATAAATAAACAAAATAAATAATTCGATTTCATGAAAGAAGTGCATCGTACAATAAGAGCAAAAATGTTGCATTAAAACGGTGCTAAATTTATATGCAAAACAAACAAATGAACAAGTTCTTTTTAAAGAAATTAATACTTCTATTCTGCAAGGATGCATTAAATTGATCAAAAGTGACATTTATAATTTTAAGACAAACATCAGTTATAATCAAAGATAATACGGTAAAAAATATAGAATTATAATATAACAAAAGATTTTGATTTCAAATAAACTAACAATATTACGTTTTTGTTTTTTTACAGTATTTTTGATTAAATAAATGCAGCCTTGGGTGGCAATGCATGCATAACTAACTAAACTGGATTATCAAAAAGCATTAGCATATGGTTCTTTAATTAAAAAAGTATTATAAAACGCTGCTGTATTAGATTATGATCATACCACCAGTAATGCATGCCAGTAATGAGCTGAGATTTGTTTGCATTTAACTGCCATTAGCCACATGCAAATACTTTCCCCTGGTTATTTCCCATGTTTGCATGCGTGTCAGAAGGATCTAGTTTCTGAAACGGACCCTGCGGCTCTTTCTCTGAAGGGCATGAAACAGCAGGAAAGCACGAGCGCTAGATGAGAGAGAGGACGAGTTGTGAGAGCAGCGTGTCAGCGGCGCTATGTAAATGTGGGGCGTAGAAACGCTGCCATTGATAACGGCGAGGACATGAGCTCCTCCATCTCCCTCAGGGCTTCCTCTTCAGCTAATGAATGGAAGTTGGCGTAGTCGGTAGTCGACTGCATGTTGCTCAAACACACACACACATACGCGTGCACAATCACGGAGGAAGTGCAGCTGCTAATGTGATTCTTCCGAAACAGCTAATCCAACACAGTCTGCGCTTCCTAATCCAAACACAAACCACCGGTTTGACTAATCAAAACATTAATACACAAAAAAAAGGTATACATAAAAATACAACGCATAAATATTTATATTTATCTTATTTATATTATTGTTGTAATGCAATGATTGTAGACTTGCAATATATATATATATATATATATATATATTTATTATGGTATTGCTATGCTAATATCATCATATGCTAAATTAATATAATTTTGTTGGCACTTTCAAATTGCAATTATTTTAAAGTCTTAATGTATGCTAATAGCACCTTCCCTTATAATTGTTTTCAGGACTTTTTTTGTCATTTAAAATTCATCACGTTATGATTATATTTATTGATAAATATTCATATGGACAAATGTATATATATATATATATATATATATATATATAAATTAAATTAAATATACATATGCACTTTTACTATTATTTACATTGTATATTATTATTATTATATATATTATTATTTAATAAATTTAGCACTTTTTTTGTACTCGCATTTGATGCGTGACACGAGTTAACTTTCGACCCTTGCATGTGGAAATGCAGAATGCATTTATGCCTCGTGCAGCAGTTCGTTGCTTCACTGTCTGTGAGAATCAATGGCTGTTAGCTGCCAGAGGGCCTCATACTTCCTGTCCGGACACAACATACACTCTTTACCTACAGGCACACACATACACAAACTGCAAAACCTACCAATATACAGTTAACACATTCACTTCCCCTTCACATAAACACAATGGTGTTGAGGGGTCGGACGACTTCAGAAGCCTATACAGTGAGAAAGTATCTGTGTCAGAGTTCAAGCACACGGGTAACCAACCCCCGTGTTCATGTGCAAGCCGATCTCTGAGCGAGGGGATCATGCTTCGCCTCCTCGGCTCCTCCATCAAGGGGGCTTTGTACAAAAACCACAGATTTTACCTTCATAACTGAAAGATTAAAGGTTCAAATTGGAGAGAAGTCACTGCTGGACCGCAAAGTCCAAAGAATGTGATTTTAGTGTTACTAGTGTTTTAGGGTTACTGCCACTTAAAGCTAAAGTTATTCATTTTTAATAAATAAACATGTTTTTATATATATATATATATATATATTTATATATATAATTTTAAATAATAAATTCAAACACAAATAATTTAAATAAGGACTGAAAACTGAAATAGTCAATGTATTTTAAGGTAAGCAAAACAATATTCAACAAACAAAAATGCAGCAACGAAAAAAGGGCACAAGGTTGGACTTGATGTTGCTCATTGTGAAAGATAGGCCTATATGATAGGCAGTTGGGGGCGGAGCTAAAAAATTAGGGCCTGATGATGTCATCTGAAAGGAAAGTCGTTTCAGAGATAAAGAAAGATGATAATTACGAATATTTTTTCAAGATGACAAAACTGCACAATAAACATAACGTTCGTCATTTTGGTGTGGATGTTAATATAGTTATCGTTATAGTTATTGTTCTTGGTGTGAATGGGCCTTAAGACCAGAGTATAAATGGTGAACAATAACTGATTAATTGATCTCAATTAAAAAACATTTTTTAACACTGAATTGGGGAAAAACTGGAACGCCTATCAATTGTAAAAATTCTACTAATTATTGTTACAATTATCGTTCCTGGTGTGAACGGCGCTTAAGACCAGGGTACAATTATTAAATAAAAAATTGAGTGTAAACAAGAGTATAAGCAAGTTTAAATTGAATTGGATAAAGAATTAGAATGCCAATCAACTGTAAAAAAAAAAAAAAAAATCTAAGAATTCTCAGTTTCGTGTGTGCTCATTAGGTTTGGGTACCGAAACCCGGTACCAATCAAGGTTATTATAGTTTTGAATTTTTAAATTCGTTTTATTTTAATATCGTTTTCAAATTTTCTATAAAATTCAGTTTAGTTTTTATTAGTTTAATTCATATTTTTGTTAGTTTTAGTTTAGTTTTTATTTTGTGAATGCATTTTTATTTAGTTTTTATATAGTTTAGTTTCAATTTTAATTAAAGTTTAACAGATCGCTTCCAGAGCGCAGGCCAAAGAAAGACATAGGCATAATTTAGCCTTATAGTGAGGCAAACGTCTAGCGACACAAAATGAACGCATGCTGAGATTGATTAGATAGTAAAAGTATACAAATATACGCCAAAGAAAGCAGGCAAGTTTTTAGTTTTTTTACTAAATTAATCTACACAAGTTGCGCTTGATTTCATATCCAATGATGTGTTGAGATATTTAGTATGAAAATAAATGTAGCCTGATTTGGTTATATGTCTTTTCTTATATAACACAGATAAACTATATTGTCGCAGTCGAGTGTTTATTGTCTTTGTTTTATCATTCAAAACGTTTATATGTTCTGTTTACTCGGGTACAGCTATAATAGCGATGCCTTTGTCCATATAAGGGATTTCCTGGAGGGTCATGAGTTCCGCTACTTCTGTGACTGGATATGTGGATTTTCTGTGCGAGGGTGCCCTCTGGCATCCAGTATGAATGAAACAGACATCATGTGTTCATAGTCCTAATGGCCAATCCATCATTTTTTGGGGAATTTTTATTATTATTTTTTTTTAATAAGTATCGATTTGGCACCGGTATCGAAAAAAAAAAAAAAAAAAAACGATACCCAACCCTAGTGTTCATTCATCAAATATTTAGGCTAATTTGATGATACTAACAAGAACTCAGTTAACACATTTTACCATGTTGGAACTCATTGAACAGAAATAGTTCACTTTCGCAATCTTTCAATGCATCAAAGTAAAATAACATATTACAAACAACCAAATGCGTTCACGACAAAAATGGCAGCTCAAAAATTTAAAGCAGTAGACAACAAAAATGCATAATAAACAAATATAATTGTTATTATTATAGTTCTCTTTCTTGGTGCGAATGAACCTTAATACCAGGGCATATTTTAAAAAAGTAGAGTAAACATTAAAAGAATGATTAATTGTTTGCAAATTTGGAAAATGGAATTAGAACGCCTCGCAATTGTACAAATTCTAAAAATTCGCAGTACTTTCAGCTCTGATTAAGACATTTTACCGCATTGAAATTCGTTGGATAAAGTTATTGGACAGATATAGTCATATTTCAACATTCACTATTTAACTTTTGTAAACTTTTGACACATTTGAGTAAAACAACATTGTAACGCATTGTAATGAAAAAAAAACTAATGTCAACGACAACAATGGCTGCTGGAAAACAAACAATTGGAGCACATAATCACTTGAAAAAAATTCTACAAATTCTCTGCCTCGTCCATTCGTTTGTAAAAAATGTATGCTAATTTGACAATACCAGTAAGATCGCGGTACTTTCAGCTCCGTTTTGCCGCGTTTAAACTCCTTTAAGCGCAATCCCATAGGTTTGTCCTAAAAAAATGGCGCAAAAAAAAGTAATTTAATCTGATCCTTGATATAAGGCTCTCTGACTGACAGCAACCATCGAGTTTAGCTATTAAAGAAAATCAAATCAAGTGCTACATCGCCTCCCATTCTGTCAGAAGAGGAGCCTGGAGATGTTTCTCTTCGAAATTCTGAGAAAAGAAAAAAAAGCCATCGCTTACTCAAGCTGTGAAGACGATCCCCAGCTATTCCACTGTGAAATGAGTGTTGGATACAGTGGGGAAAAGAGCAGTAAAGTGGGAGAAAGATAATCCTTATCTGTCATGCTAAGGGCCTCTTTACTCCGAGGTGGGAAGTGAATGACCTACTCTTAGACGGTTAGGAAAAGCACACTTACCCTCCAGCACTTCCGAGGTGCTGATACTCAGAAAACCATTTGGCCCAATAGCAGAGAGAAGCGAGAGCGTCCACCTGTCCACAGGCATCACACATCACTTCAGCTCGACCCACGCATTCATTTTTGCGCAACAGTTATGAATTCAAATGGATAAGACAAAAGTTTGACCGCAAAGTGTCCTTGAAAATCATTTTAAACCTGAATCTGATTTCAGTGTCGCCCTTCTGGTTTGAAGTATACAAACAACTGCGACGGGTCTCTGAGTCAAGGTCAGACTGAGGATCAGGAGATTCGATATCAAGCATTTTCAAGAATCATTTACCTGGACAATGAAAACAAGAACATCAGCTTCCTTAAACTCACTAAACCCTGTCATCTTTGCCGGGGTGAGGGTGTCGGAGATTTATGAGTGGACGTCAGCGCCGCATTTTTCCAGCTAGATTTTTTTCCTCCTCCTTTTTTAAGAAACCAAAACACAGCTAACACTCAGGAACATACCAGTGATTTTTCTACCTCCAAAAATATAAATTATGTAATAATAATAATAATAATAATAAAAGTAATAATTTATACTGTTATATTTTTATATATTACATAAAATAACAGCAATAATGATTCCAAATAAGAAACCAAAACACAGCTAACACTCAGGAACATACCAGTGATTTTTCTACCTCCAAAAATATAAATTATGTAATAATAATAATAATAATAATAAAAGTAATAATTTATACTGTTATATTTTTATATATTACATAAAATAACAGCAATAATGATTCCAAATAAGAAACCAAAACACAGCTAACACTCAGGAACATACCAGTGATTTTTCTACCTCCAAAAAATATAAATTATGTAATAATAATAATAATAATAATAAAAGTAATAATAATTTATACTATTATTGTTTTATATATTACATGACGCTTTACTTAAAAGTTAAGAATTAATCAACATATAAAATATATTAACACTATTAGTACTACTACACTACTACTAATTTGTTATTAAATAATAATACAAAAATATTATTTATACATTGTAGTTAATATACTTAAAACTTAAGCATTTAACATGAAATACAATATTAAATCTAATAAAATAATAATAATAACTTATATAAACTTATTACAATTATTATTTTATACACATATATATATATATATACATATATACACATATATATATATATATAT
>NW_015505342.1:799231-854535 GCF_001515645.1 Sinocyclocheilus grahami | reverse complement strand
ATATATATATATATATATATTACCTAACACTTTACTTAAGAATTATTTACTAAATAAAACTAAAACTAAATAAAAATAACTATAATATTAACACTACTACTAAAATAATAATAATCATCATCATCATCATCGTTATGTAATATGGATTTATATAAAATATTATTTTATATATTACAGCTAATATACTTAAAAGCATTTAATAAATAAAATACAATATTAACAAGTATAATAATACAAATATTAACAAGTATAATCATTTTTATTGTTATTTATTGAATATAATAATAATAATAACGTTTTACTTAAAACATTTAGCATTATTTATATATACAATGTAAAATTACTACTACTACTACTACTACTAATAATAATAATATATATTAAATTAATAGCAACATAATATTACAGTCATTAATATTAATAGTATTCTTCATCATCATCATTATAATTATTATTTTAAAATAAATTAGTGTAACAAAATATACCACTACTATTAAAAACAAATAAATACATAACTAAATATTAAATATTTTGTTTACATTATTTATACTTTAAATTATTTTTTTGTTATTCATGTTATTATTAATAGTAGCATTTAATAAAAATAATAATAATAATAATGTCCACAACTCCGGAACCAAATTAAGATTGATGACATATTATTAGCTTCTATTAATTACCGTTTAAGATTATGTTTCAATCCCAATAATCAACAACATCCAAGCACATTTAAGCAGCAAATGTAAGTTTAGATGGTCTTAACTAAAATGCACTGCTTGCTAGCAAACCAAAAAAAGTAATTCTTGTCCGGTGAATTCAAAGCGAGTTATCCAGACAAAATCCGTCCTCAAATCCTCAATGCTCTGACGTCATCAGAGGAGAACAGAATGGCTATGACAATATAAAAGCGCAAACCCGCGGCTGCTGAACTTTGCCCTGAAAAGGGCCTGATTGCGCAAGAGTCGCTGTCGGCACAACAGAACAACGCTCACAATAACAGAACACGCTGTGCCAGAGGAGGAGCTAGGATTTATCTGAACAGCACATCCCCTGTTTGTACAGTCTTCTGTCGGACCCAGCGCCTCACGCTTCCACTGTTTGCGCTCATGACGTTTTTATGGAGGAAAAAAGGACCAAGTTTAATGCTGTTGCTACACGAGGACCAAGATATTTGACAGCTTTCTTTTGTTCAAAGGAAATAAACGTTCCCTGGGCAACAAATGAAGCAAACACTAAACATTTGCTTTATACATGAAGCATGCTGAGTTTTTTGTCTTGCTAAGAATGGAAAGCGCCGCTTACAGAAGCACCTGCACAGATTTGATCTTTGCACTCAAGCTCACGTCTGCATCCACCGGCTCAACTTAAAACGCTTCCTGACACTAAACGCCTGCTTACACACAAAACACTTTACTTTACTGCATTCATGAATAAATCAAAGACTTGCACTTTCACCACGTGAATTTGCTATTATATTTCCTTGGTTTGATCTATTAAGAATTGATTAAATGGTGAAAAGTGGCTGTTACGTACCTGAATGGATGGAGACCTGAATAAGAGTTTGCAAAACGAATTAAATAATTATAATAAATAATTTTCACTATTTGTTAGCATTATTTAATAGACCGTGCTGACTGCATAACGTCAGCAAAAAAGAACGCTGAGAAAAAGTAAAACACAAACTAACAAATAAATAAATATCACAAGGTAGAATCACATTAATACAAAATTACAAACATTCATTTTAGTAATATTATAAATAAATTGCACAGAATAAATAATATTTTAAAATAATATACTACTACTAATAAAAACATTTAAATATAGTCCGCTATATTATTAATCCTTGTAATAATTAATAATAATATATTAATAATTAATAAACAAAAAAACAAAGAAATTAATATCACAAGTTAAAACAATATATAAATATTATGAATAAATTATACAAATACATTACAAGAATTAAAAGATAATTTTGCTTTCATGTGGGCTTGAAATAAAATACAAATGGAAGAGCACACCTATGTAGAAAAGTTCCTTCTGGAATTAAGTGCAAATCCATCTGGAAGACAAACCGTTTCCCATTATTATCTGTGGAGAAAACATGAACGTCAGGCTAAACAAGCAAATAGGCACAGGTTGTGTTGATCTGGCTCGGCGGAGAGCGCCCGTTTCTTTCGGGATCTGGAATCTTGCTGTAGGGTTATACACTCGCTCACCCCTGCGCCTGCCCAAATGCAGCAGCATTGCACCATACTCCAGAAATGGGGTATCGCTTTGACATTACAGCCGACTAAACTTTCACCTCACACATGACAAAAAGTGTGTGCATGCTTACCAACGTGGACCTTTATTTGGGCTGGACGCTGCTGGTCTTATTGCAGAATCTGACCTCATCCACACCAATGCAGTTGTGATTTCACTCATAAGGGATGTACAAATCACATACTTGCAACACCAAATGGTCACTAGCTAATTTGGATATCAGACTTAAAGCAATAGATCACCCAAAAATGACATCTGAGACTTAGAGGTAGAGTTTGTTTCTTCATCAGAAAAGATTTGGAGAATTTGAGCATTACGTCACTTGCACACCAGTGGATCCTCTGGAGTGAATGGGTGCCATCGGAATGAGAGTCCATACAGCTGATAAAAACCTCACAATAATCCACACCACTCCAGTACATCAATTAATGACGTGTGAAGTAAAATATAAATCTGCTCTGAAACTGATATGACTGAAAAATTGTTATTTTTCAATCAATGGAAACTATTTTCTTCCATACTATGGAAGCCAATGGCTACCATCAACTGTTTGGCTATACACATTCTTCAAAATATCTTCTTTAGTGTTCAACAGCATTTTTGTTACTTACGTTTATAATTAGAGATGCTACAAAAATATCTTGTCTGAAGACAATGAAGTATTGCTAGAAACTAGTCTTTAGAGAGCTTAACGGCCCCAAAAAAAACCAATAAAATCACACCAACCACAATGTCGCTTAAATGTATAATCACCAACAAATTCAGCACAAATATATTATGGATATTCAAAATACCATAAACCTCTGCCTCCACTGAGAAAGCAAATGCACAACATACGCAATATTAATACATACGCGTATTTCAACATCAGTTCACAAGCGACAAATTTAAACCATTTTGTTAACTGCACTGTAAAACAAATTCCGTAGAATTTACGGTAAAATAACGGCAGCTGTGGTTGCCAGAATTTATACGGTATACATAAATAAAATATGGTAGAAATTATAAGTTCTATTTCACTTCAAAAAACGGTATACTACCGTAAAATTACATGTAATGTCCAATACAGATTTTCACAGAATATAGAAGGGGAACTTACCGTTAACCATTTAACAGGTTTTTACTGTAGCATTTTTACAGTAAACATTTTCAAGAGCCCGACATAGACTTTTGATTCCTCTTAATCAAAAGCCAAGCAAGCCAGAGAGAGAAAAAAAAAAACAAAAAAAAACTTTACGCCAATGCCTAATTTTCACAGTAAATAACAACTGACAATTACCGTTATGTTAAAAACCATCAACAGCAACATTGAAAGAAGAATAACTGTAACTTACTTCTTTGGCAATGGTTCTGGTTCCAGCAACGCTCGCCGAAATTCCCGTTGATGGTGGTCTGTTTGCAGGTTATCGTCCCCGTGATGGTACCCGGGCAAATGTCTCCGCACTCCCGCTTGTCTTTGTTTGCCACAATGTAGTTGTCCTCCACCGAGTCGGAGATCTTGGACCAGTCGAGAGTGAACAAATAGCAGAGGTTGGGGTTCTTCTCGATGCGCACCGCTCCTCGCGTGATGTTGGTCAGGCTGTGGAGACCGATTTCCTTGAGCTGGATCATTTCGAACATGACCAGGGCGTAGTTGAAGAAGAGGTTGTTGCCGCGGATGACGGTGAGGTTCGGGAAGAGGTCGCCCAGACTCTCCAGGCCGTAGACGCGGAAGAGGAGCAGGTAGTCCGTGATCACGACCAGCTTCGGGAAGCTCAAGCCCCGGAAGTCCTCCACTCTGGATTTGAATATAAGTAGGATCTTCAGGTGGCCCTCGATCACCGTGCAGTTCTCCAGAACGCGCAGGTGGGTCGCATTGTTGCGGATATCTGTGCTGGGGCAAACTGCGATGACAGACAGAGGACAGTTATTAGCAAAGCAATTGTTACATTTTCACTGGATTACATTTTAAAAGATTAAAGTGTTACTTCAACCAAAAATGAACATTCTGTCACCGTTTACTCCCCCCCTCATGTTGTTCCAAACCTGTAAGAGTTTTTTTCTTTTCTTCACAAAAGAAGCTATTTTGAAGAATGCTGTTAATCAAACAGTTGTCGGTAGCCACTGACTTGCATAGACATACTATGGAAGTCAATGGCTACTGTCAACTGTTTGATTAGCAGCATTCTTCAAAATAGCTTCTTTTGTGTTCAGCAGGAGGAGGAAATCGTTTCACGCTGGAAACTTTTTCACTGGATTACATTTTAAAAGATTAAAGTGTTACTTCAACCAAAAATGAACATTCTGTCACCGTTTACTCCCCCCCTCATGTTGTTCCAAACCTGTAAGAGTTTTTTTCTTTTCTTCACAAAAGAAGCTATTTTGAAGAATGCTGTTAATCAAACAGTTGTCGGTAGCCACTGACTTGCATAGTTTGGGAAGACATACTATGGAAGTCAATGGCTACTGTCAACTGTTTGATTAGCAGCATTCTTCAAAATAGCTTCTTTTGTGTTCAGCAGGAGGAGGAAATCGTTTCACGCTGGAAATCATTACGAAATATTCACCGCCGAAGTGTACAGAAACACCCATTTTAAGACATTACCAGACTAAATCATTAAAAAGAACGGTGGAACGTGTAATTTAGAGATTTTATGACAAATTCTCAGAGGCCAAATCTCAACTCAAAGGACATCGCTGGAAAACAAAGAGCTTTTCTGTCAATTGTGTTTCTCGAGGAGACAAAGACAGCGTGTGATTTGTGGTGTGATCAGGTGTCTTTGAGACTCGGCTGATCTCAACCCGACTCTGTTTTTCCTCTTTGTTTCTGCAGACGACAGTTATCAGAGTTAATGCTTTTCACATCGCAGCCTGAAATGGCAGTTTTACCTCATCTTATCATGATATGACGGCCTATATGTATAAAACCCAAGTAAAACCACAAAGCTGCTGTTGAGGACGAATTCACTGAACAAAACTCAAGCTCATTGAGATTCAGGTGCTTCCTTCAATTACAGAATGCAAACTTTTTAGGTGAATTTGCCAGGACATATTACACTCCAAAAAAACAAAACAGAAGAAATCACATTTTGCATAAAAATAGATATATAAATATTAATATTACAAAATATAACTTTTTTTAAAATCTTAATATTTATTTGACAAAAGTCTTAATTTTCTTTAAGTTAAAATTAGTATGTGTTAAAGGCAGTATAGCTAATAGTACCATTATATAAAAACTATTTTTAAAATTAAATAATATATTTGTTTTGCATTACAGTAATGAGAATGAGAAGAGTTCACAAAACTCATACTTTTTTTTTATTTTTTTTTTTAGAAAGTTTAAATAGTACAATTATCACAATAAAGAAATAAAAATTAATAATAATAAAAATTAAAATAAGAAATTACATTTTGCATAAAAATTATTTTAAATTTGTTTCGCATTACTGTAATGAGAATAAGAACAGTTCACAAAATTCAAATCTAACAATCCTAAAAATGGTCTTTTATTTCTTTCAAACTAAAAAAAACTTTTTTTTTTACATTTTTTATTATGATGTTTAATATGGTCTGGATATGTTCTTTACAGGTTCCAAAAGATCGCCATTTTAACTGTGCAAACCTGATTTTCCTAAAATAACTGACTTGACGTAGACACTAGATAAAATTGACTACGTTTCAGACTGACACACAGATCATTGATTTGTAAAGGTCAGGAAAGCAACATTTGTACATCGGGACAAACTGAAGACCCCTCACCCTACAAGATCCTGACACGAGTTTCTTAGCCAAACTCTAATATTACCACACACACACGAGAAACGGTTACATCAGGTCCCTAAAGATAATTGAGCAAACACCATAAAACGGCAACATCTCTCCATAGCAACACGTCCCAGCATGCAGCAACACAGAGCGCTTGCTAGACAAAAAGGCACTTCAGCCTGTTTACCTCGGAGGAAAAGTCTGGAGGGGAAATAAAAATAACCGGAAAACACAAATAATATCTTGTAACAGTCTGCTGCCAAACTCTAATTTAATACAGTAATGAGAAAGAGGAAAGTTCACAAAACTCATTCTTTTTTTTTTTTTTTTTTAGAAAGTTTAAATAGTACAATTATCACAATAAAGAAATCAAATTAATAATAATAAAAATTAAAATAAGAAATTACATTTTGCATAAAAATTATTTTAAATTTGTTTCGCATTACTGTAATGAGAATAAGAACAGTTCACAAAATTCAAATCTAACAATCCTAAAAATGGTCTTTTATTTCTTTCAAACTAAAAAAAACTTTTTTTTTTACATTTTTTATTATGATGTTTAATATGGTCTGGATATGTTCTTTACAGGTTCCAAAAGATCGACAAAATTCAAATCTAACAATCCTAAAAATGGTCTTTTATTTCTTTCAAACTAAAAAAAACATTTTTTTTTTACATTTTTTATTATGATGTTTAATATGGTCTGGATATGTTCTTTACAGGTTCCAAAAGATCACCATTTTAACTGTGCAAACCTGATTTTCCTAAAATAACTGACTTGACGTAGACACTAGATAAAATTGACTACGTTTCAGACTGACACACAGATCATTGATTTGTAAAGGTCAGGAAAGCAACATTTGTACATCGGGACAAACTGAAGACCCCTCACCCTACAAGATCCTGACACGAGTTTCTTAGCCAAACTCTAATATTACCACACACACACGAGAAACGGTTACATCAGGTCCCTAAAGATAATTGAGCAAACACCATAAAACGGCAACATCTCTCCATAGCAACACGTCCCAGCATGCAGCAACACAGAGCGCTTGCTAGACAAAAAGGCACTTCAGCCTGTTTACCTCGGAGGAAAAGTCTGGAGGGGAAATAAAAATAACCGGAAAACACAAATAATATCTTGTAACAGTCTGCTGCCAAACTCTAATGGTGTGTGCACGCCAAAAGTGAAGCGAATATTCACATATTCTCGTTGTCGCTTTAGATTACTCAGGGGATGCTTTTTATGTCACTCACTAGGCTTGCTGCGATAGACGGTGTTTTCGGTGTTGTTAAGCCGCAACACCGGTTACGTCATTTGCCTACCGCCCCCCAAATAATATCTTGTAACAGTCTGCTGCCAAACTCTAATGGTGTGTGCACGCCAAAAGTGAAGCGAATATTCACATATTCTCGTTGTCGCTTTAGATTACTCAGGGGATGCTTTTTATGTCACTCACTAGGCTTGCTGCGATAGACGGTGTTTTCGGTGTTGTTAAGCCACAACACCGGTTACGTCATTTGCCTACCGTCGTTTTGATTTTTTTATAGTAACAAAAATTATTTAGCCTAGTTCAGTTAGAGGACAGACACTTTTAAAAACGAAACGCTCAATGCAGCGTGCCGAACCGTGCGTGAACGACGCACCACGGAGCAGGAGTCAGATTTTATTTATCACATGAGGAGAGTGAGTCGAGCTGACTGACAAGAGTGAAAAAAGAAAGACAAGACTATGGCAGAAGATTGTTTAGAAAGGAAATCCAAAGGCGCCCGTTCGGCAATATTTTAGATTTTGAAAAGCCTATTGACTGGAAGTTTTTTTTAAACATTCGTTTCTTATTTATTTGGTTCCACAGTGTTCGCTGATTACTTTATTTCAACTTTGTGTATTTTATTTATTTTATATCAAGGTGTATATGCCGTGCCTCCAAGCTTTCTTTTTCGTTTTGCTAATAAACGTTCTATGTTTCCAATTTATTTGGTTCCAGTGTTTGCTGATTACTTTATTTCAACTTTGTGTATTTTATTTATTTTATATCAAGGTGTATATGCCGTGCCTCCAAGCTTTCTTTTTCGTTTTGCTAATAAACGTTCTATGTTTCCAATTTATTTGGTTCCAGTGTTTGCTGATTACTTTATTTCAACTTTGTGTATTTTATTTATTTTATATCAAGGTGTATATGCCGTGCCTCCAAGCTTTCTTTTTCGTTTTGCTAATAAACGTTCTATGTTTCTAATTTATTTGGTTCCACAGTGTTTGCAGATTTTCAGTTTTATATACCTATTTAAACTTTGTGTAGCCTAATTTGTTATTTTATTAGACATATATGGTGTTTTTTTATTCGTTTTGTTAATAAAAGTTCTGAGTTGACCTTGCTGTGGCTTGAATTGAGTCAACGCCGTATTACCTCTAATTTGAAAGTGAAAGTAAAACGCACACAACGCTTTTTCTAGCTATTTGAAAGCCAAGAAATCCGAGGAAAAGAGGGAAAAACTCAAATGAACAATAGCTTGAGGCCGAATTGCGTCGCTTTGAAAGTGAAAGTAAAATGCGCACGGCACATTTACAAGCCATTTGAAAGTGAAGAAAAGAGGGGAAACTCAAACGAACTAACCCCCACCAACGGTGATACCAGTATTACCGGTGTGGTCACACGTCGATTAACCGGTGGGAAAACTTTCTCACCGTCACAACCCTATCACTCACGCAAATAAAAACATAGCGTAATGCTCTCCTCCATTTTCTAATACAACCAGAAGTGTAATTTAGCTCTTCGCTGAATCGTAATGGTGTGTGCACCCCAAAAGCGAATTAGATTAATCGTGCGAGTAGATTACATACAAAGTCAATGCAAAGATGCAAATAGATGCGAATTTGCACCAGGCGACACGATTGCTGGCTGATTACTTTATTTCAACTTTGTGTATTTTATTTATTTTATATCAAGGTGTATATGCCGTGCCTCCAAGCTTTCTTTTTCGTTTTGCTAATAAACGTTCTATGTTTCCAATTTATTTGGTTCCAGTGTTTGCTGATTACTTTATTTCAACTTTGTGTATTTTATTTATTTTATATCAAGGTGTATATGCCGTGCCTCCAAGCTTTCTTTTTCGTTTTGCTAATAAACGTTCTATGTTTCCAATTTATTTGGTTCCAGTGTTTGCTGATTACTTTATTTCAACTTTGTGTATTTTATTTATTTTATATCAAGGTGTATATGCCGTGCCTCCAAGCTTTCTTTTTCGTTTTGCTAATAAACGTTCTATGTTTCTAATTTATTTGGTTCCACAGTGTTTGCAGATTTTCAGTTTTATATACCTATTTAAACTTTGTGTAGCCTAATTTGTTATTTTATTAGACATATATGGTGTTTTTTTATTCGTTTTGTTAATAAAAGTTCTGAGTTGACCTTGCTGTGGCTTGAATTGAGTCAACGCCGTATTACCTCTAATTTGAAAGTGAAAGTAAAACGCACACAACGCTTTTTCTAGCTATTTGAAAGCCAAGAAATCCGAGGAAAAGAGGGAAAAACTCAAATGAACAATAGCTTGAGGCCGAATTGCGTCGCTTTGAAAGTGAAAGTAAAATGCGCACGGCACATTTACAAGCCATTTGAAAGTGAAGAAAAGAGGGGAAACTCAAACGAACTAACCCCCACCAACGGTGATACCAGTATTACCGGTGTGGTCACACGTCGATTAACCGGTGGGAAAACTTTCTCACCGTCACAACCCTATCACTCACGCAAATAAAAACATAGCGTAATGCTCTCCTCCATTTTCTAATACAACCAGAAGTGTAATTTAGCTCTTCGCTGAATCGTAATGGTGTGTGCACCCCAAAAGCGAATTAGATTAATCGTGCGAGTAGATTACATACAAAGTCAATGCAAAGATGCAAATAGATGCGAATTTGCACCAGGCGACACGATTGCTGCGAACGTGCGACGTACATCTCAAACGCATCTTTCGCACAAGTTGATGCGTTGTCGCACAAGCCAATCAGCGAAGAGCTTATTGACACGTCTGGTTGTATCAGAAAATGGAGGAGAGCAATACACAATGTTTTTATTCGCGTGAGTGACATGAAAAACATCTCGCGAGTAATCTAGAGCGATAACGCAATGTGAATATTCCAGAAACTAGTCAGCAAAATTCACAAACTAATTTGCTGAAATATTCCACATTTTTCACAAACAGGGTAATTAAGGGTAATTAATAAACTCTGACTAATTAAGATTAACAACTTTTGCAATTACTATTAGTTGTACTACCTTTAATATATACTAATTTAAAAAAGCTTAATATTTATTACATTCATTTTGTTCATGTGAGATTCACATAAATCGCAACCCTGTTCCCCAATTTGGGCAACGTTTAAAAAATATATAAAAATAAAACAAAACACTGTTATTATTTTCTAGCAAAGAACATTAAATTACATAGAATTTTAATAAAAAAGGTAAAATATGAAAGTTAGTAGTGAAGTTATATTTTCCACAAATAACAGAAAAAAAAATGTAAATCACTTTTGTAAGAGGATTTACAGTTAAGACGCACAGACCAGTTATAATGAATGAAGACAAGGAGTCAGAAGTGCAATCAATCAAGGAAAAATTTACTGAAGAAAATGGTTTGCAGTTTCATCAGCAGGAGTTCAGAGCTCGCAAAATTTCAAAATCAGACACTCTTCAGATTTTGGTAGCCTGAGACGAATTTAACTAGCCCGAATAAAAAAACAAATGTAGAAAATTTAATAGAAGTTGAGACATCAATCAAAAACATTTTCAAAACATAAATATCAAGGAAGGAATTTTCTTTCACCATTTACAGGATATCTGCAGGATTTTTAGGATCAAATTTAGGGCTTTTTATGACATGCATTTATGCATGTTTGCTGCATAAAAACATGGGTTGATTTTCCCCTCAGGACAGACGCGGTCGAAAGTGGACAAGAGACGGATTAAAACAGCAGGTGTGAACGGGAATGTGTCTCCCCAGTCTACTTGGGATCCGATCGACCGAAAACGCATCTTAATACCAGGTGTAAACAGGACCAAACAGAGATCAGTAAATTACATCATCACTTCAAGTTTCAGGATTCTGATTGGTAAAGCGTATAGATAAACTTGGAACATCTCCAAACATGGACATCTAGTCGATAGCATATCTTCACTGATTATCAGCACGACAGCAGGGGGTCCGAGTTTAGGAACAACGTGCCCTCATAGGTCACAGAACAGCATTTCGATATGTCTGGTGTCTTACTACGGTCATTCCAACACCCTGCGATGCCAGTTGTTCACCTTACACTGACACTCACATATCTTCAAGGCTAAAGTGCTAAGATACATTTTCTCACAGTCAGGGGTTCAAACAATGGATGAGAAGTGAGTGCTTAAAGTGTGAACTGGTCAGGCAGAGAAGGGCCTGTGTGACCTGGACTATCATGGTCAGCAGGAGGGTTAAAAATTAGCTTGGTGTCGATCCTAAAAACATCACATTCAAAGCCTCTCTAATGCTAAACCTACTTCATTATCTTAAAATAATGTTTTCTTCTTAAAAGTATGGATGTAACAATTCGCTCAACTCACGATTCGATTCACAATTTTTTTAACAAAATGAGATTCAAGACAAATTATAAATTAAATCTGTCCTTTTTATTATTGCTTGGACAAAATGCTGCACGTTTCTTCGTGAAATTGAAATATAACACTATAATAATATACTAATATAGCACTTGCATATTACTGCTCTTTTGTTGGTTTTGATTGCTTCTATTGTCCTCATCTGTAAAAAAAAAAACATTTACAGCCCCCATAAATTCCTATTATGCCACAACTCAATCTCTATTGCAGCACAGTGCTCAGATCTGAATGAGGACAAGGTTACATTTTATTGTATTGGTCAACATTCCCAAGGTCTGCTGTAAACAGATATGGAGCTTGTTTGTGTGATCGTATGAGACCTCACGCGCTTGTCTGTTCACACACTTCACAAACCTGCTCTTCACCCGTACACCGTTTGGAACGCCTGACTGAAAGCAGACACCCAGCCGTCATTTAGGATCCTGATTTATAGGTGCCACTGCAGTGACGTCAGGTTATAGGATGCTGGTTATTTACGCTGGGCTCTGGGAAGGAACACGGGGGCTTTTGGGACGGCGAAAAGAAGCTGCAGCTGGTCTAGCAACATGCAACAAAATAATGACAAACTCTTGATGGAGCCCATCGACAACAGCCCTGAACAATAAAACCAATCACTCTGCAGTACAAACAGGTCGACAACTTCAAAACTTTGACAACAGCTGCAGAGTCGTAGAAAGCAAGTGAGAAATAGTGCATGAAGATCTAGAAAGATCTAGAGATAAACAGCAGGCAGCGTGTCTGAAACTCAACGCTGGCGCTTATCGTGCAAACCCATCAACCTGAGCACAGACGAGTGTCAATGTAACAGCTCTGCATTCAAACACATGCTGACTGACTTGCACAACTTCTAAACAGCACCTGACCGCATCTGTGAGGGTCAACTGATGCAACCAAACTGCAGAAAATAGACCAGGGCACATTTTTTTAAACACTAAAGTTCGAGGGGCTGTCGGAATATGTTCTGAAAGCAGCAGTCTCAAATGCCTTATTACTCTTAGAAAATTGTAACTGCATAAAGAAAATCTTAAGGACGTACTGTCATTAAAAATAGTCACTTGTCCTTGTGCTAAAATACACATTTTAAAATCAAAATAAACTAAAATAACGAAAACTGGTCAAAACTGAAACTACATTAAAAATACAATTCCATGACTCCAAAATTAACTAATATAAAAATAACCACAAATTATTTTAGCTTTAGATGTTTAGATATACATTTAGTAAAACACATTAAACATGAAAATGCTACTAGATAACTTTAAAAAGTTTCATTTAAACTTTAGAATTTTAAGGATGTTTTTTTAAAACATTTTTTTTAGTATTTTTAGATTCAAGAACATTTTAATTGAAAGAGTGTATTAACGTTGGCAGGCTTAAAATAATAAAACCAACTAAAATGAAAGCTTAACACACTGAAGTGAGAAAACTCTAAAAAAGACTCTGAAAGACTTAACTAAAAACATCAATTAACAAACTTAACAAACGGTCAACACTAAAATTTGCGTTAAAAAAAAGAAGAAAAGAAAATGGGATGAGAATATTTTCTTGTCTTCCTGTCAAGAGGTTAATTTTTTTTAAAATTAAATAAAATATGAGACAATTAGGGCTGTTGCGATTCGTCGATTTTATTTGACTATTCGATTTTTAAAAATCCTCGACTTCATTTTGCTCGCGTCGACTAACCGGCAAAATACCGGAAGTGGTTTCCCAAGGCTGCATGATATATTAAACCCATTTAAAAATCATAATTAAGCATAATTGTGAACGATTTAATTAAATAATTATATGTGATGCAGTTCTAATACAGTATAAGCACTTTAATTATTTACATGCGTGTAGGTTAAGTACATGCGTCACACAGCGGCTCCGTTCACAGTAGTTCCACAGGAACTGTTATCATTTACATGTGTGGAGCGTCTCAAACTCCATCTCTGCATGTTGTTGTGTGTTTGGGTTTATTATAACGTTCATCTGGGAACGCAACGTGCGCCATTTCATCAGATTTGTAAGGTAAATCATTTATAAATCTACGCAAACTCAGGAGAATACATAGCGGTTTCAAAATAAAAGCTCAAACCCTCACTTGTTTACACGTTTTGATGTCCCCATATTCTTTTAATTAAAGTGACTATAGCATTTCTGTCCTAAAGAAATGGCAAAATATTAAAAATTAAGTTGATATTTGAATTAAATGGCGCTTGGTCAATATTAAACAAGTATTAGATCGCACAGCAATGTGTAAAAATAATCATCAGGCTGTTGGCGTCCCTCTGCAGGCCTTTGTTGTAATGCGTGATGTACATTAGCTCTATTGTTTATAATACACTATGTATTTTAACAGTTTTGTTCAATAAAACCATATGATTGCTTTTGATACTTTATTTGAACTAATTATTATTGTCTCATTGCTATTATATATGTATTTTAAGTCATTTTAAAGGCTATTGTTCACTTACATCTATTTTTATTACCACAAAAAAATTTATTATAATTATAGGGCCTTATGAAAAAAATTTCGTTTTTTACATTTTCATTTTTCTATACTCCGTTTTAATGGTTAAATAAAATTGTATTAATCAAAAAGCCTGTCTAATTAATTGAGTTTTAAAGTTTTATCTTTACCACATTCTGTTTTCCATTATTTTTTGGATTCCATTTTAATGGTTCCATTAAATTTTAATAATCAAAAGCATCTCCAATTAATTGATTTTATTTTTTTGTAAGTTTTTTCTTCTTCCCAGAAATACTGCACATTTACATTTTTCTCCTAAATAAATTATGGTAAATAACATTTCTGGTAAATACTCCTTTAAAAAGAGTTTTTTGATTATAATTTTATTAGTAGTAGACTAGAACACGTGGACATGTTGTCATTCTTACACTATAATACTGAACTTTGATTTCAGTGATTTGGACTATGAGATGGACACTTGCTTCTTGCACTCTATGTTGCACTTTACTTTTGCTTTAAAAAAAGGATTTCATAGAAATTTGGATTTCATTTGATTTAATAAAATAGTTTAATGAAATATTCTTAAGTAAAATTGTAGATTTTTTTTGTGGGAAATTAATCGTTTAGATTAATCGATTAATCAATAAATTAGTCGATAGATTAATCGAAATAAAAATAGTCATTAGTGGCAGCCCTAGAGACAATAAAATAACTTTAGTAATTAAAATAGTTTTTTAACCACAATAAGCTGAATCTTTTTTTTTTTAATTAATAAAAGCTTAACGCACTGAAACGAGAAAACTGCAGAAAATCTAACTCAAAGGAAACTCTAAAGAAAAAAAACTTGAGAAAACTAAACTAAATATAAGAATGATAGATTGAAAACTAATGGAAAAAAATAAGCTAACCTGAAAAAGACTGTTTAGAAAAAAATTAAATTAAAGCTATATTGAAATGTATAACATAAATAAAAACTAAATCATCAATTAGAAATAATCAATTAATAATAAACATACAACAATAATATTAACACTGTTCTGATAGAAAAAGATATGTATATAAATAAAAAAAAAAATTCAGTTTTTAAAAAAAAAAAATTTATAATTAAGCCTCAAATGTCAACAATACATTGGATTGGTTTCTTCTTTAAATTATAAAAAAAGTACAAATATGAATGGTATTATAGTGTTATACTAAAACTAAAATTAAAACCCTTAAGATAACATGTAGAAAGAAAAAAAACACATCTTAAGCACACAGAATAACATAAGTGGACTTTGAACGATTAATTGCCGCGTTGAACGATTACGTAATTGTGGCATCCGTAATTGTAATCGCGATTAGAAATTTGATTATCAGGCTGTTGGCGTCCCTCTGCAGGCCTTTGTTGTAATGCGTGATGTACATTAGCTCTATTGTTTATAATACACTATGTATTTTAACAGTTTTGTTCAATAAAACCATATGATTGCTTTTGATACTTTATTTGAACTAATTATTATTGTCTCATTGCTATTATATATGTATTTTAAGTCATTTTAAAGGCTATTGTTCACTTACATCTATTTTTATTACCACAAAAAAATTTATTATAATTATAGGGCCTTATGAAAAAAATTTCGTTTTTTACATTTTCATTTTTCTATACTCCGTTTTAATGGTTAAATAAAATTGTATTAATCAAAAAGCCTGTCTAATTAATTGAGTTTTAAAGTTTTATCTTTACCACATTCTGTTTTCCATTATTTTTTGGATTCCATTTTAATGGTTCCATTAAATTTTAATAATCAAAAGCATCTCCAATTAATTGATTTTATTTTTTTGTAAGTTTTTTCTTCTTCCCAGAAATACTGCACATTTACATTTTTCTCCTAAATAAATTATGGTAAATAACATTTCTGGTAAATACTCCTTTAAAAAGAGTTTTTTGATTATAATTTTATTAGTAGTAGACTAGAACACGTGGACATGTTGTCATTCTTACACTATAATACTGAACTTTGATTTCAGTGATTTGGACTATGAGATGGACACTTGCTTCTTGCACTCTATGTTGCACTTTACTTTTGCTTTAAAAAAAGGATTTCATAGAAATTTGGATTTCATTTGATTTAATAAAATAGTTTAATGAAATATTCTTAAGTAAAATTGTAGATTTTTTTTGTGGGAAATTAATCGTTTAGATTAATCGATTAATCAATAAATTAGTCGATAGATTAATCGAAATAAAAATAGTCATTAGTGGCAGCCCTAGAGACAATAAAATAACTTTAGTAATTAAAATAGTTTTTTAACCACAATAAGCTGAATCTTTTTTTTTTTAATTAATAAAAGCTTAACGCACTGAAACGAGAAAACTGCAGAAAATCTAACTCAAAGGAAACTCTAAAGAAAAAAAACTTGAGAAAACTAAACTAAATATAAGAATGATAGATTGAAAACTAATGGAAAAAAATAAGCTAACCTGAAAAAGACTGTTTAGAAAAAAATTAAATTAAAGCTATATTGAAATGTATAACATAAATAAAAACTAAATCATCAATTAGAAATAATCAATTAATAATAAACATACAACAATAATATTAACACTGTTCTGATAGAAAAAGATATGTATATAAATAAAAAAAAAATTCAGTTTTTAAAAAAAAAAAATTTATAATTAAGCCTCAAATGTCAACAATACATTGGATTGGTTTCTTCTTTAAATTATAAAAAAAGTACAAATATGAATGGTATTATAGTGTTATACTAAAACTAAAATTAAAACCCTTAAGATAACATGTAGAAAGAAAAAAAACACATCTTAAGCACACAGAATAACATAAGTGGACTTTGAACGATTAATTGCCGCGTTGAACGATTACGTAATTGTGGCATCCGTAATTGTAATCGCGATTAGAAATTTGATTAATTGTGCAGCCCTACTAAAGGTTGATTAATTCGGTGAAGCTTCTTTGGTTGAAAGCAAAAGGTCATCTTTCCGAAAACTTCTCAATAGATCTGGGCCAACAGCTCCGAGACACTACAGCAGGGCCGTTTGTGAGTTTACATAAGGGCCGAGGGGCCCGCCGAAGGGGCAATGCAGGTTAAAACCATTTTTCCCCCATGCATCGGCACACAACGGGCCGAATAAAAGAGGGAAACTTAAGCTGTAACATGAGCCTCGCTTATCCATGACGCAAGGCGAGCGGGACGGTTAGCGATCACACGCATGAATGCATGTGCCAATAGCCTCTTCTGTGAACACAAACACACAGGCAGACAATGCTGCTGGAAATGTGACTTCCATAACAGGCCTGGAAATGAGGCTTGAGGGAGGAATCTTCAGCCTTCAACACCCACTCCACAATTTGATTTCACACTCCGAGTGAGCGCTTTGGCCTTATTCGACAAGAAAATGTAGTAGCCGTGTGACAATCGCAATAAACAAGCCGTCAGGAATGACTATCAAGGCCTACAGTATCCCACTGTTTATATTATGAGACACTTCCATATTTTTAGCCTCACATTCCCAATGGAGAATTTAATACGCTGCTAGCAATATTAACTAGTGCCTGGAAATTGGAGCATGATGTCAGGAAGATCACGGCTGCTCAGAGATGCCACTGCTGCAGCTAAACTTCACTTGCATTGGCTTCGTATTTCCACAAAATTCAAGTTATGGTTATAAAATTATGAAGTTAAAGTTTATGTCTACCATGGTAGACTTTACTGTTAAAACGAATCTTTAAAAAAAAGAAAAAGAAAGTGGTTTCATCTTCAAAAATCATTCTCAGTACTGTAATGCAGTAATTAAATTCATCCTGTCTGGACAAATACATTTTCGTAATTAAAATCAGAATAAATATTTGATTTTAAATATAACAATAAGTTTTATATATGTGTATAAGTCCAAGTCTAACTTTACAGTAATGGAAATTAGAAGGAAAAAAAAAATAAATAAATAAAAAATTATTAAAAAAAGAGAGAAATGGGGTAAAATGTGCTAAGTCTGTCAAGAAAATATAATTCCGTGGTTATAAAATGCAGTGGTTATAGGCTTCATTTTCTTGCAAAATATAATTTATTTAGTATTCAAAAGCAAAAAAATAAATAAAAATCTGAATTAATTGTATACTTATTTAATAATGTAATAAATGTAATAATTTAATAATAAAAGTCTACTAAAGTCTAACCTTATAGTAATGAAAATTTTGATTTAAGAAAATTTGAAATTGTGTGAAAATGTACTAAACTGCAACGAAAATGTCACGAGAGAAAACTCTGGAAAACTAAACTAAATATATCAATAATAGATTGAAAACTAAGGGAGAAAATAAGCTAAATTGAAAATATAGTTTAGTAAAAAAAAGTTTAACTATATTAAAATATGTAATGTAAGTAAAAACTAAATTAACAATTAGAAACAATAATAAACATTTAAAAATATTAACATTGTTCTGCTAGAAGAAATAGATTTTAACTTAACTGTATTGTTAACTGAAACTAAAAATAAAAAAGGTTTCTTGAAATAAAATAAACATTAACTATAATAAAATAAATTCTAAAAAAAAAAAATTATATCAGCTAGTTTTCAGGGCAACTTTTGTCATTTAATGTACTAAATTGAATATAAAAAAAACAAAAAACATTAACTATAATAAAATAAATTAAAAAACAAACAAACAAAAAAAATTATATCAGCTAGTTGCCAGGGCAACTTTTGCCATTTGAATATTTAAAAAAAAAAAAAATTTCCATATCAGCAAATAATTCCATATCAGTTGAAAGAAATTCTGCATTATTTTTTAGTTTATACTAATTTAAGATTTATCTAAGTTTTAAATATAAAGTCTAACCTTAAATTAATGAAAATTGTAAATTAAGAAAATGAGGAACTGTGGGAAAATGGGCAAAACTGTCACAAAAATGTCAAAATGCAAAAATATTAAATACAAAAACCTTAATAGAATCACTGAAAGATAACACACAACAAACCAGAAAGCAATTAGCACTTCCAAACAACACAACTGAAAGCTACAGAAAATGTCCATGAAATGGCAGGAATGTATTCATAGAGCTTAAAATACTCAAGCTTGAGCTCAAGAATGTCCTAATTGTCTGCATCATGTAAATGTGTCGTCAGTGGGAGCAATGGAACGAACGGCTTTTTATTTAGACCAGCTTTTGGGCAGCAGAAAATGCTTTTAGCCTAAACACAGGAGAAGAAAAAAAAAAATATCAGTCTAGACCTAAAAAGCCAAGTCGCTAGTCTGCGCGTGACAAACAAGAACATGAATTCGGTCTAAAATACATTGCTTTTTGAGCAAAAAATGTATGGCGAAACAGCGAGTGAATCAAATCTCAATAGCTGTGGGGTAATTACACTCTCTCTGAAAGGCTTCTGCCTCCATTAACGCTGAAGAGATGCTAGAACACATTTCCTAGTGCTTCTGAAAGCAGCGGCGAGGCCCTCAGGTCATCGGCTTCTGACAGCAGAGGTATGTTCCTCATAGCACACCGCTCCAAAACCAGATGGGATCTGGCATTCAGACTATTTAGCTATTTCTTTCAAATCCGCAGCCTAACCAGAGCAGGCAGTCACGTTTCTAACAAGCCTCTGATAACCACCAACAAGGACTCCATAGTAGGGCTGGGCAATACAGTTAAAAAATGTATCAATGGTATAATGTTTCATATAGTTCGGTATTGATAATAAACAATTATGAACAAAACGGCATCATGTATTTATGCATTGCTTAATACAAAGAGCCGAAGCGCCATTCACACAGACTGCTTTTAAAAACATAAGAGACACCGTGAAAAGCAATAAACCTCCACAAATTCGTGACGCAATTTCTAAAAGTTTAAACTGTTTTAACTTTGCATGGCTTTCTATACATCTCTTCTGTGAGACGCGAGTGCAGCAGTCTGTCCGTCTAAAAAGTGCACTGAATATGGCTTGGTTTCGGTTTTAACCCAATCAAGATTTTCTCCGCATTGAGCTTCTATATTTCTCTAATATTTTGAATGAATAACGCAGCAGCGGCGCGTCTCGTGGGCTAGACTAACAAAACATTAAAATGCAACAACGTCACTTATATCATTATCACCGCATCTCGTGCACCATTGATGACGCTCCCTGATGCACACCTAACATTCAAATGCAAATGTTTATTTTAAATTTGACTAATATTCATTCTTTATTCACAATCTCCTCATCACAGGCATGCACAGCACTCATTTCAGCACGTGTTCGTGTGTGCTGTCTGCGTCACTCATAGCACGTGCCTATATCATGCACTATATCGAACATTTTTTCTATCGTTATCGAAGAAGGTGTACCGTCGATAAATAGCGATACCGTTTTAATCGCCCGCTACACCATAGTAAGTGTAACAGTTAGCGAGGTTTGAATTTGTAACTTCTCTGAGAAAATCTGACAATGCAACAGTTTGGCCAGAAACAAATGTAAACAAAATTCAAACACTCAATATCGGCCACTGTGTCTAAGAATGTGAAACAAACAAGCTTTACATTATGAATTTCACATATTTTAGAACGTAAAAATGCACTGATCTCAAAACATACATATTTGAGTATTTTTACAATACATGCTGCTTACGAGCTAAACTCACTCCAAAAGTTTGCCTGAAAGCTGTCGGCTCCAGCAATGCATTTCATGAAAATTACAGTCAGACTCCAAAGATTTAGGCCAGCAGTGAAATGATTAAATATTTTTTTTAATTGTTCAGGTAACATAGGACCCTATGATTTAAGCGATGCAGAAAATGTGGATGGAATCGCAAAGTCCATTCATAAAAATGGAATTTACTTCATAAAATCTTGCAGAATTTGATTGTACACGTAACACTGTATTTGATAAATATGTATTAATTCATAAATCCAGAACAATTAAAGCAAACAGAGAATTTCTTAAATAGCTATAGTTTTTTTGTAAAAATTAATAAATAAATAAATAGTAAAAAAACTTAAATTAAAGTTAGTTATATTCAATTGATTAGATATTGTTGATTATTAAAACATAATTATAACATTAAATAGAAATCCAGAAAAAGGAAAACAGATTTCATAGGGCCCTAAAAAAAGTATAAAATTTGTTTTACTTTTTTGTTAAACTTTTAATTTTAATAAATAATTGTTAAAATGTGTTTCATGGTTTTGATTAATAATACATGCTTTTTTATTACAAATTTTTTATATAACTATTAAAACGAAATACAGAAAAATTAAAAGGCAACCAAGAATTTCTTCTTTTTTTTTTTTTTGGAAAAGTATTGTAAACATTTATGTTAAACTATTCAAATTTCTATTAATTTAACTGATTAGACATTCTTTTTGATTATTAAAATTTAATTATACCATTTAATTATACCATCCCAGAATTTGGGGAAAATAAAACAGAAATTGCATCTCTTAATTCAAACCTTTGGTAGCAAATCCATCGCTTTCAACAAATTTTCAAGACAATTACTGTCAGACTTAAGAAATATTTCAACTGTTCATCAAGAATTATAAGTTTGTTCATTACATCACATCTAACCATGTGTACAGCATTAATTAAACGTGTCACGCTAAACAGCTTTGTGCCATTTTGTTACACTGTGTTTGAACACACAAACATGTTTTGCATTGACGCTCCATAAGAAACACATTTCTACTAGCCGCTGTACTTTTTGCAGTAATGCACATTAACCTTTTACTAGGACAAATGCAACAGAAAATGTGTGAGGACTTGTGCTATACGGCATAGTGTGTGTAGTGGGGCAAGTGAGTATAAAGGATTATTACGATGTGGTTTACAGCAATACTATCAGCATTTGCTGCAGACGTGAACGCAACGCAACAGCGTTTTCCACAGCGTCTTGAAAGCAGGGATGCAGCTGAGGAAGAAAAGCTGCAAAGAGCCAAAGAGACAAAAGCCAATATTGATGAGTTCCTCATTGAGCAGTTGTGTTTGGGTGAGAGCGTGCGAGATGAATATGGCCATTGCCCTGCAGCCGCGGCTGGAATCAGTCCATGCAGTCACCGCAGGAAGAGGAGCGGCCCATCGGCTGCAGGGAAACACAGGTCACTTTAATGGGCTGTTTGTCTGTTCTGGAGACCACCGGCTCAGACTGACTGCTGCTGGGTAAGACCACGTCTACCCATAAACCCACACGCTCCGTCAGACTCTATGGCTCATCGGGAAGCAGCTTTGGGAAGCGTGTGTTTATCAGGGGTAAGTGAGGACTCTAGTGAACCCGGAGTCTAACAAAATCAAACAAAACCAAATATTCAAGTAGAAAAGAATTCAATAAAACCAAACTGGTCCGAATAGAAAACTATAGCAGAGCCAAACTGACCAGAAAAGAATGAAACTAAACAAAACTGGGAGAACCAAACCAAACCAAACCCAATAGAATCAAACAGCAACAAACTAAATAAATAAATAAAATAGAATCCAACAGACATAAAAAGGACTGGAATGAACCAAATAAATATCAAAAACATCAAATCAAAAACAAATAGAACCAAATGAAACCCAATTAAATAGAATAAGGAAGAATCAAATAGAACCGCAAAGTATTTGGATTATTTTCCAAAGTAACTAATAAACCAAGTAGAATAGAATCCCCAAAAAAACAAATCAAACAGAAAGAACCAAATACATCAAAACTGAATACATCAAAATAAAAGAAGAAACGCAAGAACAGAAAAGAAACAAAAAGAACAGAATTCGACATCAACAGAACAAACTCAAAGAGAATTGGATCTCACCACATAGAAAATAAGAACTAAATAGAACCCAATTGAACAGAATCCAAAAGAAACTGAATCAATTAGAAACAAACAGAATTGAATTGAATGGAATCAAACAGAAACAGAAGGAACCAAAAGAGCTGAACAAAACAGAATTTAATTTAATTTTTAAATTACATCCAAAATAACTAAATAAATATAATCAAACAGAATTGACTTCAAGTGAAACTGTCGCAGTCCAAACTACTTCATAGCATAGAGGAGCCCTTCATAAACAATGTCCAATATTCAAGCGTTTGTGAATATTTTCGAGCGTGTACCTGCAGCATTAGACGGCAATGAAATATCAATTCATTACACCGGGACTGGCAGCTCAACTAATATTTCCACTATTTGTTTTTCCGTTAGACTTCCCTGGACACTAAACAGTTTTCGATTTTCAGACACACGGGGGAGCATGTTGGTTTTTCCATTCTGGAGATCCTTAACCCAAGCAAGGTGGACGCGTACAGAACCTGCAGATGCAGAGAAAGCAAACCCACAAATCACTCAGTGTCGCCTCAATGGACCTAACAGACCCAAAACCCAAGACTGGATGGACAAAAGGGGGCATATTTGGATTTATATAGCAACAAAGCAGCGTCTGCTACACAAAAAACGTCCAATTTGTAGAACATCTCTGCAATCCAATGTCAAGAAATGGCATTTCTGGCAGTTTCGCACGTGACGCCACCTTCTAAGCATCTTGCCAACTACACAAGCCCGTTCAAATCTCTCATGGGCAGTTGGGCACTTGACAGACGGCTCAAAGTTTGCTGCTTTTAAACGTGTAACATGGCAAACGAAAAGGGAGAAAGGGACTAAGCAAAGCAAACAAATAAAGCTCAGCGGGTGTGCTTTACTATTAACAATAGATACTCTGTTTCCTTCGCCACTGTAGTAAACCACAGTTAATTTCTCGCCCTGGTTGGCTGCCAAATGCAGTATGAGCCGTCGCCTCGGCGCTTGGCTCGCTGCAGTGTTTGGACACATTTCTGAAGTTTTCCTCTCACGTTGAAGCATCTGACACAATGAAAGACTAAAACGGTGGGAGAAAGATTGTGTCGCGAAACGTTTCGTCTAAAATGATGCCAGCGAACGGGTGACGTATGGCTGAATGTAAAGATATACAAGGCTCCAAAAACACTGCATTCAAGTTGTGAATAAATTGATCATTAGATCTCAGTTTTTCTACTGCAAAAAATCATGTTTAATTTCAAGTACTTGCTGTTTCTTTGTAATTATTTGTGAAATTTACTAGCAATTTCTGAGAGAAAACTTTTTTTTTCCACTTCCAATTTTTTTCAGTGCAGATATTTCCAACGGTTTTTTAGACTTGTTAAACATTAGAATTACTTTAAAGTTAACATGAAAAATTTGGTGACATTTAATAATACCAAAAAAAACACTAAAACATTTTAAATACTAAAAGTGAATTTAGGCATCATAGCATTATAAATGTAAAGTTTGACTCATTTATTTATGAATTAAAACCATATCAGCAGCAATAGCTATTCATGTCAAAACAATTATGATTACAATATCATTTCAGTACATTGTTTAACCCAAGCAAGGTGGACGCGTACAGAACCTGCAGATGCAGAGAAAGCAAACCCACAAATCACTCAGTGTCGCCTCAATGGACCTAACAGACCCAAAACCCAAGACTGGATGGACAAAAGGGGGCATATTTGGATTTATATAGCAACAAAGCAGCGTCTGCTACACAAAAAACGTCCAATTTGTAGAACATCTCTGCAATCCAATGTCAAGAAATGGCATTTCTGGCAGTTTCGCACGTGACGCCACCTTCTAAGCATCTTGCCAACTACACAAGCCCGTTCAAATCTCTCATGGGCAGTTGGGCACTTGACAGACGGCTCAAAGTTTGCTGCTTTTAAACGTGTAACATGGCAAACGAAAAGGGAGAAAGGGACTAAGCAAAGCAAACAAATAAAGCTCAGCGGGTGTGCTTTACTATTAACAATAGATACTCTGTTTCCTTCGCCACTGTAGTAAACCACAGTTAATTTCTCGCCCTGGTTGGCTGCCAAATGCAGTATGAGCCGTCGCCTCGGCGCTTGGCTCGCTGCAGTGTTTGGACACATTTCTGAAGTTTTCCTCTCACGTTGAAGCATCTGACACAATGAAAGACTAAAACGGTGGGAGAAAGATTGTGTCGCGAAACGTTTCGTCTAAAATGATGCCAGCGAACGGGTGACGTATGGCTGAATGTAAAGATATACAAGGCTCCAAAAACACTGCATTCAAGTTGTGAATAAATTGATCATTAGATCTCAGTTTTTCTACTGCAAAAAATCATGTTTAATTTCAAGTACTTGCTGTTTCTTTGTAATTATTTGTGAAATTTACTAGCAATTTCTGAGAGAAAACTTTTTTTTTTTCCACTTCCAATTTTTTTCAGTGCAGATATTTCCAACGGTTTTTTAGACTTGTTAAACATTAGAATTACTTTAAAGTTAACATGAAAACTAAATTTAGTGACATTTAATAATACCAAAAAAACACAAACATTTTAAATACTAAAAGTGAATTTAGGCATCATAGCATTATAAATGTAAAGTTTGACTCATTTATTTATGAATTAAAACCATATCAGCAGCTATAGCTATTCATGTCAAAACAATTATGATTACAATATCATTTCAGTACATTGTTTAGTACAGAACCTGCAGATGCAGAGAAAGCAAACCCACAAATCACTCAGTGTCGCCTCAATGGACCTAACAGACCCAAAACCCAAGACTGGATGGACAAAAGGGGGCATATTTGGATTTATATAGCAACAAAGCAGCGTCTGCTACACAAAAAACGTCCAATTTGTAGAACATCTCTGCAATCCAATGTCAAGAAATGGCATTTCTGGCAGTTTCGCACGTGACGCCACCTTCTAAGCATCTTGCCAACTACACAAGCCCGTTCAAATCTCTCATGGGCAGTTGGGCACTTGACAGACGGCTCAAAGTTTGCTGCTTTTAAACGTGTAACATGGCAAACGAAAAGGGAGAAAGGGACTAAGCAAAGCAAACAAATAAAGCTCAGCGGGTGTGCTTTACTATTAACAATAGATACTCTGTTTCCTTCGCCACTGTAGTAAACCACAGTTAATTTCTCGCCCTGGTTGGCTGCCAAATGCAGTATGAGCCGTCGCCTCGGCGCTTGGCTCGCTGCAGTGTTTGGACACATTTCTGAAGTTTTCCTCTCACGTTGAAGCATCTGACACAATGAAAGACTAAAACGGTGGGAGAAAGATTGTGTCGCGAAACGTTTCGTCTAAAATGATGCCAGCGAACGGGTGACGTATGGCTGAATGTAAAGATATACAAGGCTCCAAAAACACTGCATTCAAGTTGTGAATAAATTGATCATTAGATCTCAGTTTTTCTACTGCAAAAAATCATGTTTAATTTCAAGTACTTGCTGTTTCTTTGTAATTATTTGTGAAATTTACTAGCAATTTCTGAGAGAAAACTTTTTTTTTTTCCACTTCCAATTTTTTTCAGTGCAGATATTTCCAACGGTTTTTTAGACTTGTTAAACATTAGAATTACTTTAAAGTTAACATGAAAAATTTGGTGACATTTAATAATACCAAAAAAAACACTAAAACATTTTAAATACTAAAAGTGAATTTAGGCATCATAGCATTATAAATGTAAAGTTTGACTCATTTATTTATGAATTAAAACCATATCAGCAGCTATAGCTATTCATGTCAAAACAATTATGATTACAATATCATTTCAGTACATTGTTTACAATAACTTAATTTTGTCTTAAAAACAATCAACATACAAAAAAATAATATATATATATATATATATATATACACACACACTTAAAATAACAATAACGACAATTGTACACTAAAAATGTTGCTACAATTAGTTATTTGTTGAGATTACTTAAATATCCAACTTAACTAAAGTTAACTAAACGTATAATTTTAAGAAAAAACACATTACTACTTACTCTTATGTTGAATTTTAAGTTTAACTAATTGCAGCTATCATTTTTTAATCTATCAATTTAAGGCAAAGTTTGAAAAGGGTATATTCATTTTTTACATTTGCAAAGATTACATTTAACAGTGTTTTTAAATGATTAGTGCTTTTTAAGATTAACTTTAAGTCGGCATTTAATGACGGCAAATGTAATCTAAATGTAAAAATAGAGGAAATTACCATGCACAATTTCAAAATAAAATATTGTTCAAAAACAGACATTTGATCAATTTCAAATGGCAGTATATCACATTTCCACATTTTCCAACATTGATAATAGTATGAAATGAGAAAAAAAAATTATTTCTGAAGGATCATGCGACACTGAAGCCTGGAGTAATGCTGCTGAAAATTCAGCTTCACATCACAGGAAAAAATTACATTATAAACTATATTAAAATAGAAATAGAAATGTCACAATATTACAGCTTTTCCTGTATTTTTGATCAAATAAATGCAAACTTGGAGAGACCTCTTATTTCAAACATTAGGGGGAAAAAAATCAAAAAAATGTTGACCGTTAGTTTAGCATTTTATGTTGACTGAAACTGTAGGTCAAAACTTATTGCGTATAATCAAAAAGCTACACAAAGAAAAAACTGAGCTTGCTAAATCAAGTTTACCGATCAAACATTATCTATGCATAACCGGACTGGTGGAAAACAAGCAGTCGATGAAGGTGAATGAGTTTGTGTTCACACTTATAAAGCGTCCACGGCCGAATTATTGTAGCTGCTCATTGTTTGTATGTGTTATCCAGGCAGGATAGCTGCAAATACGTGTTGTGTGAGGGGAAAAACAAAACGGTGAATGACGGCGAACTCTCTCACCTCCTCTTAAATGAGAAAAACTCCAGGGCGACGTGCTGCCTGACAGCAGTGCTCGGACACCAGGCCATAAACTCACAAAGACACCCGCGTGCATGGCCTCGGGGGGGGACCGCTGCCCAGCGACGGGAAGGTTCACTTTTGTAACGTGGTCTATGGAACTTGAGGCAAAATAGAACTAAAAGTAAAGCAAATAACCTCTTTTTATCAGCTGTTTGGACTCTCATTCTGACGGCACCCATTCACTGCAGAGGATCCATTGGTGAACAAGTGATGGAATGCTACATTTCACCAAATCTGATGAAGAAACAAACTCCTCTACATCTTGAATAGCCTGAGGGTGAGTAATTTTCAGCTAATTTTCATTTTGGTGAACTTTGGTGATTCCTTTAATGCTTGTTTTCATTCATTGCTTCAGAATCTTTTCCTCCTGAGCTATCTGATAGTATTTACTCGCAGTGAGCGGGGCAAGATAATCCTCATTTCATTTACCCACAAAGTAAAACAAATTAATGTCACCCCCTTAACCTTGTTGAAAGGTTTATTGGCAGAATAAAGATGAGTATCACTCAAATGTATGGGTCTGTAAATGAGGGAACAGCCATGCGTTTCAACACACACAAGATATGCCGTTCAGTACAAAAAAAACAAGCCTGTCTTCACCTATTAAATTATTTTATATTACACATCCTCTAAAAACAGCACTAGCAGTGCTAACCACTGATGAAAAACAAAGGTTCCTGCGGCTCAACTTTCAAAATAATATAATTTAGCTTTAATATTTAACCCATTTATATTTCAGTTCCTTATTTATGACTGTTTGAGAGGCAACATGAAACTAGTATTGACTTTCATTTCCTAAAAGCACAGTTCACTCAAAATGAAAATTTGCTGAAAATTTAGGGAGCTTTCACACTTTTTTTCCAATTGCCTGGTCCGAACCTCAGTTTGATTGGGTCCTCTGCTGTGAATGGGTGCCGTCAAGGAACATTAAGCCATTTTTAACTTTAGAAATTGCTTTAGAAGATTGCATTGCTAGTTGACTAATGCAAATTAAACCTTATTTTTAAGTGCTACCCAATGGTTTATTCCAATTATTATTAAAGGAATAGATCACCTTCAGTTGCTGGTCCCCACTGACTGGAAAAAAATAAACACTATGCATGTCAATGGGGACCAGCAACTGAAGGTGAACTATCCCTTTAATAGATGCAACAAGTAAATGTCACCGCAGTTTTATAAAAGCAATAAGCCTCAAAATTAAGACACACAACTTCAATTTTGATTTCTCCCTTGGGATCTGATTAATAATTAAGGTAAAAAAGAACCCGGTTACAGCCACGACAGTTCTCAAAATACATGCAAGCCATCAGGTAGCATAACAGGGCTGCCAAAATTCTCTATAGCCCACAAATGCTAGAGACAAGCTGTCTTTTCACTCTCTCATAAGTGCTGAAAAGACCCCGACTCAATGCTGATCCCCACATTACTAGCATGGTTTGACTGAGACATTATGGCATGGGATCGCTGACAGATAAAGCCGGATGGATACAAACAGCAACTGGGTCATCACATCAGATTTTTCAGGCGTGTTGTAAGAGGCATCAACCTCATTTGTGGCCCACAACCTGACATGGAGAACAGTGTCAATAAAAGAAACAAGCCACCATGAATCTTTAGTCAATGATTATTGAGTAGAGGCCTGACTATGTGAAGACTGAACAAGTCAACAGGTCAGCAGAATACGTCAATGTGGAAATTACGGTCTCTGAGAGGTGGAATAAGGGCAGGTTGTTCGGTTCATGCCCTGGAACATCTTATTCTTGACAGGGTAAAGCGAGGATGTAGAGTTAAAACTGATGTGTTCGTAACAAGATCACAAACAGAAAGAGTGGTTTAAAACAGTCTAATCTACATCATAAAACCTTCCTTTTCCTTGATTTCTCAGCAATTTAAAACTCAATTTGAAGTTATATAATGAGTATCAAAAAGGTTGTTGCTTATCTTTCATAAATAAAGCTATATTTAACTTTATATATTTAGACAGAAAGTATTTAACTTGATCTCTTTGTAAAAATGTATAATACATATGTTGCGAAATGTGTATGAAAAAGCGAGAAAAAAAAAAAAAAAAGGGATTAAAGGCACGTTCATGTGATAAATATATTAGCTTCTACACCAGCGCAAAATAATGTTCTGTTTATTCGAAGCAAGCGTTGCAGTTTTGACGTCTATCGCTTTAAATTCTCGAGCTCTTTAAAGCAGGATGGATTCTCATTGGCTGTCAATCTTTATCGTTAATCAGCTGGAAAACATCATTCTGAAAGTGATTCCAATTATATTGTTTCTCTGTCGTTATTGTTACAGTTATGATGTGGACTGTGCTGTTTGTTTAAAATAAGAAAAAAACCTGTATCTTCATCGTTATAGCTCTTTATGTAAACTTGTTGCTTTTCAAAAAAAATTTAACGAAAAAAACATGGAGTGTTGCTTTGCAAGTTTTTTTTTTAATAAACAGCAACTTCTAAAACTTATAGGGATGCACCGATATGAAAATTTTGGCCGATACCGATAACCGATTATTCTTTATTTTTGAAAGCCGATAACCGATATGTTGGCCGATAAATCTATATCCAAATTGTTATATACTTTTTGAGAGCCTGATTACAAAAAAGGTCTCATCATTAAAAGCCACATCCCAAACACTTCAACATAAGCAGCCTAGTTTGAACGGTGTACGTTTTAAAAATATTTTTACTCTCCCATTACCAAATTTAGTCATAAAAAGTCTTACAAATAAATAAAATAATGCATAAATAATGCAAACAAGTCAATGGACATCATTACACGTGTAAAGAATCAAAATGAATGTGCCATAGATCAATAAAACGGAATAGCCTCTGCACGGACAATAATTAAATGATTTTAATTACTAAACCATATTGTTGATGAAAATAATAAGAGAAAAATACAAGTGGTTGTTGTTATTAATAATATATCAATGATTTTGAAAAAGTAACAAATTAATACCACTGTTTTAAATAGCAGCCGTTGAGCTGCGCGTGCTGAAGCTGAAGAGCTGAATGAACATGGTAAACTGAAGCGTTTTGCTGGCAGCTTATTTAACTCAAGGAAATGCATCCTGAGATTAATATTAATACAACATAAACATAATATTACAACTTATATATGTACAAAATGACGCAGTTATTGCGTGCTATAGTCAGAATGTGTGATCCTGTTGTGGATGCGCTCTTCCCATAACAACGCGCTGAAACACAGCAACTAAACCCAAAGAATTCACAACGTTTTATTATAATAATGTTCTCATTAGAATGTTATATACACGACATTCCCAATCATAGTTATTAATGTTGTGCACTGCTGTTTGAGCTGCGTGCACTGAGCTAAAGATGATCACCGGTAAACTGAAGCGCTCTTTTTAACTTAACCAAACGCATTCTATATGAGATAAATCAGATATACATCAAATAAACACAATATTACAACGTACAATTGCACAAAAGGCTGCAAAGGATTATTTATCGGCTTTAAGATATCAGCCAAATTTTCTTATCAGGCCGATACCGATAACAGGAAAAATGAGCATTTATCGGCCGATACCGATATGGTGGCCGATATATCGTGCATCCCTAAAAACTTACAAAGAAAAGTTTACAAAAGCAAGCGATGTTTACTTTGCACTTTCACAAAAACGTTTTGCAAGTTCTCAAGCTCTTAAAAGCAGGATGGATTCAGATTGGCTGTCAATGTTTTTATCGTTCATCAGGTGGACAAAAATGTTGTCAAAGTAATTCCAATGATTTCACCACTATGTGCCGTTATAGTTATAGTTGTGGTTTTCTTTTAAATTCGGAGAACTATATCGTTAAAGTTACCGTGCTTGGTGTGAAAGAGCATTAAGCGTTGTTTTTCCACAAATTTTCTTTTTTGCAATTAAGGGTTTTTTTTCACGAAAAAGAAAAAACATGCAAAACTTTCCAAAACATGCAAAACGTTTTTCCGAAAGAAACAGCAGCTGTTACTTTGCATGGTTTCTTTTGCAAAAATGTTTTTTTTTGTTGCCGTTTATCTTTTATTAAACAACTTTCATTAAAACAAGCACCACTTTTTTGAATGAAAAAAGCAACATCTGTGCATTATTTTATATAAAATGATATACGCAATTTCTATTACTTTTGAAGTATTTTTAATCCATGCAAGCATTGTAATAACTAATTTAAAATAAAAATAATGTATGCAATTTATGCATGTATTTAAAGTTTCAAAGTTCCTATATGTGAACATGAAAAACATTTTGAAGTAAGAACCTCTTTAGATTTTTAACAAACATCTCTGATCTTATTGTGTGCAAATCATCACTGCATATTATGTTTAATTTTATTATTGGTCATCAAAACAACTTTGTCTGAAATTACATTTCCACTGAGAAATATTTCAGATTCGGAATTCTGATTGAATGAGCCACATTCGAAGTCACTGTAAAATTACTTTTAACATTTTTAATAAATACACACATTTTATAAAGTAATTTTTTTAAATGGACACATGCATGCATTTAAAAAAAAAACTCTTGTATGTGAATGCATGACAACTCGGTTTTGGAGTAAGAACTTCCGAGAAAATGGCCACACACCAACGAACAGAAGCCTGCGAAAATGCTCCGGTTTCCCGGGAAAAGCCCACCCTGGAGATTCACAGAGCTGAACATAGAGCTCACATGCTACATGGCAAATGTTCAGATACATGACCTGGAAGACAAGAGGTCAGCAGGTAGCAGACGCCGAAATGAGTCCCGAAACCCTCAACGGCAAGAGCACCTACCTAGGGTGGGCCACTTCAAAGACATTCCACACCCTTGGAATTTTGGGAGACATACCAAGCAAGGCAAACTACAGAGTGTCAGAAGATCCCAAACAGGTCCATGGAGTCAGTGAGGCCAACGGTAATGTTAAAACTATTCCAGCGTATTTTAATATTCTAATATTTTTGAGTACAACCATAGATGTCTTCCAAAAGAGTAACGGCTACAAAAGATTTGGAAGCTCAGATTTGGAACCAATCTTGGGAAAATTGTTTCAAATAGAGCAAAATTGTTTTTTTTTAATTGCTCATTTTGCCAAGTTTCTTTCTTTACATGAAAAACAAACAGATTGCATGGACATTTATCATGTTTCTGACAGAAAAATCACACCACCTGCAAAAACCTGATATTTTCCAGTCTACAGTTCAAATGGCTCACTGCGATACAATGGTTACCTATAATAAGGAAGATCTATTTATCTCCAGTCCAGACCATTATTTATAACACCGTGTCACTATTGCAGGCATCAGTCCAGCACTTCCTTGAGACGGCAGCTCTAAAAAAACATTAACAGCCCACTATTCTAAGTGTGCCCATAAAAGTGCCTATCCTAAATTTAAAATGATGTTCAGAAATGGAAAAGCTGAAGGGGTTTAGATACAGTAGCTATAAATTTCACAGTAATAAAGGATCTAAATGCGTGTAGAAGCGTCTCCATTTAACATATGAATGAATAAAACTTTGCAACACTTAATAATAACTTAATTACTTTTGCAGGCATATCTATATCTCTCTCTCTCTCTCTCTCTATATATATATATATACACACACATTCATGTATTTATACATTTTGAAATATTTAAATGAATATATTTATATAACAATAACTATTATGAATATTTTAAAGCATATTGATTTAAATACACACAACCCACTGTTCTGTTAAGTATAGTATCATGTTTGATATAATTAATAAGAAAGAGTCATTCATATTAATTATCATCGCTATACAGAATTAAACGTTATTATAAAATGTTAGGCCTACACGATTCTTTTCCTTCTCATTTGGGAATTTCATAATTGATATCACACCGAAGTCGATTTGGATACATGGAGAGAAAGGCTAATCCCGCACATTTATGGGGTCTGGGATTCTTCTGAGGGCCTCGACTTGTTTACGCGCTTCCGAATCGAACGTGTCGTGAAGAGCGTGCGCGTGCGTCTCCTCGACTGGAATCCAGGCATGCGCGCGCTCGCGAATCCCGCCGAGTCCAGTCACGAGCGCTAATCTGGCCTTTTGGGCTGAACGCGCAGAACGCCAGGCCTAAGGAACGGCCCATTTTGAGAGGAAGCTGGGGGGGGGGTACGATTTATAAAAACATACGTTTAACTACAATCATAAGAGTTCATAAAACAAATGAGCTAAATGGCAGCTTTATGAAATATATGACACATAAAATGGTTTCGAATTTTCTAATTTCAACACACAAGTCATTTTAAAACAATCAAATCCGTGCGGCATCCCTCGCCAACACATGTAGGAGCTGCCCGAAGTCTACATACAGTGAATTCCACAAGTTGTAAACTACAGCACGCACACATAACACATAAAGATTTGTGCATTAAAGCGAGTTAGAGCGTGTCGTGACTTACTTTCTCCATGTAGCGATCCGCAGAGGCACACGATGTAGGCGAAAGTGACCAAAACAACCACAGATGTGTCCAGCCGCATTATGCTTCGCGACACGTTTTAGTTTTCTTGGAAAATTAAATCCACCTCTGGTGTGTCCATAAAACGGTCGTCGAGCAATAAAAGAAAATAAAACCTTGATTAGCCTATATCCAGGCCCCCCAAAAAAAGTCAGGGACAACTTAAATGAGACCCCCCAAGAAGGGGACCCAGGGGTCCAGCGTGCTTCAGTTAAAGATAATGTTCAATTGAAGTAGTTGCTGCCTACGCAGCATTAGAGAAATCAGCATTAAATAAAATTATCCTGCATCCTAAATCATTTTGAAAGCCTTTTCGGATTCATCGTTGCTTTCAGTAGATCAAGCATGAAAACCGTGCATGCATTTCTTCCGTGGACTCAATCCCACACTTCTAGGAATGAGGTACCCTTAAGGGTACAGTACATTGCAACTTTTTCATACCCGTGTTTTAACTTGAAAATTCACGTAATGTTAATAATACAAACAGTAGTGCTGATATGGTAGGCTACCCCGGGTTGCTTTAAAAACAAAAATATCTCAAATGTTCACAGAAAAGCTTCCCAATAGGCACAAATTCCAATAATATGCCTGATTTGAACGTCTCTAAGGGAAAAAAAACTAAAAATAAGCGTTATTCCACAGGTCGTTTCATGCACTGCCAAATGTTCCTATCAGAAGAATGGGCATCTCCTCATCTCCATATACACATGCGCACACACTAAATGATTTGTTTGCTATTCCACGGTCAAAAAAGCCACCGTCTTCTAATATTAAACATCCACACACGTTTGTGTAAAAGCGTTCAGAGCCCCATAAACACCTGGATATTCCCCTAAAGCCTTCGCTTCCAGAAGCACAATGCTCCCGAAGTGTGTGAGCGTACGCGCGTCGCGTTTTAATCTTCCACGTTAATCAACAGACCAGCGTCAAACGCGTGCTCGGCCTGCCCAGAAAACCACTCAGTTCCGTCCACAAGACCTCGGTGTGCGGTTTCGATGAACTCATTGGCGTGGGAATGGGCTGAAGGTGGGGAAAACTTCTCTCGTGTTGTCGGCGGTATGGTCTCTCCCTGTGTACCTCCACCAGTAAACAAGTACTGCCAGTCAGCTGGGGCAGAGCAGCGGTGGAGCCGGAGACACGGGGCGGATCGGGGCTGCTGGAACGGAGTCAGGAGTGGAGACTGTAACGCCCACATAAAGAGACTTTTAATCTTCCACGTTAATCAACAGACCAGCGTCAAACGCGTGCTCGGCCTGCCCAGAAAACCACTCAGTTCCGTCCACAAGACCTCGGTGTGCGGTTTCGATGAACTCATTGGCGTGGGAATGGGCTGAAGGTGGGGGAAAACTTCTCTCGTGTTGTCGGCGGTATGGTCTCTCCCTGTGTACCTCCACCAGTAAACAAGTACTGCCAGTCAGCTGGGGCAGAGCAGCGGTGGAGCCGGAGACACGGGGCGGATCGGGGCTGCTGGAACGGAGTCAGGAGTGGAGACTGTAACGCCCACATAAAGAGACAGCAAGAGTGGTGAATTAAATATATCGACGCCTTTCCATTGTATTTAAGGGTTGATGTTAAAAGTGAGAATTTTAGGGATGATGCTGATTACATGCAATAGTTTACATTTAAAACGATCAATTGTAATTCATTGTAAATATTAAGTGTTTCTAATTATGTGAATTTAATTATAAATTCAAATGTAGCCTATGCATCGATTGTTAGTTGACCAATAACACGGGAAAAACAAAATCAAGACTTTGTAAAAGAGCATAATTGGACCCCTTTAAAGATTTTTTTTTTGTTCAAACGAATATTATATTATATTATATTATATCCATTATATTTAAGGTTAATATTAAAACTGAGAATTTTGGTGCTTGAAATTGGAATCCATGCAATATTTTACATTTTACAAAATGATATACTTTAAATTATTGTAATTATTTAGCATTTTTAATTACATTTAATTATGAATCGAAATAAATATATCTAATATTAGTTAATAAATGATATGGACAAATTTCTAATGATTTTTTAAAAAGTATATTATATTATCACCCTTCCATTGTATTTAAAACATTATGAGAATTTTGAGGCTTAGAATCTGAATCCATGCAATATGTTATATAATTTAATTTAGTAATTTTGTATTTTCAATCATATGAATTTAATTATGTATTTACTGTTAGTTGACAAATGACATGGACAAATTTTATGTTTGGGTTTAAAATATATTATATTATATTATATTATATTAGGGTCTTGCATTGTGTAAAGCTTAACATTAAAACTGAGAATTTATTTATAATTATTTAGCATTTTTAATTCTATGGATTTAATAATGAATGTAAATATATGTATTTAATGTGTAGTTGACATTAAACATGGACGTTTTATTTTTATGGTTTAAAAAGCATATATTATATTATATTATATTATATGTTCAAATATAGTTCAAGCAAGAGGAGAACCTTGAACTTGATGCAAAGTTTGTGATGGTGATTTCACTGAAATATGACTTGTTCGTGATGACTATAATGTACTAACAAGCTTGCATTAAAGTCAGTGATTTGCCATTGATCACTATTGAAATGAGTGTTGCATGAAGGCACCTATTTAAAACACAACTGTAATGTAATTGGACAATTTAATCTGTGAAAGCACACAGGAACGGAACATCTCGCTTGCTTTAAAGCTGTGATTAATTGATCTGTTATACAAGAGCTCATTTACTGACAGCAGCATCAGTAATCCAAAATGATTTCTGTGATCAGATTACTGTCGTCCCCCTTTATCAACTCAGCCACATACACACCTGTCAGACGCTGAACGCACATGTCATTTCCTGTGCAAAATATAAATACATTTAAATAAATTAGTGTGTGACAGATACGTAAGAAGAAGAAGAAGAAAAGGAATACTGCTATCGATTTATGGGCCACACCTGCGCAAGTACCTTTAAGCCATAACTAAAAGAAACACACAAGCAAATGTCAAATGACTATTATTAAACATTGACGGAGCAAATAACTAACACCCCTTTGTCAATAACGAGAGATTTTTGCCAGTGGGATATTGACATTGTATTAGAAGAATGAATGGATCTGATGTCTATAGCTACACCGATGTTTGTTTAGACACTCCTTATAAAGTGTATTTGAATACTTGCCACGTCAAATTATGAGTGCTTTCATTCATGCATATAAAAGAGCAATATTAGTTATTTGGTATCAAGTGAGTTGTTTTTATATTCTTTGGTTAGTTGAAGCATCTTAAAGAAATTGTTAACCCAAAAATAAAAATTTGCTGAGAATTTACCCACCCCCATCCAAGATGTAGATGAGTTTGTTTCTTCAACAGAACAAATGTGGAGAAATTTAGCCAAAGGATCCTCTGCAGTGAATGGGTGCCGTCAGAATGAGAGTCCAAACAGCTGATAAAAAGCTGGCTTCACAAGACATTAACTGATGGACTGGAGTGGTGTGGATTACTTGTGGATTATTGTGATGTTTTTAATCAGCTGTTTGGACTCTCATTCTGACGGCATTCACTGACCATTCACTGCAGAGGATCCATTGCTGAGCAAGTGACGTAATGCTATACATTTCTCCAAATCTGAGGATGAAACAATCTCCTCTACATCTTGGATGCCCTGAGGGGGAGTACATTTTCAGCAAATTTTCATTTTTCGGGTTTTATTCCTTTAAGACAACCTCTGATCAGTTTGCAAGATGTTTGAACAAATTTAGAAGTTGTGATGATTTTAAAAGATTAGCAAACAGCTGTTGCCAATACAGAATTTTTTTTTTTTGTGGCTTGATGGGGAGCTGTCTATATAAATATAAACATGTTGGCAGCACATGCCAGCGGGTTTTAGCAACTTATTTCAGTTTTCTATACATGGTGTTTTCCTATCTATCTATCATCTAAAGTTTTACCTAAACATTACCATAATCAAAACGGTCTCAAGATATACCCGAGTACACATGGCCACCACAGTCTCAAAACAAGAAGAGGTTATTTACCACAACACCAAGGAGGAAAGATTGAGAAACCAGGTAACCAAACAGCTTCCTGAACAACTTTCTGCGTGTTGCTCACCATTAGTGTTTACAGGAGGGCAGATCCCCCATACCACCCATCCTGGAGGACCTACGGCATAATTATACTGGCTCCTTCTGCGAGGAGCAGCCAAGGATCAAAGCAGAAGAGCGTTTCCCACACTGCTCTTCCTGCTGGGGCATGTTGCAACAACTTTGTTTAAAACAAGCCCTCCGCACACCACAGTACTGTCTTTACTTATTCACCGACTTCAAAACTTAACATAAACCCGACATAAAAATGTCTTGACTCAGTACGTGACTCACAAGCGAGCCAAATATCAGAGCTGTGAAATATGTGTACAAACATGTCTGTTTCCATTCGTCGGACACATTTGACCTTCATTTCTTCATGTGGAACAAAACAATGACGTTAGAATCGACCTTGAGAAGATACAACATGCTGAATACAAGCATCGGTTTTGGCAGCACTGAGCGCGCTTTCTCAATCGTGATCCAAAATGACACTCATTTTTTTGTTCGTGTTAATCAAGTATAAGCTTTTCCAGTTTATGGTTAAATATCTCCTGAGAAGGCGGCTTTATTGTGTCTTAATCTCGGTGAACTTGAGTGGTTTCCAGGAACTTTGCAGCACCTGCTGTGTTCCCCCGAGACCCGCGGCCGGGCGGAGCTGTCGCTTCAATCCCTTCACCCCAGCTAACCTGCCACCTTCCAGCCGGATCACAGCTTTCCCTGTCAGGAACCGCGAAATTAAAACTCACGGCTGCTTTATCTGCTCACTTAACTTCAAAGGTGGATCAACCTGGTTTGGAAAATTAGGCCTTTGGGTCCACAGGAGTCTCGTGTCAGAGTAACAATGATTTATGATGCATTAGGGGACTGCTGAGCTAACAGCGACAGGGGTCGTAAAGAACATGTGATTCCAAAGTACATACATTTCCATGTACATCAGCATTTTTTCTGAACATATAATATTTTTTGAAAGACGTAGGCCTAATATTTCCTGAGAAAAACCCCCCAAAACAATGAACATTAAGATCCATCAATAGTGCTGCGCACTAACAAACACGTTAACCATATCTGAACAATACTTAATTCTCCGTCCAAGTGCTAGGGTATATATAGGGAACAAGCACAAATAGATAGTTAGCAGCTAAATATGGGCCATTTACTCTCCGAGAGGAGAAGACAGTCTCCATCTGTGCTCCCGACGGGCAAAAATACTTCCTGCTGTTTGCCAGAACATTTCCTGATCGACAAGGCGAGTCTGGACAGGTCAACCGGACCTTAAAACAGCTCGGTCCCCTTTTATAGCGACCGTACGTGAGAAAGCGACTAAATTCAGATAAAGCTGGATGAAACTGTTAGTCATTATAACGCTCGTATATAGTGTCAAAATATAGTATATTAAGCAATATTTTATAAACCTGTTGGAACTGAAGACAATTCAGCGAAAACTTAAACGCATCTTTAAAAAGACGAAAATGCTGGTCCCAAAATTAGTATTAAGAACGTTTGGCGTCAGGTTACGTATTTAAATGACTGACAAACAGTTTATAGTTCAAATAGGCTACCATTCATTTAAACGAACATTCGAACAAATAGTCTACAAGAGGATTCATTTAAGACGTCATTCACAGGGATTCGGCGCAAATTGGTTATGACATCAACAATGGCACGCAGGTAACAGAAATGTTCGCAGGACTGACTGACTGAATAATCGAGGCTGTCAATCATCTTTATTACTATTGCCTAGTGCAGGGGTGGCGAACGTCGGTCCTGGCGAGCCGCAGCCCTGCAGAGTTTTGCTTCAACCCTAATCAAACACACCTGAACAAGCTAATCAAGGTCTGAAGGGTTATTAGGAAGCTACAGGCAGGTGAGTTTTAATTAGGGTTAGAGCTGAACTCTGCAGGGCTGCGGCTCTCCAGGACCGGAGTTCGCCACCGCTGGCCTAGTGTCTATGTAAACCTGTTGTTATATATAAATGAACTCTAGCTGTTCTAATGATGATTAACATCATCTGAGTCGCGGGAACAGTCTTATGAAGAGGATCATGCTGATAAACGTGAAGGAGACGACGATGAGCATCAGCCACAGGAACCAGTTGACGGATTTCTTGGCATGTTGCTCCAGACGCTCTGACTCGGTCTTCAGCTTCTCGAAGTTCATGTCGGCCTGACGCATAGACTGAGTGAGAGTCTGAAGAGGAGGAAAAGAGACGTTTACAGTCTGTTAACTGCTATGAGATTCAACAGAAACCTTTTAATCGGAGTATGTTAAAGGTTTAGAGTTTAATGGCACTGTGTTGATAAAGTCATTAAAAAAAAGCTCATATTAGTTTCTATAGAGTTTTGTAATGCCATGTTGCTGTAGTAACAGCACACTTATGTTTGAAAGCTCAATAATTAGTGTAACATACAGTGCTGCCCTCTAGTGGTCACAACAGATAAATCACATTCATTTGAATAAACCAGTCTTTTCAAGCTGCTACTTTACATTTCTAAATGCTCATTAATGTGGTGATTTTCACTAAAAAAATGAAAATAATAATAATAATACAATATAATATTACATTACAAGACTATTATTATATTAAATAAAATGTATCATTTAATATTAAATGTAAATAACATTATTTATAATAATAATAATTATTAATATTATTATACATTTGAATATGCAGATTTAAAAATAATAAAAGCATGAAGCTGGTGCAAACAAGGAATAAAAATATTTATAGAATATAAAGTCACAATATTTGTGTTGTTCTTCGGCTTTGCAAAAAAAATGTTTTTAATTATTACAACCAACATTTGTTTTATTATTTTGAGCTGGCAATAATTAATTTGAGGCAGATAAATGGTGACCACTTTGCTAGATTGGGTGCAAAAAATTCCTATATTACAGTAATATATATAAATATGTAATAACATCAATAATAACATTATTTTATTAATATAATATAATTATCAATAACAATAATTGTAATGTAATATAATATATACATATTATCAACTGAATTATTTTATAATTAGAATATAATAATATAATTATCGCCAACCCAATAATAATAATAATAATTATTATTATTATTGTAAGCACATATTAAAAAATGTTATTTTTTTAATGAAATGGGGGGGAAAGTCCTATATTACAGTAACAAGAATTGACTGTCGATCAAGAATGAGAATGATAAAATATGTTGTTGATTAAAAGATGTACACACTTTGTTTTTTTAAAGTGTTACATTCTCTGCTCTCAGAGGATGGGCATTACTGTCATAAATATGCACTTTACGTCGTATATATAAACACCAGATTAACTACAGCTGTGTAGAGAGAAAAGCATCAGACCTGGTTATCCTGCTTGATGATGTTCTGGGCCGCGAGTGTGTTGTTCTTGAGGTTGCGAGCGAGATTCAGCATGTCATCGGCCAGTTTCTCCTGCAGGTTGTTATGATGCTGTAGAATAGCGTCCAGCTCTGCTGCCGACTGCCGCTCATCTACAGGAATACTCCTGAAAATACAGCAGAAAAAACGGAATACTGTAGATACCAGTGACACGTTCACACAGAAAATCAGTGAGAGAGAGAGCGCCACCTACTTTCTGTGTCTGAGATCTGTCTCCAATGAACCTAACCATGAAGAACAAAAAAGGGCATGATTCAGATATGAAATTTAATTTCTTAAAATGAAGCATAAAAATATAAAACTTACCGGAATTTGACACACCCTGTTAAGAACAGAATAAAGAGTCAGTAAAAATGTACATTTTCACACTATTAAAAAATGTTAAATCATTTGCTTAATCAGTATTTTTGTCTCAAACAAGCAACTTCAGGGATCTTATCTATGCACAATCAGCTCGTAACACTCCAAAGAGAAAGGAAAACTTGAAATCGCATCATATGACCCCTTTAATATATTTCATTTTCACGCAATAGTTGTTATTATTTTTACACTTTTTAAAGACATATGATTCTTTAATGCCTGTAATTTTATAAAACTTTTTACCTGAGACTCTTTTTAAGGGCAACAAGCATCTCCTCAAGAGCACCAACGTACTTGAACAGACAAATGTAAATCTATTAAATATGATTTTCTGCTAAAAATGATCGAGAAGACATTGCATTGAATTGTAAAAATATCCACAGCAAAAACAGAAAGCAAATAAGACACTAACTGAATGCATGCTGTGTGTGTGTGTGTGTGTGTGTGTGTGTGTGTGTGTGTAATGACGCTGGCAATATTTGTTGTATCATGCAGAATATTCTCTTGTGTAAAATATAAACATTTACTTCAAAAGCACAGAAGTAAACGTAAATGCAGTGTCGTTAAACATTACCTTCTCCAGTCTCCATTCTGTCTCATTTCTCCTCTCTGAAGCCACAGATTCACAGCGCGATAATAATCGGATAAAATTGGTCTCTAATCTGGACGTGGCCATATTTGACGCTCGCAGCGGAAGTCGCGCGGGTTTTACAGACAGCAAGGCGGAACCGGAACAGAGCGACAAATGAAGAGTCCTTCTTGTTTACGCAGGAGCGGTAGGTAAATGTATGAAACATTTAAAAACAAACATACAAAACACGTGTACTTGTAACACGTTGATATTCATAGCTTTAAAATAGGTATTTCAAGCAGAGAAAAAAAAGCTAATTAAATATCCCCCGTGATGATATCTCTTCCCTTACGAAAATTGAGCATGGTTTTACTGCAAAGAAAAAACACATGGTTACTATAGTTAAACCGTAGTAAAACTGTGGTTATGGGTTACAATACGCAAAAAATAAAAGAAATAAAAACTGATACTAGAAACAACCTGCTCGTCCAGTAAGGATACTGCGAACTTGATCTGAAGAGACTTATTATTATAATGAAAAATCCCACAACAAATATTTAGAGGGACACAGGAGCCAATTAATAATCAATAATTGTCACTGTTGATGATTTAGGAATTTATTACTGTATAAAAACAGGCTATATTCTAGAGATCAGTGATGGTATCAGATTGCACACCACTGGTAAGTGATAAGCTGCAACAAATTTATATATTTGGGATCTATATTATTATTATTATTATTAATGCAAAATTGAATGCATTTTATTTTAAAGGATTACCAATTATCCAAAAAATACGTTAATCATTGCTTTTCTAAAGACATGTTTATAAGGATTGTACCAGACTGTACAGAACTGGTAAGTGTTTATGCACTTCAATAAATGTATACTTCTGAGATCTATTCATAAGCCCAATATTGCAATGAATATAAATCACAGCTACTGTATGTATGTATGTATTTATTATTTTGGATGCCACACAGTGGTAAACATGGCCTTGTCCCAACTTTTTTGAGATGTGTTGATGCCATGAAATTTAAAATCAACTTATTTTTCCCTTAAAATTATACATTTTCTCAGTTTAAACATTTGATATGTCATCTATGTTGTATTCTGAATAAAATATTGAAATTTGAAACTTCCACATCATTGCATTCTGTTTTTATTCACAATTTGTACAGTGTCCCAACTTTTTTGGAATCGGGTTTGTAGATGTGTGACAGAGGAATAACATCCATTCAGACCAGCGCCACTGTTGCTCCTCCTCAGATCCCATTGACAGATCCTGAATATCTAGAAGTTCAGCCAAACAGCTTCATACTGAGAGATTGTGTTGATTTATTGTTGTTTACTTCAGATGATCATTGTGCTGCTTGAACAACAGTAATGAAATTATGATTTGCTTTTGTCTATTCATAATAAAAAACACCATAAAATGTCTATAGTTAAATGTCAATAAAACTTTATATTAACTAAACCATTTTTTATTATGACTGCATAGAAGATCCCCCTGATGATCAATCTGAAGCCATTCTACAAGAAAGAGTTGAACAAAAAAATTGGAAAAACAAAACGTGCTAAGCTGATAGACTGCTGCTGTATTTTCATTCAGGCCCTGTTTACACTAGTGCGCTTTTGGTTTAAAATGAAAACGATGCTCGTCTAGACTTGCGTTTTCACTGCGTTTCAGAAACGATTTCCGTCCACACTACACAACCGAACACGCATATCACATGACCGTTCATGCAGGTACAACCAGCCGTTTTCTCAATGTTTTGGTCCGTTTACAACTTTACACTGAAACGCAACCCCGGAGTTTTCAAACTAAAATGGGGTTTGCAGCGAGGGTCGAAAATGCTGCAACGACAGGCGTAACCGTAGCAAAAGTTATGCGTTTTAAAACGAAAACGAACTAGTGTAACCGTAGCCTCAAACAGATGGAGAAACGCAGCATTCCATCACTTGTTCACCAGTGGATCCTAGCAGTGAATGGGTGCCGTCAGAATGAGAGTCCAAACAGCTGATAAAAACATCACAATAATCCTCACCACTCCAGTCCATCAATTAATATCTTCTGAAGCGAAAAGTTGCGTGCTTCTAAAAAACAAAACTATCATTAAGACGCTTTTAACTTAAAACTGTTTCTTCTGGCCAAAATACGAGTCCATAATCCAATAATAACACTTCCTCCATTAAAAAGTCATCTCGAATGAATCAGGAGAGAAATCTGCACTGAACAAACACTGTTTACAAGTGAGAACAGTCCAGCAGTTCTAAACAAATACATGGATTTTGATGTGAGAAGACAACCGAGGATGGACTTTTTCACCGGTGAAAGCAAGATTGAATATATTTGTACAGAAGTAACGGTTTAAAGTTAAAAGTGTCTTAATATGATGTATTTGTTTCTTATAAACACACAGAAAAAAGATCTGCCATGATTTATCTCAGATTCATTTTTTACATCTCAAAAATCTGCCATTTAAACAAGAGTGTGCAACCATAACTGGAAAGTTATTTTTTTTAACTTCTATATAACTCGATGAATCTTCAGGATATGATGCAAACCCATGGTATACGCCCATTCCTAAAGAAAAAGTATATTTTGGCAACTTCCTTAATTCTGTTTTAGATTCATTAAAACAAAAATAACATTTTATTTAGCATATTTGGGCCTGACTCTTCCAAAATAGGCATTACTTACACTTCAACCAATAGCAGTAAATAAACAACAAGAGCCAGCATGGCCAGTATAAGTTCAACTTGCATCATTTCATCTGATTCATTTGGTATTTTCTGCAGTTCAGCAGTAGCACTTCCTCTATGAAATGTTATAAAAGTCACCAACAAACCTGAACACACACGTTCAACAAGCTCACAGAATGAAGACGCTGCTGCTTTCTCTCATCTGTAAGTTGATTTCTGTGTGAGTCAGTGTGATTCTGTCATGATCAGATGATCTGAATGATCTGTTTTCTGTTTGTTCAGGTCTGTTTGTGTGGAATCAAACCACAGAAGCTTTCACTGATCAACGGCTGGTTTTAGGACAGAATGTGACTGTAGCCTGTGAGTTTAATTTAAAAGCCATTATTTGGTTTGTGATGAAACTACCAGCTCGTCCAGAGATGATACTGCAAACGTTTGGACAACCTAAACAGGTGGAATATTACAACAAAAAATTAATCAGCAAATATTCAGAGGGAGGCTGGAGCCACTTATTAATAAATAATGTCAGTGCTGATGATTTAGGAATGTATTACTGTATAAAACCAGGCAGGAATCTAAAGGTCAGTAATGGCATCAGACTGCACACCTCTGGTAAGTGAGAAACTGCAATACATTAAATAACTAAGATCTACATTATTAATGTTAATATTTATGACTACCTGTTGTTAGAAGCATAGGCCTAATTTCTTGTTAGTATGACATGTGGACTTAAATAAAGCAAGCACTTGAGCAAATGAAGCAAACTAACATGTAGTATAATCTATATCTTTCATTCCATTCTTTCTGCGTCTTAGTTTGTTAAGAGCATCTGAAGAACTGCAAAATAACCGAGAACGAAAATAGCGAAGTTTGTTATTTACAGCAATCATTTGAGATTACTTTGACCTTAAACTGATTATTTAGCAGAAGTTATCACTCCACCAGCTGCTTGACGCCATTAACGGCAGTTCTTAGCAATGTGGATCGAAGGCCAGATGTGCGACATTTCTACGTTTTCGTGAAACAGTCGTGACTTATTTCTCCAACAACACATTGTATTATGAGCTACTGCCTTGTTCGGGAACCGCACCCTAGGTTATCAATGAATGAATTATACATCTGATTTCTATGTTATTATTGTTAGTAGAAGCATCAGTAGGCCTAGGCTATATCATATAATTATTTTTCTATTATTATTGTTATTTATGCAAAATTGTTCCCGATCTAAATTTAAAGAATGAATGTCCTTTATTTAAAAAGTTTACTATCCAAACAATACATTCACTCTTTTCTCTAATGCTTTTCGAAAAGAAATGTCTCAAGATGACAGCGATTGTACCAGACGGCACACCACTGCACAGTTACTGGCAACAAATCTAAATGGCAAGAATCCATAGCCCTTTTTTTTCTCTTCTAATAATTATACAAATATTAAATAAGTTACTTTACCTGTAAAAGATAAACATGATATTTTTCTCAAAAACAGAATCCCCCCGAAGTCACAATGAACCAGAGCAAAAAAGTCAGACAGCACTTCAGATTTTCATCATCATGTTCAGCCTGTTGACTGTTGTGCTGTTTGCTGCAGTTATACGTGAGTAACAAAGTCAAGATCATAATATATTTAAACCAACCACTAAACTTGTCATTTAAAAATGACATTTATTTATTAAATACTTAAAACATATTTATAATATATTATAAATGATATACAGTATATAATAATAATTCATTATACATCAATATAATATTTAAATACATTTTAGTTTGTATTACATTTATTGATGAATTTAGCTGCATTTAATCAAATATTATTGTGCTATTTCAGGTTTATTAATGATGAACCATAAACTATCTAAGAAAAATCCTGAATATGTCAATGGTCATCAGGTAAGACAGCTCTTATTGCTGTTTATGCAAAAAATTCAGTTATTATTACAAACGTTTTATATTCCAGCTCACAAAAGTCTGAGCAACAATAATACAGAAAACAAAACAAAAATTGTTCTTTAAAAAATGAATGTGTAAACATGAAGAGCTGTTTTGATAAATGGGAATAAGCATCTAATGTATGTTTTTTTTATCATTCGTTTAGATTTCTACTATGAAGTTTCGTGAGAGTAACAGAGGAAAAACAGATCCTGAATATATAGAGGTGCTGCCAAATATCAGAGGTCCTGTATATGAATCAGCTTCATACTGAGAAATTGTGTTGATTTATTTCTGTTTGCTTCAAATGATCACAATTCTGTGCTGCTTGATAATGTAAAGAAATAATGATTTGCTTTTGTCTGTTCATAATAACAATGTCAGCAATTAAAATGTCCATCAAGTAAATAAATCAACTTTGTAATGTTTTGGATTGTTTGTTTATGTCTCTTTCTGAGTTGCTAAAATCAGATCTGATTGTAATGGGATGCAGTGTCAGTAATTAGTCCATTCGGTTCTCTTGATTGATCATGTGACAATGAATGTCACATCTGGATGTAACAAACAAGACATTTTTGACTGATGTGAGATCTTATCTCATATAGATCTTGATAGTTCACCCAAAAATAAAAAAATGGCTGAAAATTGACTCACCCTCAGGCCATCCAAGATGTAGATGAGTTGTAACTTCATCAGAACAGATTTGGAGAAATGTAGCATTGCATCACTTGCTCACTAATGGATCCTCTGCAGTGAATGGGTGCCGTCAGAATGAGAGTCCAAACAGCTGATAAAAACACCACAGAAATCCACAAGTAATCCACACCACTCCAGTCCATCAATTAACATCTTCTGAAGTGAAAAGATGTGTTTTTAAGAAGCATATCCATCATTAGGGTGTTTTAACTTCAAAACGTTGTTTCTGGCAAATAAAAATAACTCTTCCTCCAATGAAAAACTCCATCCCACACCAAAATCCACTGACATATTTGTTTAGAACTGTTTTGACTTGTAAACGGTGCTTGATCTGTACATATTTCTCTCCTGATTCAGACAAGATGACGTTTTCACTGGAGAAAACAGGACAGAGCACTCGTTTTTTCTGGAAGCAATGCTTTGAAGTTAAAAACGTATTAATGATGGATTTGTTTCTTACAAACATGCAGCTTTTCGCTTCAGAAGACATTAACTGATGGACTGGAGTTGTGTGGATTATTGTGTTGTTTTTATCAGCTGTTTTAATTCTGACGGCACCCATTCACTGCAGAGGATCCATTGATGAGCAAGTAATGTGATGTTACATTTCTCCAAATCTGTTCTGATGAAGAAACAAACTCTTCTACATCTTGGATGGTCTGAGGATGAGTATATTTTCATCAAATTTTCATTTTTGGGTGAGCTATTCCTTTAATGACCACAAATTGTCCAGCCATTTCAAGTTCAACCACAGTGGTCTCGTTTTTCTTCGTAAGTTCTGCTGCACTTCCGCTCGGATTCGCAGTAAAGTTAACCAACTTATTGCATTTGAGTTAAACAACCACAGAATGAGGACAGTGCAGCTTTTACTCTGTTGTAAGTTTAAGTTCATGCAAGATCTTGTTCTGTTTTTATTATGACCGGCATGTGTTGAATGTTCATGAACAATGAACGACTGTATTTTCATTAACTAACATTAACAAAGATGAACAAATAATGTAATAAATGTTTTGTTCATTGTTTGTTAATACATGAACTAACATTAACTAATGGAACCTTATTGTAAAGTGTTACCATTTAATTTAATGTGCTCACTGTAATATATAATGAGCACATATAAATGCTAATTAGTTTACTCTAAAATGTGTGTGTGGTGTTATTCTCCAGATTGTAAATTCATGAGATAAGGATAACATTTTCCAATGTCAATAAATAGGTCTACTGTATGTATATTTGACTGAATAAACTTCAGTAAGTCTTCTGGTTTCTCTTTGTTTAATGTATTAATGCAATGTTTTTCACTGTCTTGCTGCAGTCGTCCGCACTGAGTCTGTTTTCTCACAGCTGTGGGTTAGTTGGCTTCAACTCTGGTCTGGTTGATATGTCAAGTTCGTGTACAAAGTCACACCTTATGGAAAACATCAGCGCATGGGCCTCTAATAATCTTCACATCTGTTCCACTTCCTCGCTAAGTGTTCTTGCTGGTTTCCTCTTTTATTCTGCAGAAGCATTTCTGCTCAGATTGGCCTGCATTATTATAATGCACATCATTTAAACAACCACAGAATGAGGATGGTGCAGCTTTTACTCTTTGGTAAGTTTAAGTTACTTTGTTTACAATGTAAAATTCAACACATTATTCTGAATGATCTGTGTCTCTTCACAGGTCTGCTGCTGGTGTGTCGAACTACAGAGAGTTTCATTTCTAAACGGGTGAATTTAGGGCAAAACGTGTCTTTAGACTGTCAGATTGATGTAAAAGATATTTACTGGGTTTTCCAGAACCTGACAGATTCTCCAGTGCTAATACTGCGGACCTTCACATCAGAATCTACAACAACTCAGTTTTATGATAAAAGATTTAAAGACAAATGTTCGTTACAAACTTTAAGCCGTTTATTTATTAGGAACATAACTATCAATGAAATAGGAATATATTATTGTGCAAAAGCAGGCAGGACTCTACAGCTCAGCAATGGCACCAGACTTTACACTACTGGTAAGTATTTCTAAATTAGATTTATAATTAACACATCAAGTGTTAGAATATACTACGTTTATAGCTATGTTTATGCTGGGTACACACTAAAAGATTTTTTAAAATCTTATAAGATCTTTAAAATGTGAGAGACCACAAACACGAGGAGAAAAAAATCCTAGATTTAACCGTTTTGCTCCTATAGTGTGTGGTGTGCCGCGATGTTCCCCCCACACATCAGGATTTCTGATCCGCGATCGGGCGCCTCCGACGTTCTTCCGAGCAGATTCAGACACTCTTAACACACCTCACACCACAGGAAAATCTGATCAAATAATCTGTACAACCACCGAGATAATCGGGACTTTACCTAGGATTGTCAGAAGGGGAGAAATCGGCCCAAAATCAGCCTGATTATCTTGTATAATGTGTACCCAGCATTACTGAGATAAATGTTTTTTTTTCCTTTATCAGAGGTTTTTAATCATATTTGGCACTAAAAGCACAAAACTTACAACTCTTCTATTTAAACAGAATCTGCCCATGACCAAAATCAAACAGAATGCAACGATCATAATCAAACACATTGTGAAACAAGACCCAATTTTCACAGGATTCTGACCGTTACATCCTTCCTATTGAACACTGTGCTGATTATTGCAATAATAGGTGAGATATCTGATACAATCAAGTTGAAAGTACAAAAAACATGATCAAATGTTCAAATGAATCTCCTCGGTTTCACTGAAATTAAGTTTAGTGTATTCCTCGATGAAGAGTTTCTTTGAAATGTACTGAAGTATTGTTTCATTATGTATGTGTATTATATTAATTTCATGATGATAACAACCATACTGAACATTGTGATGTTTTCTGCAATAATAGGTGAGATTTCAGGGTTCTGAATGTATACAAAACAGTAATAATAAATCATATAAAATACTTCCTTTCTTGTGTATTACTTGATACGTTATGATACATAGTGATGAATTGTATAATATTTAATCGTTATTTCAGGTCTATTCCAGATCAAACTTCAGGAATATAAAAAAACACACCAACAATGTCAAAATGAAGAATTGGAGCAGCTTTACGGCACAAATGATGAAGAGGTACGGCACTCTTATTCAGCATTCAGTGTGTTTAGTGAATATGATCTTTCTACATGGACATTAGAAGCTAATTTATCTTTTGTTCTGTAGTTTTCTGAAGTGGAGTTTTGTCTGTCCCATCCAAACAACAACACTTTGGTTCCTTTTCAAAAGCCAAAGAAAAAACCTATGATATAATCAAGAGTAAATCATGTCATACAGTTTGAGAGAAGTGTATTTAGTTAAATAATGAGATTAAAATAGCGTTAGCTTGACTGTTGTGTGTTTCAGATTGACTGATGTTTGTTACTTAACCATGTATGTAATGCAAAATTCTCAAAAACAATTTCACTGTGGTTTCTCTGTTTTTGTTATGATAAAGTCTTAGGCTATAAATGAGCCTATTCAGCTTGCTTGACTGTGTATCATGTGAATAATAAATAAATAAATAAACAATTCACCATTATGTTGATACAAAACCGCATGACTTTTTTCTGTTGAAAACAAAAGGAGAACTGAATGGTCACTGGGACTTAAAGTCTGCTTTTGTGTTCTTCAAAAGAAAGAAATAATTTATTACACTTAAGCCAAGGGAAATCTCTTGTAAACAGTATAGACATTCGTATATGCCGTGGCCGGGTCTTTTTTTTTTAGATACAGTCACATAGTTTACAATTTTCATGATAATTAACGTATAAGTGAATGACAGTAGTAAGTATTTTAACCCTTCATCCGTCCCTCCCCTACCAACAAAAGTGTCCCTCGCAGGTCAAAATGACCCGAAGGGTAAAAATGACACATTTTTATTTGATTTATTTTGGTCCAGAAAGCTTATATTGATCCATTTGTATATTTCTTTTCTTAATTTTTATGTAGGTATTTTTTTGGTGATTTTATTTACCTTAATCATTCATGTTATAATGTGTTTATATGTGCGTGTGTGTACCATGTGTGTGGAGGTATGTGAGTGTTTTCTGCTTTGAGAATATTCTGTAGTCTCAGCCCTTCGTTTAGATATAAATCTTTTCTGGATTGTGTCAGATTATTATAATTTTTTTTTATATCTAATAAAAAAAAGGAATTTTTTCAGACATTCCATTCATTCTTATGGCAGGTCAAATTGACTCGTGAGGGAAGGATTTTTTATTACACCCATATAAAGTCCTTGAATCCACTCAGTTTGTGTGTGTGTGTGTGTGTGTGTGATCCTTGTTCAAGTGTGATAAAATGAAATAAATTAAAAAGCAGTTTTTTTTCCGAAAATTCCATTCTTTTTCAGTGGTGGATCAAAATGACCCGTGAGGGAAGGATTTGTTACTTTTTTTTTTACACCCACATAAACTCCTCAAATTTGTTTTTCAAAATGTTCAAAATGTTTCAGGAGAACCCTGCATAAAAAATTTGTATTTTACTGTGGGACCCCCTCGAAAGCAATTGGGCTATTTTCAGGCTAGTTTTGAGTAGTAATTGGGCGGGTTTTGTAGCGAAAACCTGGCAACCCTGCACCAGACAGAGCTGTCGGCGATTCTTCCTATTGTAAAGTCATGCAGTGTGAAACCCCCTGTCGCCGATCATGCAATGTGAACACAGCAGCAACTGAATGCTACCCCAGATAGTCACGCAGTGTGAAAACAACAGTGATGCGACGTCTTTGAAAATCGTGCAGTGTGAACTCGGCATTACTCTTGGATTACTTCTGTGGATTTATCTTTAAAGACTTTATTTGGATTTCTCCAGCGTCGTGCGCTTTTAATAGCACCCAAACCATAACGATAATATTCTCAGATGTACAACCAGTGGTTTAAAATCGATTACAATCTAGATATTTCTTTACAAATTTACAGGTAATGTATTGCTTGGAAAATTTCAAAACATTTTAAACTAAAGTAATTAATTCTTGCCATTTATATAAATGTATTGCAGTTTCTCACTTACCAGGGGTGTGCAGTCTGATACCTTCTCGGATCTTTGGGGCCCAAACTGCATTTACACAGTAATAAATTCCTAAATCATCAACACTGACATTAATTATCGATTACTAAGCAGCTTCTGTCTCCTTCTGAATATTTGTCGTGGAATTTTTCATCGTAATATTCATTTTTTTCTGATCCAAAAGTTCACTGTTATCATCTCTGGACGAGCTGGTAGTTTCATCACGAACCAAATAATGGCTTTTAATCTGAACTCACAGACTAAAGTCACAATCTGTCCTAAAACCAGCCGTTGATCAAGGAAAGCTTCTGTGGTTTGATTCCACACAAACAGACCTGAACAAACAGAAAACAGATCATTCAGATCATCTGATCATGACAGAATCACACTGACTCACACAGAAATCAACTTACAGAGGAGTGAAAGCAGCAGCGTCTTCATTCTGTGAGCTTGTTGAACATGTGTGTTCAGGTTGAAGTTTATAGCGTTCATAGAGGACATGCTCCTGCTGAGCTGCAGAAAATAGACAATTAACCAAATGACTCACTGAAATGAAGCAAGTTCAACCTGATTCGTTTACTGTAAGTGATACTTCATTTGGAAAAAATAAGGCCCAAATCTGCATCTTACCTTCAGTTCAAAATTGCTACACTGTAAAAAAAAAATCCGTAATTTACCGTTAACCATTTAACAGGTTTTTACTGTAGCATTTTTACAGTCTTTTACCGTTAAATTCACGGTCATTTTTTTCCGTGTATGTTTAATTTGATCAAATCTAAAACACACACACAAAGTTTCCAACAACTTTTCTATTGGAAATTATGTCATGTCATATCCTGCAGACTAATCAAAATAACATTAAAAGTAACTTTCTGGTAATGGTTGCTGTCTTTACTCATTCCAGACAAAATGAACAGACACATGAGAGACAAAACTGATCAATAAAAGCAAACGTCTATAGGGTACAGATAGATTATACTGACTGAGTAAAAATATTTATGTCAGCAAATCGTTATGGAAATTGTAATTCTAAAATGTAAGAGCTCAGTTTTTCTAATTAATATAAAAAAGTAACATTTATTAAGAGATGTTTATTTTTAATGATTCAGTCCAAGACAAATGTCCTTTTAGGAAAAGTGATGCAATTCAGTTCCATCACGTAATGTCTGAAAATAGAGTCTGGATGATTCACAATTGTGTCAACAATAGTGTAACCTCCAGATGAGCTTGATTTGAAATTTAGACACAACTTTCACTTGTTTTTTTTATTTGTTTTTTTTGTGTGTGTGTGTCATTAAATTTAAAATATATAATGTACATAGAAAATATCTTTCAAAACAATATAAAAAGATATGAAAGACTGACACGGAAGAGATTTCGGAAGACTGAACAGCTTTAATGAAAAGAAACCATAATATGCCGACATGCTCGTTTTGATATTTGATTAAATATGGTCTGGACACAAAACAGAAAGTGAAAATTGGGTGTCCACATCTGGAGGTTACACAACTGTTTCATCCAAACCCTTTTTTTCAGACACTATATTGTCTTATGGAACTGAATTGCATCACTTTGTCTTGGACTGAACTAAACACATTATCATGATTAACACTTAGTAACCTAAAACCTTGTACGAAAACATCACATGCTTCTTTTAAGCTTCTGGCTTACTTATAAAATGCATCAAGAAGGGGGTAAAAGTTACAAATGACATTTTATAATGTTTAAGCATTTCCATTTTGCTTTTGCCTCTCATGTGTTTGTTCAATTGGTCTGGAATGAGTAAAGACAGCAACCGTTACCAGAAAGTTATTTTTAATGTCTGTAAGAATTTGATGAATCTGCAGGATATGATGCATCTTACATGATATACACCTGTTTTCTAACATTTTTGTTTTGTATTAGTTGCATTAAACCTGAAATAACAACTATGGACTGATTTTGAGCTGAAGGTAAGATAGGCCTATCTATCTATTTTTTTTTTTCAAAATGAAGCATCACTTACAATAAATTTTACATGTATACAAACAGAGCAATGTTTTGTCTCGGAGAGAATGTAGGTTTTAGCATCAAAACTTGCCTTTAAATGGTGCCCTCTACCTGCTGATTTAAGTAGCACAAGTAAACTTAAAGGGGTCATATGATGCTGCTAAAAAGAACATTATTTTGTGTATTTGGTGTAATGAAATGTGTTTATGCGGTTTAAAGTAAAAAAAACACATTATTTTCCACATTCTGTACATTATTGTTTCTCCTCTATGCTCTATGTTCCCGGTGAAAGTAGTGCA